>NW_006408562.1:12061787-12081357 GCF_000296735.1 Chrysochloris asiatica | reverse complement strand
CTTCAACTCAATTTTGACTCAGAGTTACCCTGTATGACAGAGTAAAATTGTCCTAGATTTTTCCAGGCAGATCATCAAGGAACAGATCACCAGGTGTTTCTCTCGCAGTGCCTCATGGTAGTTTTACAGCACCAGGATTTGGGGTAGCAGTTAGATATTTAGTTGTTGCTAAAGCAAAAGAAAGACATGATAAAATTAAAGAGCTGAGCAAAAGATTTTGAAGGGGACCTCAAGAAGACAAAGTAAAATATTGTAATAAAATGGACAAAGATCTGTGGTGGCCGTGACGGATGCATGTCATTGAGTTGATTCCAACTCCTAGCTATCCTGTATGGGATTTCTGAGGAGTGGCCGGTGGGTCTGAACCACTGACTTTACAGTTAGGGGTCCATTACTTATCCTACAGTGCCTCACCGGGACCTGTAGTAGTTGTTGTTAAGTGCCATCCAGTCGGTTCCGATTCATAGCAATCCTGTATAGGGTTTCCAAGGAACTGCCAATCTTGTGGTTCAAACTGACCTTGCAGTCTAGTGCTTATCCTACAATGCTACACCAGAACTCTTGTGGTTAAAAAGTCCTGCCCCCCAAAAGGACATGCTTGATATTTCTCAAGCTACAGAACTGAAGAAAGAGCTAAGCCTCAAGTTGTAACATGGGAGAATTCTATGGGCAAAATATTGAACAATCTGTTGATGCTGTTATGTGCTATTGAGTCAATTCCAATTCATAGCAAGATTTTTTAGGATTTCCAAAAAGCGGCCAATGGGTTTGAACCACTGACCTTGCGGTTAGCAATCCAACGCTTATCCTACAGCATCACACGGGGACTCTACTGAACGATATAGTAAACATCAAAAGAAGATGGTAGGGCTTCAGAGAGTCACTGTGCTAAAAATAATTTGTCAGTGTTCGACCATTTCAGGAGGTAGCATATGATCAAGAACCAATGATATTGAAGGAACAAGTCCAAGCTGCCTTGAAGGCATTTTGGCAAGAAACAAAGTTCCAGGAATTGACAGAATAACAATTCCGAGGTTTCAACAGCAAATTTGGTAGACAGCTACGTTTCCAGCCACCTGGTAGAAATCCATAGTTTTGCCCATTCCAAAGGGTGATGCAACCAGATGCAGAGACTATTGGGCAATATCATTAATATCACATGTAAGTAACATTTTGCTGAAGATTATTTTAAATTGTTGTAGCAGTCCATCAACAGGGAACTGTCCGAAATTCAAATCAGATTCAAAAGAGGACTTACATAGATAGCATTGTTGATGTCAGATGGATCTTGGCTGAAAGCAGAGACTATCAGAAAGTTATCTGTGTTTTATTGACAATGAGAAGACATTCAACTCTATGGATCTTAAAATTATGGATAGCATTGAGAAGAATAGGCATTCCAGAACACGTAATTGTGCTTGTGAGGAACCTTTCGTAAACCAAGAGGCAGCCATTCAAACATTTAAACTGTTCAGTTTAAAATCAGGTAATGTGTGTGTCAGGGCTAGCATCCTTACCATATTGTATGCTGTGCAAATAATCTCAAAAGCCTGGACTATGTGAAGACGAATGTAGTATCATGATTAGAGGAATACTCACCAACAACCTCCAATATGCAGATGACACAGACTTGTTTGTTGAACGTGAAGGGTACTTAAAGTACTTACTGGAGAAGATGAAAGATATACCTCAACATAAAGTAAACAAAACCCCAAGACTGTGGTCCTGGTGTGGCAGTGTAGGATCAGCATTGGACTGCTTACCACAAGGCAGATTTTTCAAACCCACCAAGTGCTCCTTGGAAACCCTAAACCAGGTCACTATGAGTCAGAACTGACTCAACAGCACTTAACAGCAACTACGACATCTAAGTGAAATAACCCATCTGGAGACATAAGTATGGATTTATTTGAGTAGGGTAGTTTATTGTTTTCGAGGCAAGATCTATTAACCTGGACACTATTGACATTTGGGCGGAGGAGGTGGGGGAGGGATGCTGTTCATTATAAGACAGCAGCCTTCCTGGCATCTATGCACTAGATGGATTTTTGGTGGGGCACTAAAGATAAGCACTAGACTGCTAACTGAAAGGCTGGTGGTTCAAACCTGCTAAGCACTTCTTGTGCTTATAACAGGGTCACTATGAGTCAGAATTGACTTAAGGGCACTTAACAACTACCACCAGGATGGTCAAACTTCACCTCTCATACTTTGGACATATTGTCAAGGGGGAACAGTCACTGGAGAAGGATGTCATGTTTGGTAAGGTAGAGGTTCAGAGAAAAAGAGGAAGACCCCCCAACAAGATGGATTGGCAAAGTGGCAGCATCAATGGGCTCAAGCGTGGCAACAGTAGTGAGGTTGGCCCAGGACCAGGCAGTGTTTCGTTCTGCTGTGCATAAGGTCGCTATGGGTCGGTACCAACTCAATGGCACCTAACAACAACAACAACAACACTCAGTAGATATTAGGAGCACCCAACCTTGCCTCCCCCACACCAAGTTGTGACACCAACAGTGTCTGCAGAAACCCCCAAAAGCCCAGAGGTGTGCTTTGAAGATACAGCCCTGTTAGGAATCTCTGTTAGAGGTTTCAGAGACAAATATCATTCCTGTTTCAAATTCCTAATGGGCTGAAAACAATGTTTTAAGAGGAGGCAGTTCCTGCCTCAGGACATTAAGAACTATTGAAACAGACACACATGCAGGTAATTCTCACAAAACATATCCAAAGCAAATGATTCCTATAAATAAATTCAAGGTTTTGGAGTGGAGGCTGCATTCAGTGTAAATCAAAAGAGGAATTTGCCTTAGAATCTGGCTGGCTATGACAAGACAGACTTGACCCCTGCTTGACTCCCCTTCAGAGTTGAATTTCAATACAGTTCTTGCTAAGAGAAGGCTTTGGGGAGACTGAAGAGGTGGGAGTTTCTACAGAGGAACTGAACTTGAAAAAGCGAAGTTAGAAAGGGAACAAATGGAAAGGGAAGCGTCTAAAAGAAAACTCAGACTTAGGAGGACCCTCTTGTTTTTCTCAACCCTCCTGCTAAACCACTCATCCTTGTCCATTCTTACATTTCCTTTTGCTTTCCTTGGCTTTTCCGATTGTCTTCTTCCTAAGACTATATATGTATATGTTTATAATTTAGGTTCTTGAATGTTTTGATACACACCTCCCTCCCTACTTGGTGGCATCAGTGTGAATCTAAATTCAGACTATGAGAAACACTGTGGTACCCTGATACTGCCTCGGTTCATCTTAGTTATGAGGTCACCGATGAGTTATCACGAGTGCTTACCGATAAAGGTACAAGAAATCCAATCTGTATTCATTTTAACAAGAGTGAACATTTTTTATTCCATTTTGCAAAATTGGGCACCAAACCCAGAAAATAAGGGCACGTGCGCTGTGCATTCAGTTCGCAAAGAATTTAGCTCCTAGTCCAAGAAGGTTCTGCCCAGGAATTCTTCATTGACTGAGTACTATGGGGTTAACAGTCCTTCCTTGAAAGTCCTCTATTGCCTTGATGGTGGTATTCTTATTTAAAGTTGGCTGAACAAATTCCTTCTCCTTTCCCCATGAGCTTCTACTGTTACACTAGCCTGAAACGTCCTGGACCCCCCTCATTCCTGAAGGTGGACCATCCTAAGAGTTATTTCTCACACTGAAGATGGACCATCTTGAGAATTTATTTCTCTCATAGACCATGGCACTACCATGGTGGTTTTATTCCCAGGAGATCACCAATGTTGAGTGTGTTAACAGTGAGGACAACTGGAAGTGCAGTTTTATTGTGATTCCCCCCAGCTTGTCCCTAAGGAACGAGGAGGTCAGTTTAGCAGAGGACAGGAACACACTACCTAAGCTAAAGTTCAGTCATCAATCTGGTTGTAGAGCAGGGATCCAAAGAAATTGAAGCAGGAGACATATCATATTGATAATGCCCAATCTGGAGCTTTTGCGATCATCTCTTCATCATGCCACCCTTTCCCCATCCTGTGTGGGGAATGCTGAGAGCCGAGGAGGACATCAATGGTGTGATGTAATCTCTCAGCATGCATCTTGCTGACAGTGGGAAGCCCAGTTCTGAAAGAAACACTGTCAGCAGTAGTATCTATTTATGTGAACATTAAGCTAGAAAATGCTTATTCTCAGTGATATTTTTAGTAGTTCCCCCAGAATTTTGAAATTGGTTTTGATATGTGCTTTTGCTTGCTTGGACTTAAAAACTGATTCTATTGAATGCAGTCATATGGTTTGGACTGCCCAACAGACACTTAATACCTAAAGGAAATAGGTTAGAGACATTGGAAACAAAGCAAAAACCACCAGCAACAACACCCCTGCATCTGGTGTCAGGAAACCTGGGTTTCAAATCCGTGCTTTACCAATATCAGTTGATTTGGCCTGGTAAAAAACACTGCTTTTATTTGTAATACTCAAATTTCACTCTAATGGCCCTGCCTAGTTCTTAGGATTTCTAAGAAGATAATATAACGTGATATATATAGAGAAAGTATTTGGAGGTCATATAGCTAAAACAAAAACAGAAAAAAACGTAGGAAGGAAAACATAAAGTAGAAAAAAAGAGGTTCATGGCATCATGATTCTATTTTAAAATCTTGACCAACTCAAAACAATCTATAGTAAGTCGAGAAATAAGTAGTATGTGTTTATGTTGTTGGAAGCTTTCCCCCACTTGACTTGGGGAAGAGAAGAGGAGCTACGCAACTTCCTTTTGATGTGCTATGAACTAGAGTGATACGAACTGTCTACCTCAGTCTGGACCTACAACGAAGCTGAAGACCTTTACCGAGTCTTAGTTCTCTGTGCTGCCCTAACAGAAATACCACAGTGGTGACTTTAACAAACAGAAATTTACTTTATCACAGTTTAGGAGACTGTTCAATTCCAGAGTGCCAACTCATAAGAGAAGACCTTCTCTCTTTCTATCGTTTCTGGAGATCATCTCTTCCAGGCTTCTATTCTTGGGCAATATTCATGTGGCTTAGCTTCTCCTGTCTCTGCTTCTCTGGATTGCTTGTGTAATTTCTCTTATATCTCCAAAGAGATGGAGTCAAGACATTACTACACTAATCTGGTTTAATTCATGTAACACACAAAACAACCCTTTCCCAAATGAGATTATAGCCATAGGTCTAGAGGTTAAGATTTAGAACATATATTTTTTTGGTGAACAAAATTCAATTCATAACAGATGGATACGGTTCCAAAGGTCTACCTAAGTAGGGCCATCTGTGAAGATGCTTTGTTAGGGCACACTAATGTTTTCTGTGATTCCTTTAAACAATAAACAATAGCTAAAAGCCAGTATGGTAACTTCATTGAACATGTCTGAAAAGGTCCGTTCTGATTGACACAGGCTTGTTAAGGTAATCACAAAACCCACAGGCCTTTTGGAGGTCCAACTGTTTTTCAGAGTAATCACCTAGAAAAAGCATTTAAATTACAAACAATAAAATCTAACAATTATATTTTAGTTGCCCTTATCAGATAGATAGTAAGTGATGAAACTAGTTGAAATCCTCTAACACCTGAGGTTGTTTGTTGGTTTATTTGTTGGTTTGAAGAAAGCGGTTGTTAATATTTTCTTATGAAAAGTACAAGAGAACATGTTTTGTTCCTCTACATTCCTATCAGAAAAGTTTTCTGTCATCAAGCCAACAAGATCCAGATGTAATTTCACTGATGAGCAAGCCATCTCTGCCAACAGAATTCCTATTGATTTTGTTTGTCAGCAAAAAGAGAAATCTTATTCTTTAATGGCATGTTTGGTACATTACCAATGAGGTTTAGTGAGGGGAGGGCTGTGTGTGGATGGAGGGGCCTCTCTCAAAAGTTGAAGAGAATATATTAAAGTGTGTGATTGTTTCTGCTCTCAAATATATAAATAACATCTCACTCTGGAGATGAGAGGAATTGTTAGCTGGGTGATGTTCTTCGGAGTCGGAAGCTGTTTGGGGTTAGAATGAGGGCTGAGATGTCGCAACACTCTCTGCTCAGGTTCTCCTTCCGGGAGACTTCATAGGTGCCATGGACAAAGCAGTCATTTACAGCTCTAGAATCTGAGCTAGAGAGGATTTCAGCTTGACTCAGATCAAGAATTTAACAGACATACTGATAGAGTCTAGCCATAGAATACTCCAGAGTTTACCAAAAATTTTCTATACATTAATTCATTAGATCATGGTTATAATCCCACAAAGTGATTATTATTACCTCCATTTTTAAACTGGCAAAACTGAGGCCCCATTATATATCATGACTCACCCGATCCTATCTATACAATTTGTAAGGTACAGAAGTAAGATTTGAGCCCAAGTCTTCTGGTTCTAAGTCCAGCATCTTTTTCCTAACCTATCGTCCTGTCTGCCTTGCTTTAAGAAGGGATTATATTTTCCATGCCCTTCGAACAAAATTCTTGATTCCTATCGACAAGGACTTTTTTCTAATGAAGTCCTCTTATTACAAACTGCATAAAATGTCAATAACTTATGAGGACAAATAATTGATTACTTAAGTGTCACCAGGGAGAGCATAAAGAAACAACTAGGATCTTAAACCGAAACCTTATGCCTATCACCAAGACGACATGATTTCTTTAGTAACTGACTTTGCTTTTCTCACATTAACCTGTGTGTCCTTATGTCACTAGAGGGAAGCAGAAAGGTGTACAATATGATTAAGTAATTGTAAAGAATTCCAGGAATGACTTAAATGAAATGGATCTTCTTAAGTGATTGACCAAAGACCTATCAGGAGTTCTGGTTAATTTCCTAGGCATTGAAGAGTGTTTCTGGTCAACTGTGGCCTTCAAGGAATTAAAAGGCCAGAGCATCATCCTCCCAGATAAAACAAAGTGGAGCTGGGGATGAATAGAGGAATTGACCTCAAATATGTATAAGGACACAATTTTCTGACAGTGCCTCCTGTTCTTACGAAGTAATAAGAATTTAGTGACCCAAAAGTGTGATAAATGATCAATTCCAGGTAAACAAGGTGCTTGGTCATAAAGCAGGGTCATAAAGCCTGGTTCAATATGAAAAATGTTTTTGTAATAGAATTTTTATAAACTGGATTTTAAGTCTATGTGGGGAACACAGGATCCGGTTTTGATCTTTTTGTCTCCATCTCTCGCTTTGTCTTTCACTGTATATCTTTCTCTTTATTTATTTAAATAAATCACATCACCTACTACTATCCCTGGTGTGGCACACTAGGATAAACAAGGTCAGTTAAAACCACAGGGTCAGTGGTTCAAACTCACCAGCTGCTGCTTAGAAATGCTATACAGAGTTGCTCTGAGTTGGAACCGACCCAATGGCACTTACCACCACCAACAGCTACCCCTTTATGATACAGCTGTTTACCACAGCTGCTCATCACTAGGCTGACAATTTGAAACAGCCCTCCACCCTCTGCCCCAGTGGTCCCATTGAAGAAAGACCTGGTGATCTCCTTAGGTAAAGATGGTTGTTGTTGTTAACTGCAACGAGTCAGTCCTGGCTCATAGTGACCTTATATAGGGTTTCTGAGGAGTGACTGGTGGGTTTGAATCACCAATCTTGTAGTCCAGTGCTTATCCTACAGTGCCAGTTCTACTCTGTCACATGAAGTCCATCTTACAGATCATCTTTTCTAGTAATACTATTATTTATTATCCATTAAGCAATCCTTGAAGGAACCCTGGTTAAGTGGTTAAATGCTTGGCTGCTAACCACATGGTCAATGGTTCAAACCCATTAGCCACTCTATGGTAGAAAGATGTAACCGTCTACTTCTACAAAAAAAAAACAGTTTTGGAAACCCTCTGGACAGTTCTACGATTTTCTATAGGCTCACTATGAGTCAAATTTGGCTGACTGCTATGGACTTAGTTTCTCTTTTGGGACGCCATCTTGCTCAAGACAAATGCAAATTCATTCTTTTCCAGGGCACACCCATTCCTTTAGGGCTTGTTGGTTGTTGACAATGAACAGACAAATGTACAAAGATCTTCTTGTCCACAACAGTATGCTCTCCACGTTCTTCACGCTCTTCTCCCGTTGCCCACACTACTCATCACATGCCCATTTCAACCTCCTCACTCACACACACTGTGACTCTTCCTCCCCATGGAATTCTATCTGCAACCAATACTTTCAGTCCTCTCCCTTGGTCCTCAAGTTTGCTTTAACATAACATAAACTTGGTGGCAAACACCTTGGCAGTTTTAAGGTCTGGCTAATTGTAATTTTAAAATTATTTCTCTTGGTCCAAAGAGTCAGCTAAGTTTGAGTGGTAATGATGATGGTCAAACACACCTGACTGGATCGAGTCGCTTCTGGCCCATAGCGGCCCTCTGTAGGGTGTCCGAGGCTGTAAATCCTTATGGGAACAGAAAACTTCCTCTTAGTAATGAAGATAGATAGCAGAGAAATTATATTTTAGTTATAAAAGCAGAGGGAAATTAGAGGGGCTTCAAAAAGTTTGTGGAAAATTCCATTGTCTTTCAATTCTATTCTTCCAGGAACTATCTAAAGCCCCCTCACTCTTGTTGTTAAGTGCCATGAAGTTGTTCTGAATCATAGCCATCTTGTACAGGGTTTCCGAGGCTATGAATCTTTGTAGGAGCAGAAAGTTGCATCAAGTCGGTTCTAACTCAGAGACACCTTGTGTATGGTGTCTGAGACTGTAAATATTTATAGGAGCAGAAAGCCTCACCATTCTCCTTAGGAGTGGCTGGTGGGTTTGAACTGCAAACTTTGCAGTTAGCAGTCCAGTCTTGCTTAATAGGTACACAGTAAGATATAAAGAAAACAGAAATTGTAAGACAAAATATTTTCATAAAAGTTATCTCAGTTACTGATTTGCTCTTCAATATTATGTTTTGAATGTTTTTCCATCTGTATTTCACTTTTGCATTTCTGTTAAACCCTTGTTGAGAATGTTGTTATACCTCTCAAATTTGTCTTCTATTAATGCAACATGGATAAAAATAGGTTCTTGAATTTAATCTCAAGGGAAAATAATTTTTTTTTTAATTCTAAAAAGCACCAATTTAGATAACTTACCACATTTCCTTTTTCTCATCAGTTGTTAGGCTCAGATACCCCACATACCCACTCCAGCCAAGCATACACATCAGTATATTAATTCAAGATAATTCCAATAAAAGTCTCATCGGGATTCTTTTGTGGAAATTGACAAGCTGATTCTAAAATATATATGGCAAGACAAAGGAACAAAATATTTTAAAGAATAAAGTTGAGAGACTCACACTGCATGATTTCAAGGTTTACTGTCAGGCTGCAATAACCAAGATGGTATATGTAGGATCAGTGGAGAGTGCAGCAGTGTCATAGCATGAGCTCTGGACAGTGAATGCCAAGGTCAGTGGTCCAGCCCACCAGATGTTCTGCAGGAGAAAGATGAGGCTTTCTGCTTCTGTAAACATGTATAGCCTCAGAAACCCTATAGGGTATCACTATGAGTCAGAACCAACTCGACAGCACTTAGCAACGACAACAGGGGTCAGTGGAATATACTAGAGTCCAGAAATGGATTCACACATATATGACTCAATTCACTTTTAACAAAGTTAAAAAAACAATGTAGTTGAGAAAGGATTATCTTTTCAGTCAATGGTGCTGGAAAAACTGGACATACACATGCAAAAACCAAACTTTGATTTATACCAGTGGCTCCACACACACAAGCACACACACATACACATACAGAGAGAGAGAGAGAGAGAGAGAGAAGAAAAGCTAAAAATGGATCAGATACTTAATACGAAGCTTGAAATTGTAAGACTTCCAGAAGAGAGCGCAGGAGAAAATCCTGGCTTCTCACTGTGTCCACATCCCCTGCAGACAAAAAAAAAAAAAAGGGTTTTCAGCCTATATACACATTGTCCTAGAATCCAATGGCTAACTGATTCACGTTGGTAGGTAATGGTGTTTCTGAGTATTCCCTCTGAGAGTGCGGACCATGTGGTACAAAATCGTTCTGAACAAGCTTTAGTCTTCTATGATCCAGTTGCAGCATGTCTAATGTAGCTGTGGATCTGAGCACAGTGGAGAAAATCCTATTAGGCTCACGTGGTTCCCTTCTTGCAAATAGCCCCATTGAGCTTAAATGACCATTTGAAGCCAGCCTACTTTTCATCCTTTGAGTTAGAGTGGTGGGCCCTTCTTGCCCAATGATGGAAGAAATTTGCTGGTGTTCTTCATTCCTTCCCCCACTGATGATCTGTGGTGCAGCCGCTACGGCAGCTGTGAATGCTTTCTGCTGTGTGCCTCCTTTTTATCTTGGCAGACAGGGTCATTTCTTTGAAATAAGTTCCCCTTCTCTGTTGCAAGTGACCACGAGACATTCAGCTGTATCATTTCCAGCTATATTAGGGTTTCCAAATTGAATTCCAGCCTTCTTGAAAGCATGCCCTTGTCTACCTTGTGGACGGCTGCTTTTGTTTTTGTGCCCTACAAGACTGTTGCTTTGGGATCCTTGTTTCTAATCTAGCATGTGCCTAACTGACTTGCATAGAATTGCAGCGACTATGACTTCAATTCCTGGGGTCTCACAATGATCAAGGGTTGCAACTGGGACATCTGGTATGTCATTTGTTGTTGTAAATAACCAATAATTAATAAAGAGGGCTTCAAAGTCCAAATTATGAAAATCAATTATCAGTGTAGTAGAGACTCAGTCACCCACAGTTTGTAGAGCCAACAGTGTGCTTAGAATAGAAAACTTGATAATCAGCAATTATAAGCATATTTTTGAAACAGATGCATGCTTCTGATTGATGGGTGTGGTGGTTTACACAGTGTTGCCGCTGAAACACACTAGTCATGGTTGCCATCCATTATATTGATATTTGTCAAGGACAAACTTTGACTCCTCATTTATCCAACTTATTTCTAAGGCATCTTGACCATCAAACCTTCCAGGCTACCTGCTTGGTGAGAACTCAGAACTATTTCTAATTCTGCTGCTCATGATTTCTTGTCTCCTCTTTTCCTGCACAATAAATGGGAATCAGGTTTCACCTCTAGAGTCCCCGATAATCAAGTGGCTGTGGATACCTGGAGTCTGAAGTTGCACTTAGTGTCACCTGAGCATAGAATGGGGGTGGCATGGCAGCATGTATGTCCCAGGTATGCCATCATTGTGTATGAATTTAGCCCAGTTACATTTTCCCACCAAGTGGCTGGTCTACCTGAGTCTTTTCCTCTACCTTCTGTGGATTTCATCTTTTCTGAGAAATACATATGTTGTTGTAGTTAAGTGCCATTGAGTCGGTTCCAACTCATAGTGACCCTGTATAGGGTTTTCAAGGAGCGGCTGGTAAATTTGAATGTGGATGCCTGTTGGGAGCAGCTGAACTGAAGGTCTCAGACTTGGGGGCAGTTTAAACGAAGGATGGCAAGTAAACAGTTGTGGTCTAGAAAATAGGGCCACTCCCAGGTCAGGAACTTGTAAAGCCTGCCTCAGAGAACAAGGAATTTTCAAAGTCGTTTCCTTGTACGCAGCCACAGCCTTCAGTAAAGTCCGCAAAGACATCTCACTGCCTGCCTGTCTCTGTTTCCCTAGCAACTATGTTCTTCTGATACAGTCCCGCTTACTGCTCGCATCTATACACCAAGAGTTTTTTGGCAGTCTTCTCCCTGCTCCCAGCTCTCTCCTTTGATTCGTGTCGATAATAAATGAGCCGAACGAACGGAGGATGGACAGATGGACAGATGGTGTCACAGTATCTCCATCAGAGTGCTGTGTCCCACCTGGTCTCAACTTTTCTTATCTTATCTCATTTTGCGTCTCATGTCTTTTTTGGTTGTTTTTCAAGCAGACTTCGTAGTCCAGACTCTCTAGAGCCTTGTAGACAGGGTGAACTCCTAAAACTATTGTCCTGAGGTCATCTTTAAACTTGAAACTAAAAAATATTCCCTGAAGTTTCTTTAAATCAAACAATAGTTTAATTAGTAAACAATTCCTTCCTGCAATGAGCACTGTGCTCTTTTAAAAACAACGTGCCTGTAGGATCCAATCAGCAACTAGACAACTAGAAAGGTCCAGAGGCGGTTTAAGGAGAAATACGTTTATGCTAATGGGGAGAAACAATTTAGAAAAAAGAAGTAAGAATAGTTACACAACTTGAAAACTGTAACCAATGCCACTAAATTGGATGACTAGAAAATGTGGAATTGGTGTATTTTTTTGTGTATATTTTCAATGCTGTTGTTAAGTACTCTCGAGTCAGTTCTGACTCACAGCAACCTGCATAGTGTTTCCAAGACGCTGCTGGTGATCTTGAACCACCAACCTTGTGGTTCAAACCCACCTTGCAGTCCAGCGCATTAGCCCACAGTGCCACACCAGGACTCCATATTTCAATAGCAACAACACAAATTAAATAATGAATGTTTATAATGTCCTCTATACTGAATAGCATTTTAAATGCTAAGACTGTCCAGTTAGACAAAATATGAACCAAGGTTTGTTCAAAATTATGCAAAAATATGGAACAATTTTTCGTATTCTTTCTTTAAGTGAAGCACACTTTCTTTGTCTACAAGGGCCCTTGGAGTTTGAAATTTAAAATGTTCTCCTATTAAATGCACTTCATCTTTGAGTTCAGAAAAATGCTGTCCTTTCTTTAGTGTTTCTTCAGATACTTAAGGGAGCTAGTGTTAGACACTCAAGTCAAAGTGCACTTGTGTGTTGAGCACACGAGTGTGAGAGTAGGTCTGTGTCTGCAGTCTTCCCTAGACACAGGAAGTGCGTGTTGGGAGGAGAGAAGTGAACCGTGAGGCCTCCCAGGTGAGGATTGGTTTGGCCCTGTTCTGCTCCATTCTTTTATTAGTCTACCTAGTTCTAGTGGTTCTGCTTCTAAGGTTAGGAAAAAAGGACTTTTTCCATTTTTCACGAGGCCTGAGATTTTGGATGGGTAACTAGACTTTCTTTTAAGCATGGAGATTCTTATAGAATAGTGCAGAAACTATCACAAGATTCTTCAAAGTAGTCTTCTGAAGACTTTCAATTGGCAGTGAAAAAGTTTGCATGCTTATTTTCTTATCTGAATTAACAATTCCTTAGGGTGCAGTGCTAGTGCCTGTAAGTGGACATAGTGCAGTGTAGGAATTGTTGTCGAGTTGGTTTGTGTATAACAGAGCCCTGTCCAGCCCTGTGTCACCTTCCTGGTTGCTGATATGCCGAAGTCCCCTGTTCTGGCTGTTGTGTTGGTCCATCTCATTATGAGGACTCCTCTCGTTGTCACTGATCCTTTGCTTTACCAACTCGTTGTCCTTTTCTAATGACTGGTCTCTCCTGATGATGTGTCCTAAGTAAGCGAGGATTCTGTTTTCATATCTTCTCTTGACTGTCTATGGTATATTCAATAATCTTCACCATTTCAATGTCTAAAGTCTTCTTCTGTATTCCTTTGCCATTGTCTAGCTTTTGGATACATATGAGGTAATTGAAAAGATGATAGCTTGGATAAGATGCACCGTAGTCATCAAATTAACATCGGTTTTTTTTAGCACTTTAAGGAGGTATGTTGTTGAAGATTTGCTTCATGTAACACATTTGATTTCTTGACTGATGCTTCTATGCTGGTAAACGAATAAAGTTATTAAATATTATTAGTATTTTTCACAATGAATGCCACAGACTCATAGAATTTCAGAACTCTGAGGACATACCATTCTCTACCAGAGAATCTCATTTCTGAGGCTCAGTGTTATGACATGGAGTGACAGGAAAGGTTATTTAACAAAAGTAGATCTGGACTCTAGCATGCTGGTGGCTGGACTCCTATTGGCCCCTTATCCTCCTCCTTACTCCATTCAGTGTCCTATTAACAACAAGAGACATTGCTTCATTTTTTTTTCTGCTGATATTTCTATGTTTTGCCAAGTGGAAATGTGCAAGGGAATCTTTCATGAAACTGTCCTAGAAAATGTGAGAGGCTCTATTAGAAAATATACTGCTGTCCTTTCTGTGCCTCTAAAATAACTTTCAGGAACTTTAACCCCCAGTGTCCCTATCTGAAAGATGCTATAGGAAAGGTTTCCTAGAGGTCATTTTATTTAAGCCACCACCATCTGCCATGAAATTTAGATAATGGAAACGGAACGCTATTCTTTCAAAATGACTATTTGACACAATATCCTATGTATAACAATTGCATCAGTGGGTGTCTCAACATATTTCATCTATAAAACTCAGAGGTACAGGAGTAAGGACATTATTGTGTTATTTTTGTTTCAATTCTCTGCATTTTCCCTAGGGACTCTGCCTTCTGTCAAGATTAAGTTGTTCAGACTTTAATATTTGTCATGAAATAAATGACTTTGATCTTACAGATGCCATGGAGACCCAGGGTGGAAGAGCCCTATTACTCAGAGAGAAAACAAATCTCCTAGGCTGCAGTCATATGTTTCAAATGCCAAGCCATATGCAGTAGTTATTATAGAAACAGAAATCCAATGACCTATAGAAAAATGTCTGTTTCCCACTGGACAGTTCATTATGAAAGCAACACAGATCAAAGTCCACCTGGTCCAACTGAATTTTCCTGATTCAAGGCCAATCAAAGTCCACCTGGTCCAACTGAGTTTTCCTGATTCAAGGCCATTGCTGCAGAGTGATTAAACATCCATGCATACCACCAAAATCTCCTTAAATACATCTCTATGAGTCAACTAGACACAAGCCATTCAAGGCCAGAACTAGATGTTCTTCACCTTTCTCTACCCCAGCCTGGAACATAGTAAGTGCTTAAGAGAAGAATTCAGAATGCACTAATGTACGGCAATATTTCTGAATTTAGGGTTTCCAAGGAGCAGCTGTTGAGTTTGAACTGCTGATCTTGTGGTTCAAATGGACTTTCCATTCCAGTGCTTATCCTACAGAGTCACACCAGATAGTTAGAGTCAACTAAATGACAGTAGGTTTGGGTTTTGGTAGTTTCTTTGATCATAAAAGCAGCTCTAAATCATTAACAGCATGGCCTTTAGAGAGAGATAAGGAATCGCTGACAGCAGGCCCACAGACAAGAGCCACTTTGGAACGGAAGGCCTCTGATTACAGAATGAATGGAGCTGGATAATGCAGAGAGCAAGCATTCAGTGATCAGTTACAGTGAATGTGATGGTATCTCAGACCAAACAGACACAGAGGTTGGCAGAACAGCCATCCTTTTCAGCACATGCCACACAGACCTCCTCACGGTGCTGAGTCCAGAAGATGATACGTTTTCATTAGATGAACCCAAGCTGAGAGGCGCTCTCTCCAAATGATAACTATTCCATCACGATACAGAAATAAACAGCTTACTGCTGGCCAGTCCATTGTGACTCATAGCAACTCTATGGGACAGAGGACAACTGTTCCATGGCGTTCCTGAGACTGAAAATCTTTACAGAAGCAGACTGCCACATCTTTCTCCCATGAAGCAGCAGTGGGTTAGAACTGACAATCTTTAGATTAGCAATCCAATGTTTAACCCACTGTGCCACCAGGGTTCCTTCCATAATGATGTTGTTGTTGATAGGTGCCCTCGAGCCAGTCCTTACTCATAGCGACCTTATGCACACCACACTGAAGCACTGCCCGGTCCTGCACCAATCTCACAATCGTTGTTACTCTTGAATCCATTGCCGCTGCCATTCTGCCCCTCCATCTCATTGGAGGTCTTCTTGTTTTTTGCTGACCCTACATTTTACCATGTAAAGGAAACAAAAATCCTCACCACTGGACCAATGAACAACATTCTATCAATGGAGAAAAGATTGAAGTTGTCAAGTACTTCATTCTTCTTGGCTCAGCCATCAACACTCACAGAAGCAGCAGTCAAGAAATCAAACGATGTATTGCATTAGGCAAATCTGCTACACAGCAACTTTTTGAAGTGTTGAAGAGCAAAGATGTCAGTTTGAGGACTAAGGTGCGCCTGACCCAAGCCATGGTATTTTCAATAACCTCATATGGATGTGAAAGCTGGACAGTGAATAAGGAAGACCATAGAAGAATTGATGCTTTTGAGTTATGGTGTTGAAGGAGAATATTGAAAGTGCATGGACTGCCAAAAGGACCAATAGATCTGTTTTGCAAGAAGTGCAGCAGAATGCTCCTTGGAGGCCAAGATGGCCAAACTTCGTCTCTCATACTTCGGACATATTGTCAGAAGGGACCAGTCACTGGAGAAGGACATCATGTTTGGTAAGGTGGTGGGGCAGAGAAAAAGAGGAAGAATTCCAATGAGATGGATTGACCAAGTGGCAGCATCGATGGACTCAAGCGTGGCAACAGTAGTGAGGTTGGCCCAGGATCGGGCAGTGTTTCGTTCTGCTGTGCATAAGGTCGCTATGAGTCAGTACTGACTTGATGGCACCTAACAACAACAACAACACTTTACCAACCATGATGTATTTCTCCAAGGACTGGTCCCTCCTGACAATAGGTCCAAACTATGAGAAATGAAGTCTCACCATCCTGGCTTCTATGGAGCATTCTGTCTGCACTTCTTCCAACACAGATTTATTTGTTCTTCTGGGCATCTATGTAACTTTTAATATTCTCCTCCAACACCATAACTCAAATGCATCAACTCTTCTATGGTCTTCCTTATTCGTTGTCCAACTTTCACATGCATATAAGGTTATTGAATACACCATGGCTTGGGTCAACCGCATCTTAGTCCTCAAACTGACATTTTTGCTCTTGAACATTTTAAAGGGGTCTTTTGCAGCAGATTTGCCTAATGCAATACGCCATTTGATTTCTTGACTGCTGCTTCCAGGAGTGTTGATGGCTGATATGGGCAAAATGAAGTCTTTGACAATCTCAATCTTTTCTCCATTTATCTTGATGTTATTTGTGGGTCCAGTTGTAAGGATCTTTGTTTTCTTTGCATTGACATGCAACCCATACTGAAGGCTGTGGTCTTTGATCTTCATTAGTAAGTATTTTAAGTCCTCTTAATTTTCAGCAAGCAAGGTTTCATATCACAAGTTGTTAATGAGTCTTCCAATCCTGATGCCATGTTCTTCTTCATACAATCCAGTTTCATGTATAAACCCTGGAAATGAGCATCTTCTTAAAATTCAGTCCTCGGACTGGACAGAGATAAATGCCTTCAGAGGTTTGCACTTCTTGTAGCTTTATTTAAAGCATTTTCCTCCTAGACACATTTGTTTTACTAATAGTGTTTCCCTTATAACAATATTGATTCCATCAGATTCATAATTGACTTAGAAAATATGAGTAAGACTTCGAGTTTTCATTTAACTCTTAGAATAAGAAAACAAAAGAGATATGGGGTTAGAGTCTTCTGCACGCCACCATGCCATACCCCACAGATTTGACTCCACACTCTAGTTATCATGAATGTTTTTGAGCTCCTGATGAAAAGGAAGGAACGTATTCCTTGGGCCCTGATTATGGCCTCAGCAGCGCATGGAGCCTCATCTTTAATGGTATATTAACTTTAAAAAACAAAACAAAAAACTAATGGGATTGTTGATCTTAAAGGAAATCCAGAAACTTGGAAAGCTGTGGATCTTATGGTACATCCAAAGCTTATGATAATCAACCAGCAATGATGAACCATTGTAGAGTTGCACAAGGCCAAAAGGGAGTTCAAATGACCAGACAGCTCTTCTTTCTTGCAAAGAATACTCTATTAATCTAGTAGAAACATTTCTTCACAAACTAGATTATGAATACCAGTGTGCTACATGTTTAGGGTTTACCTACATTTTGAACTTTGGATAAGAAAGTAAAGTTTGTGTAGTAATAACCACATAGTCCAAAATTAAGTTCCAGTGTTTATTTTTCTATTGTTGTAAATTTGAATTGTACATATTAAAATTGTTTATGATGCTGGAATGTTTTCCTTGAAATATGTAAGGATTTGTAAATTAGATTGTCACCTTAATAAAAGGCCATTTGTGCAAGAAAAAAGAAGAAAAAAATATAATGATGGTTTTATTCACTTAAGTTCTCATCTCTTTAGTGAATCTGAAAGAGGACATCAGAGTCCCTGCATGGCACAGATGGCTAACTACTGGACTGTGTGGCTCTGTGGGTTAATGTGCTGGACTGCAAGGTTGCTTTGAACCACAAGGTTGGCAGTTCAAGCAGCTGCTCCTCAGAGATCCTATACAGCACTTAACAGCAACAACTAACCTAGAGATTGGTCATTTGAACCCAATAAGAAGTAAAGCATAGCAATTTTCCAAAAGATCACAGCTTTGAAAACTTTGGGGAGTGGTTCCAGTTTGTACACTTGGGGTTACCACGAGTTAGAATCAACTTGATAACCACTAAGCACAACAACAGAACAGACATCAGAGTTTTTCTAGTTACAAGCTGGAGTGAATCCACCACTCATCTGTTTGTTTGGTGTACTGTGGTGGTCTGCATGTCGCTGTGATGCTGGAAGCTATGCCACCAGTATATTAAATACCAACAAGGTCGCCCATGGTGGACAGGCTTCAGCAGAGCTTCCAGACTGTGACAGACTAGCAACAAGCAGAGGCAGACTACTGAAAAGCTTATGCCTAGCAGCCTAACCTTGTCAGATATAGGGCTAGAAAATGAGCCACTTGAGTAGGAAGACATTGGACATTCAAAATACAAGTGGGAAAGAGCTGCCTTCTCAAAGTACAGTTGATTATGAGGATGTGAATGGAGTAAAGTTTTGGGGCTCTCCATTTGCTGATTGTGCAAAACTCAACTTAAGCAGAAACATCCATTAATAAGCAGAACATAGCATATACAAAGTATGAATCTAGGAAAATTGGAAGTTGTCAAAAGTGAAATGGAATGCATAAAGATGAATATTCTAGGCATTGTTGTTGCTGTTATAAAGTACCGTTGAGTTGACTTCGACTCATAAAAATCCTGTATAGGGTTACCAAGGAGTGGCTGGTAGGGTTCACATACTGACCTCTTCATTAGCAGTCCAGTGCTAATCCTACAGCACCACACCAGGACTCCATCCTAGGCATTGTTAAGTGTCATTGAGTCAGTTCTGACTCAAAGCAGCAAGTGGGTTTGAACTGCTGACCTCATGATTCATAGTCTAGTGCTGATCCACAGTGCCAGCCCAGAAGTCCATCCTAGGTCCTAGAGAGCTGAAATGAAGTGGTGTGAGTCATTTTGACTCAGACAATCATATGATTTGTTATGCCAGAAACAGCAAACTAAAGAGTAATGGCATCGTAGTTATCATCAAAAACAACATTTCAAGATTTATATGGAAGCACAATACTGTCTGTGATAAGACAATATCCATACAACTGCAAGAAAGACAGCGGGAGAAGGATGAGACTTTCTGCTTCCGCAAAGATATAAAAGCCGTGGAAACCCTATACAAGGTTGCTATGAGTCAGAACCGACTCTAAGGCATGTTAGCAACAACAACAACAAAGAAGACTGGGAGTGTAATGGCTCCATAAGATAAGCACTGGACTAGGAACCACAAAATTGCTGGTTCGAAACTACCAGCTGCTCTGTGGGAGAAAGATGAGGCTTTCTGCTCCCACAAATATTTTAA
>NW_006408562.1:12053252-12061237 GCF_000296735.1 Chrysochloris asiatica | reverse complement strand
ACCAGCCACTCCTTGGAGATACTATATTGGGTCACTATGAGCCAGAACCGACTCAGTGGCACTTAACAATGACAACATCGGCAAAATATTGAATCATACAGAAAGCATTAAAGAAAGATGGAAGTTATACACAGAGTTACTGTAGCAAAAAGAAATGGTTGATGTTCAACCATTTGAAGAGGAAGCATATGATCAAGAACTGATGGTACTGAAAGAAAAAATCTAAGCTGCAATGAAGGCATTTGTGGAAAACATGGTTGCAGCAATTGATAGAATATAAATTGAAATCTTTCATCAAACTGATGAGGCACTGGAGACCCTCATTCATCTATGCCAAGATTTTTGGAAGACAACTACTTGCCAACCGACTCCAAAGAGAGATGACCCAATGGTATGTGGAAATCATCAAGCAATATCATTTATATCACATGCAAGTAAAGTTTTGCTGAAGATAAATTAAAAACAAAACAAAACAGCTGCAACAGTACATCAACAAGGAACAGCCAGAAATTCAAGCTTGATTCAGAAGAGGATATTTAACAAGGAATATTACTGCTGATGACTTATGGACCTTGGCTGAAAGCAGAGAATACCGGAAAGATGTTTCGTTGTATTTTATTGATTATGCAAAGGCATTTGGAACCTACCAGCTCCTTGGGAGAAAGCTGTAACCATCTGCTTCTATAAAGACTTACAGCCTTGGAAACCTGTTAGGCAGTTCTATTCTGTCCTATAGCATCGCTGTGAGTTGGAATTAATTCAACAACAAACAACAGCAACAAAAATTCACATTGGAAAATGTCTCCCCCATTTATTATTGCTCACGTGCTGTACAGCTCTTTCACTATTTTTCACAGCTGTTTAATCCATCATCAACTGTCATAACTAGCAGCTCTCATTTCTTTTCCTTTTTCTAAACTAAGCTTAATAAATAAGTATAAAATGAACATTGATATCAACAACGTCTTTCCAGTCCCCTAGAAGCCCCTTGAGAAGCCACTCTGTGAATAATAGCTGAGCAGGCTAATTTTCAATATGTGAAGATAGCTCATATCCCATTTTCCCACTTTATCATTGTGACAACCAGAAGGCACTTTATCTGGGTGTTCTAATCACCCAAAATTGGGTCTCCTCTATCCTTCCAGACATGCACCAGTCTATGACAGCTCTCCCAACCCACAGTGAGTTCAGCAATTCCCTACAATGACTCACAGAACTCACAGAAAGTATTAATTGTACTTATGGTTGCCCATGTTTTATAACCAGAAAGAATACAAGCATAAAGACACATCACACAAGGTGTGGGAGAGGTCCAGACATACAGCCTCCATTGATCCCAGGGCCCTGCCCCTATGTGTAGATGTTTTCACCAATCTACGAAGAACAACTCTTATTTCTGGATTTTATGCTTTGCTTTCCCAAATTGTGCTGGATGATCTGCACTATATTTCCTGTGACTCCTAACAATAACTCCAGGAAGTAGACATTATTTCCTAAACTTCCTAGATTCAGTAACTGGCTCAAGACCACATAGCTCTAATGCACAGGATCTGACGTCAGCCTGAGGTTGATCTAACTCTTTTGTTGGTGATAGAGATACGATGATATCAGCAAGGCACAGAGAGATTCCGCATACATTAGTTGAATGCTTCTTCTATGGCAGTGTTGGGGAACCTTTTTTCTACCAAAATTATAACATCATTCACAGGCCATACATAATTATCAACTTAAAAAATAACCTGTTTACATCATAGTTTGGGTATTGGGGAGGGCAATACACAAGAAGGGGACAGGGGATAGAAGAACAAGGTAGACAGAAGAACACTTAGGCAGGTTTGCATGGACTAAATGTGACAGAGGTAAATAGGGCTCTGTGACACAGGGATCAAGGCATAATATGAATGGGTAAAAGAGGGGAAATAATGTTAAGATGCTTGACTATTGTATGAATGTTGGTTTCCCTTGCCTACTATTGTAAAATAGACACTTGAGTCGGATAGAAAAGAATGTTGGGAGACATGATTACAGAAAGCTTATAAGCTTGTGTTTTAACTGGCTGGAATACCTAAAAGGGTTCTAGAACTTGCCAAGTGAAATAGGCTTCCTGGGGTGCTTTTATAGTGTATAGGACCTTAGGTAGACTCCTGAACCCCATCCAGAACCTTCTGAGGTGGGACATTCCCATTTAAAAAGACAAGCAGACCAGCCTGAAGCAGCTAGAGGAATAGAAGATACTTCTTGAACAAAAGACCAGCAGGAAAAATAAAAAACAAAAATGGCAGTCTGATTGGTTACTACAAGAACAAGCAAGTTGTTTGCCAGAGAACCAAATGCAATGTAATCAAATCCCTTCAGGACAAACCTCCCTCCAAGACTGAAATTCAAAGCGAACACATGAGCAGGCATGTAAGCTTGCTGGCAACCAAGTTGGTCTACTGATGAGTGGAAAAGGGAAAAGGCAGCAATGAAGATATGGTCTGAGTTTGACCACATTCCTTAGGCTCCCGTTGACCTGGAGATGACAGATAGAAGAGGAAGGGCTGATTGGCTCAAAGTGTGGTGACACCTGGGAACTCCTGAGCCCATGGACAAGGACCTAGCCATAGAGAGCTAGAGCTGAGAGTGAAGCGTCCAGCTGACATGAAGTGAGGGTAGATGCACAAGAACACCCAAACTTGTACCCATTTGGCCTAGCTTCAATGGCTTTATGATCAGAACTTGACTAGAGGAAGATAAAGAAATTTGATAAAGGAACTAAGTGTAAATTGCTACAATTTGATGAATTTGACCTACGCTTATGGATGCAGTTGCTCAAAATACCAACGGAGTGGGAAGGAGTCTTCACATCAAGGATCAAACCCCTCTGTACACAGAGTTGATAGGGATGGGCAACTTGGACATTGGCTACTTAAAATGGCGGTGGGGAAGGAGAAGTTATACAGGCATGAAGTGGCTGGCTTACAAGTTTTCAAGAGGGAGTTTAGTTTCAGAATGTGCAGGAGAAGGTAGAATTCCCACTGAGTAATTGTCATCTTGTCTAGACAGGTCTGGTGAAAGGAGATGGGGATAAGATTATTGTGATTCAACAGTAATTGTTATCATGACTAATTGTGATTGTCACAACTGTTAAAGGTGGGTGTTTTGTAACATAAAGGAGGGAGTAGTGAATGTTACATTCCAGGAACAGAGCACCCTAGGACCATCAAGAGAGAAGAGCATGAGCAGAATGTGGGACCCTATCCAAAGAAGCTGCATCACCAGAGATGGAGGCAGAGGTGATGACATGGAGAGATAGAGCAGCAGAGGACTCTAGACTCATGGGAAGAAGAGAGGGACTCGGTGCTGGCAGCCAAGAGGCAGGCTTTCAAAATGTGCTCTCTGGTTGTTTAAATGTTTACCTTTCCTGATTGTTTTTGTGTACATCAAAAACAAAACAAAGAGGATGATACAGGAGGTACAGGGAGGGCAGGGGATTGTAATCGTTGCAATGATGTGAAATATGATAGGATGAGTGCAAAACTGATGGTCTTCCATGTAAATTATCATTCAATTCTCAATAAAAACTTTTGAAAGACTAAAAAAAAATTAACCTGCTTTATTTGGTCAGACATTTGATTAACGCACTGCTAATATGCTGGCTAAGGAGCTCTGGTAGCGTAGTGGTTACGAATTGAGCTGTGAACTGCAAGGTCAGCAGTTCGAAACTACCAGCTGTTCCACTGGAGAAAGATGAGGCTTTCTGCTCCCATAAAGATTTACAGTCTCGGAAACCCTGTACAAGGGTCGCTATGAGTCAGAACCGACTCCATGCACATAACAACAACAACAATATGTTGGCTAGAGTACTGGTGTGGTGTTGTAGGCCAATGCACTGGATTGCAAGGCCGCTTTGAACCTCAAGGTCAGCAGTTCAGGCTCACCAGTCACTCCTCAAAAACTCTATACAGGGTCGCTGTGGGTCAGAACCAACTCAATGTCACTTACAATAACAATAATGTGATGGCTGGGAGTCCTGGTGTGATGCTGTGGGATAATGCACTGGACCCTAAGGTCAGTTTGAAAGTCAAGGTCAGCTGTTCAAACTCACCAGCCGTTCCGCAGAAGGCATATACAGGGTAGTCATGAGTCAAATCTGACTCGATGGCACTAACAACAATTATAATGTGATGGCTGGAACTGTGGTTGACTTGGCAGGGTCCAACCAACTGGTTTTGCGGGCCTCATATGGCCCCTGGACCAGTTGACATTCGCCGTCCCTGTTCTGTGAGATGCCAGGTGCCATGTAAACTCATCAGCCTTGAGTCACTTCTGACTCACAGGGCCCCTGTTGAACAGAGTGGAAATGCCCCCTGGGTGTCCCAGGCTGTAAATCTTTACCAAAAGGGGCTGCCTCAGTGTTCTCCCTCTGAGTGCCTGGTGGTTTCCAAGTACACCCTTTCCATTGGTTAGCAGCTGAGTGTGCCCCTGTGTTAACTTCTGAAGGAATGATGTGATGGGAACTGCAGTCTCTGCTCTCAAGGACTGTTCTGAACAAGGTAGAAACTCACCAGTACAGAGGTGGCCAGCAGCTTTTCCCAAAGTGTTTAGCAAAGTATCTCTTAGGATAACAATGGATGTGGCATATCTTTGAAGTCTTGTTTTAGGTTTTAAAAGATTGCATTTTTATCCCTTAATTTAAGAGTTCTGGTTGCATAGTGGTTCAAGTCTGGCTGCTAAATTCAAGGTCAGAAGTTTGAAACTACCATCCGTTTCGCGGGAGAAAGATGAGGCTTTCTGCTCCTGTAAAGATTTACAGATCTCGGAAACCCTGTACAGGGTTGCTATGAGTCAGAACCGACTCCACAGCACACCACCACCCCTGTGTTGCTTTAATGTAAAAATAATTTTAAAGATACTTACTATTAACTAAAGTCACTGGGTAATGCAAACAGTTAATGTTCTCAGCTGCTAACTAGAAAGTATTATTGTTAAGTGCCATCGAGTCGGTTCCAACCCATAGTGACCCTGTATAGTGTTTCTGAGGAGTGGCTGGTGAGCTTGAACTGCTGACCTTGCAGTTCAAATGGCTTTGCAGTCTGGCGCATTAACCCACAGCTCCACACCAGGACTAGAAAGAGGGAGGTTCGTATCTACCCAGAAGTACCTCGGAAGAAAGGCCTGGTGATCCACTTCTGTAAAATCAGTCATTGAAAGCCCTCTGGAACACAGCTCTGCTCTGACTCGTGTGGGGTCACCATTGACTTGAATGGATGCTCCCAGCAGATGCAGCACTTGCTCTCTGTGACTCCACGTGTCTCTTGGCACAGGGCCCTGCTGTGAATCCCACAGAACTCATTTCCCATTTTGAGAAGGAAGGAAGTGCTTGGTGATACATTTCCACACTATAAAAGGCAGGAGCAGAACTAGGCTCCATCGGGGTTTTATCAGGACTGAGTTTTTGGAAGGAGATGACCAAGTTTTTCTTCTGAGGTAGCCTGTAGGTGGACTTACACCTCCAACATTTCTATTAGCAGTCAATCATGCTAACCATTTACACCACCCAGGGATGAAAAATAGTTAAGACTCCTCTTTTCCCCAAATTTCTTAACTATCTCTTGAATGTATAAACATATCTCTTTCTTGATCATTATCTGTCCCCTGGATTAGGGCAATAGTGTCTGAAGAGCTCTCTGTCTCTATCCTTCTTTCCCTTATCCAGTCTCCTTCAGAAAAACTGGCCAAAAATATCAAACTGACCATTTGCTCCCATGTGTGATGCCATTCGCCATTGTCCTGTCTCTGCAGAATGGAGTCCAGTCTTGTAGGAACACAAAGAAGGCTTTCTGTTATCCCTTCTCTACCCCAACGCTTCCCACTCCCTGCTTCAAACCCAGGCATGTCCCAGTAAGATGATGTATCGCAGGGCTGAGAGGAGGAGGAGGATGTAAGTGAGGGGCTTAGGGCACACAATTTAAGAAGATATGAATTCTCCGAATTGTGTAGATGTATCTGACAAGGAGCCCCTTACTTACCTCACCTAGAGGGACACTACCTACTACACTTCAGGCTCTTTTGACTCTTTCATGCCTCTGATGGGACCCTATTTCCACCCTCCGCTACCTCACCAGTTCTTACTCATCCATCTGTTGGATATTTGGTTTCAATACACACTGCCCAGGAATACCCTGAACATGAGGCTGTTGGAAGTATACTCATTTTCTCTGTGGTCTCATAAGAGTTCTGGGTTCACGTCTCTCGTAACATGGGCTGGAAAGATTCAAAATGCTTACCTTGCCTTCCCCACCTGCTTGACTCTAAAGTCCCTGAGGATGAGGTTACATAATGTTAATCTTTGTAACATAAAAAAGCTAAACAGGTCATCCTTGAATCTCCTCCTCCCTGCTCCCCCAGTTCTAATCTAACCCATCACTAATTCAAGTGTCTATTACTTGTAAATATCTCACAAAGCTATCCACCTCTCTTCATCTCTATTCAAACTACCCATCTAAGCTCTCATGATCTCTTCACTAGCCTATAATGATTTCCTCTTTCCTGGTCTCATTATGTCCTCTCCCTGACACTGCATCCACCAACCCCCATTTCTTCTCTTCACTCGAAGTAACAATAATCTTTGCAAAGTGCATCTAGGAGCATGTCACCAGAATTAAACGACTTCTCATTGTGCTTAGGATGACAACCTACTTCTTTAGGATGGTCTAAAGCCCCCTTTTATGAACTGGTTCTGAACTATCTCTACTGTCCAATATTTCAGCCACAGGGGTCTCTCTTCAGTTCCAGAATACGTATACCCTTCCCCACCTAAGGGTCTTGACATGTTGTTGTTGTTGTTAAGTGCCGTCAAGTAGGTTCTAACTAATAGTAGACCTATAAAGAATTTCTGAGGAGTAGCTGGTGGTTTGAACTGCTGACGTTGCAGTTCGTAGTCCAGTGTTCAACCTACAGCACCACACTAGGACTCCAAGGGCCTGGGCACAGGTGGGATCAGATTGCTTCACCCCTCCATTATTTCACCTGATTAACAATGACTCTGGCTGCAAACCTTAAGGTCAGCAGTTCAAGACTACCAGCTGTTGCACAGGAGAAAGATGAGGCTTTCTGCTCCTGTAAAAATTTACAGCCTTGGAAACTCTGTACAGAGTCACTATGAGTTGGAACTGACTCCACAGCACATCATGACCACGACCACTCAGGGATCAACAGTTCAAGCTTCCTGAACACCTCCATCTAGTATTGGGGTGGTGCTATAGGACTAGCACTGGACTGCTAACCACAAGGTTGGCAGTTCAAGCCCACCAACTGCTAAATGAAGATGCTATACAGGGTGGCTATGAGCCAGAATCGACTTGATGGCACATAACAGCAAAACAACATGTTTCTCAAGTGCGAATTGCTACAATTGGATGAACATAACCTATACTTATAGGTCAAAAAAGCAACCAAGAGGGAAGGACTCTTCACATCAAGGATCAAATCTATCCCCTCAGGACACAGGGTTGATAGGGATGGGCAATTTAGACACTGGCTACCTAAAATGGAGGAGGTAGTGCTATAAAGGCATGAAGTGACTGGCTTACAAGTTTTCAAGAGGGTGTTTAGTTTCATAGTGTGGGGAGGGGGAAGGTAGCATTACCACTGAATAGTTTTTTTTCAAGTGTAGATGGGTCTGGTGAAAGGAGATGGGGATAAGATTCTTAAGATTTAATAGTGAGTAATTGTTATCATGATTAATTGTGGTTGTAAAAACTGTAAAAGTAGAAGTTTTGTTAACAAAAATGGGGGAGCAATTAATCTTCTAGTACTCATCTGTCAGCTTGTTGTACTGTGGTGACTTGTGAGTTGCTGTGATTCTGAAAGCTATGCCACCAGCATTTTAAATACCATCAGGATCACCCATGGTGGACAGGTTTCAGATGAGCTTCCAGACAAAGACAGACTAGGAAGAAAGAGTGATGAACTACTTCCAAATCTTTAGTCACTGAAAACCT
>NW_006408562.1:12042840-12050717 GCF_000296735.1 Chrysochloris asiatica | reverse complement strand
TACATATTATCAGGAGGGAGCAGTCGCTGGAGAAGGATATTATGTTTGGTCAGGTAGAGTCTCCGAGAAAAAGAGGAAGACCCCCAGTGAGATGAACTGGCAAAGTGGCAGCATCAATGGGCTGAAGCGTGGCAACAATAGTGAGGTTAGCCCAGGGTTGGGCTGTGTTTCATTCTGCTGTGCATAAGGTCACTGTGAGTCACCACCGACTCAATGGTACCTAACAACAACTAATTAATCTTACATTCCAGGAACAGAGGAATCTAAAACCATCAAGGAAGAAGAGCACGAGAGGACTGTGAAACCCTATTCAGAGAAGCTGCAACACCAGAGATGGAGGCAGAGATGAGGACAAAAAGAGAGGGAATAGCTGAAGACTCTAGACTAAAGGGAAGAGAAAGACTCTGTGCTGGCGGCCAGGAGACAGGCTTGCAGAATGTGTCCTTGGGTTGTTGAAATAATTAAATATTCCTGTGTGTTTTTGTGTACATCATAAAAAACAAAAAACAGGATGGAATAGAAGCAAATACTGATGAATGGTGATGCACAGATGGGACTGCAACGAAACGATGAGTGTAAAAACCGATGTTCTCCCGTGTAAACTATCACTCAATTCACAATAAAGGTTTAAGAAAAAAACACAACAAATATGTTTCTAAACTTCAAAACACTCATCACCATTTCTAATACTTCATGTTTCTAAAACAAGAACAAAAAACACTGCCATGAAGTCAATCCCAATTCTCAGCGACACCACATTGGATTTCCAAGACTAAACCTTTAGGGGAGTAGACAGTGGCTGGTGAGTTTGAACCTCTGACCTTGCAGTTAGCAGCCCAACACCTAACCCACGGCAACACTAAGGCTGTTCTATAGGTAATCATCTTTGTTTATCTGTCTTTATGCCTTTTGAAAAAAATGATGCATTACTAAAGTTTCAAACATGTGCAAAATGGAGAGGATATAATGAACCCCATGTTTCCTTCTCCCTGCTTGAACACATGGGCAGTTTTAAAGAAGTGCAATGCTACTAACTGAAAAGTCAGTGGCTCTAACTCACCAGACACTCCCCAAGGGAAAGATGTGGCAGTCTGCTTCTCTGAAGATCTACAGTGTTGGGACCCTGGGGACCAGTTCTCTGAGCTCTTGAATTTCTGAGTCAAAGTCCACTTTGTAGAAATCTGGTTTATCTCCTTCCTAAACCTTAACATTTCATCTTTAGATAGGTTAGCGCATACCTCTAAAAGATAAAGACTCTTTTCAAAAAATCACATCACAATTTATTTTCATATTATAAAACATTTTCACAATTGAAAAATAATTAACTAAGGGTCGGATTTTGGTTGTTAGGCACTGTCAAATTGATTTTTACTCATAGATATGTCCTGTGTGGCTTACAGCTGCCCCACAGGGGGTTTTTTTGTTTTGTTTTGTTTTGTTTTTTTGTTTTTTTTTGGGGGGGGTGGGCTGTAATCTTTATGCAAACAGATCATGAGTTCTTTCTCCCACAGAGCTGCTGGGTGAATTTGAATTGCCAGTCTTTCAGTTAGCAAATGAGCGCTTAACTGTTTGCAGCACTAATGTTCAATTATTATATAAGATTTCCATTTAAGTCTGATTATCCTTCCTACTGAGAACAGTCAGCCTAGCCTAGCACAATGCATGCCGCGTTGTTATTGTTGAGGGTTGTGGAGTTGGTTTCGACTCATAGCAACCCTGTATATGGTTTCCAAGGAGTGGCTGGTGAGTTTGAACATTGACGTTCAGTGTTTTAACCACAGTGCCACACCAGATAATAAATATCGTTAAATAACGATTGCTCAAAATATTTATGAATGGAACTAGGGACAGGAGTGCAAGGAATCTGAGGAGCATTTTTCTGAGGAAATTAGTTAAACAAAGTGTCACTTCTTTCTTCATCTCATATGGGCCAAAACTCTTCAGGGCAGTCTTAAGTCCTTGCTCAAGAAGATGCTTTGGGGTAAACTCAGAACCAAGGAAAACTCAAAGACCAGTTGCTGTCTAGTTGATTCTGGTTCATGACAACTCCCATGTGTTAGAGTAGAAATGCTCCAAAGGGTTTTCCAGACTTTAACCCTTACAGAGCAGTTCACAGGTTCTCCGTCTCCAGTGCTGTTAGTTGAATTCAAACCATAAAAATGTAGGTTACTTTTTGTTGTTGTTAAGTGCCAATGAGTTAGTTCTGACTCATAGCGACCCTGTATAGGCTTTCCAAGGAGCAGTTGGTGAGTTTGACCTGCCGACCTTTCAGCCAGCAGTCCAATGCTTATCCTACAGTGCCACACCAGAACTCCCATTTGTTTAATTGTTGTTGCTAAGCGCCGTTGAGTTGATTCTGACTCATAGCAACCCTGGACAGGATTTTCAAGGAGCTTCTGGGGAGTTAAGCCTACCTTGTAGTTCAAACTGTCCTTGGGGTCCAGTGCTTATCCTACAACGCCACACCAGGACTTGTATAGGTTAGTGTTGTTGCTGCTGAGAGCCATTGAGTGGGTTCCGACTCATAGCGACCCTGTATAGAGTTTCCGAGGAGTGATGAGTACAAAGCATTTGCCGCCTCAGGCTAGGTATAGGTTACTTTCATAAGTAAGTATAACGAAGGCTAACAATGGAGACGCTGCTACCATAGAGCTTTATTTCCTTTTTCCCCATCTCTCTCTTTTTACCATTTCCAGAAAGCACTGGGCATCTACCAGTCAAAATTGGCTGAACTGGGCACTGCAGACTTGTTACTTGGTGAGGAGGCTTTCTGTCCACACAGACAACCGACAGCAGCCAGAGTGTGTCATTAGAATCAGATGGCAACACTGAACATTTATCGCTAAGTCTCATGGTGGGGGTGGGGAATGCTTATTACTTCCTCTCATTTATTGCATTTCTGTCTTTAAAATTATGCTGTTTGAATTATTTAAAAATAAATATTACTTACCCCTGACCATGAGTTTTCACTCTTTTATCAGCGGCATGCCACGTTATTATAAACTCCTGGTATAACATTGTCTTTTACTCTATAATAGTCCACTAAGCATTAAGTGGCATTTCCAAACTTTACTAAATATTTAACTTGCTTCCAATTCTGAATTATTACAAATAGTGCTTTGATAAACAATTTTCTACATAAAGCTTTCTCAGTATCAAACATAATTTCCTTAGTGTAGATTCCCAGAAGTTACATGTCTGGGTCAAAGAACATGAACAATTTTTAAGCTATATGTACATATTACCAAATTGCTTAGAAAGCATTGTTTGTCTTTAAATTGAATTTCATTTTTGAAATACCTTTTGCTCTTGTTTTTTCTATTGTAGAAATAATAGATATTTGTCATAGAGAACTAAACAAGAAGAAACTAAATCTGATGAGAAATATTACTACCCAGAGTAAACCACACCATGTTTTCTTGCATAGACTTCAGATACTTCTTTATGCATAGAGACAATGGTATTATATTGTATATCCTTCCATATTAAGCTCCATCAGGTCATAAGGAAGAAAGATCAAGGATTCTTTATGGTCATGAGAAGTTATTTAGGGCCACAGAAGTGTCTAGGTGGTGCATATGGGTTGCATGCTCTAGCCGACAGAGGGAACATTTGAATCTGCCTAAAAGTGCCTCGCAAGAAAGACCTGGTGATCTGCTTTTGAAAAACCAGCCATTGAAAACCCTATAGAGCACATTTCTACTCAGATCCCAAGGGGTGCCCATAAGTCAGCATCTACTTAATGTTAATGGCAAACTGGTATGGACATGGAGCAACAAAGGAGCCATTTTAAGCTATATGGTCATTCCTGGTCAGTGCTGTAGGTTAATGCGCTGGACTGCAAGGTTGGTTTGAACCACAAGGTGTGCGGTTCAAGCTCACCAGCTGTTCCTTGGAAATTGTATACAAGGTCACTATGAGTCAGTACTGACTCGACGGCACTTAACAACAACAACATGGTCATTCCAGGCCCAAATGTTTTCAAGACAAGGGTTTGGCTATGTCAAACGGAGAGGCTAATTGAGACCTTCTCTTTTGATTTTCATCAAATGCCTTCATGATTTTCACCCCCACCAAGAGAGATGTGATTGGGTCAGTTTGCTACCTTCCATATGGGAGTCCTGATGAGGTGCTATGGGTTAATGTACTGGACTGCAAAGTCATTTGAACCACAAGGTAGGTGATTTCAAGCTCATCAGGCCCTCCTCGGAAACCCTATACAGGGTCACTATGGGTCGGTACTGATTCGATGGCATTTAACAACAACTATGGATCACTACTAGATTACTAGATTACTTTGGGGCATATTTCATCTTCAAACCACCTCCAGGATCACTGCCCTCTTTCATATCCAGTTTTGGGTTCTTGCAAGGAAACCTTCACCAATTAGCTGCACAGAGAGAATGATGACTGGTTTTTCTACCAAGCAAGCACCACCAATCAACTGTTGTTGTTGTTAAGTGCCATGGACTTGGTGCCAACTCATAGTGACCCAGCATACAGTTTTTGAAGAGCAGCTGGTGGATTTGAACCATCAACCTTGCGGTTCAAACCGACCTTGCAGTCCGGTGCATTATCCTATAGTACCACACCAGAACTCCAATGAGCTGGTAGGAATTGGTTTTATTCCAGGAAAGAATTGATTCGGGTCACTTTTCCCTAAAGTATACAATGTAAGGGGGAAATAATATTGAAAAATGTGACTCATGTTGCTGTTATATGGATAGTCCAATATAACACTGTTTTGTTATCTAGTCTATTAATTTCACACTTAGTCTTCAACACTAAGTAACAATTAAGTAACTAAGTAACTAAGTAACAATTTGCTCATCATTGGTCTAGACTACAAAATGGTCATCACTTTGAAAGATAAATATGGATATGCATCTAAAGATATATACATATGAGCTTCGTAAAGTTCATGGAAAATGGAATTTGAAGATAATGGAATTTTTCGATGAACTCCTTTAGTTCCCCTTATATATGTATAATATAAAAAGCAGTGGGTTTAAGCGTGGCAACAACTGTGAGGTTGGCACAGGACCAGGAAGTGTTTCGTGTCTGTGAGTCACCACCAACTGGATAACAGCAACAATATTTGAAGTTGGCCTGTTCATAGGGCTGCACATTTTATTTTTCCAAGAAGACGATTGTTTTCTGGAAGAATGGAAGTGGTTCTGTTCTCTCATATCCCCGTGGTCACATAGTATCTGCTCAGAAATCAGTATTGATTTATTTTAGACAACTTGTTAGCATCATGTACTTTGTTAGGATCAAGTAGCTGGTTAACTAAGAATTGTGAGGATCACTCAATTGTTAGATTGAAGGAATATTCAGCCAGAAAGATACAAATAGATTGCTGTACTTCTACTGTAGTCCCTGAAACATGTTTACATTTTGTGAATTCTTTACAATATAACAATATTACCTGTTTTATAAGTCAGCATTTTCTTGTACAAATGAAAAGAGATATTATGCTGTGGTTAATGCGCTGGACTGCAAAGTCATTTGAACCATAAGGTTGGTAGTTCAAGTTCACCAGTTGCTCCTTGGAAATATATATAGGATCGCTATGAGCCGGAACCGACTCATTGGCACTTAACAAAAACAACAATGATAATAGATGTGATGATAGGGGTCCTGGTGTGGCGCTGCATAAGCACTGGACTTTAAACCCTAAGGTTGGCAGTTCAAACCCATCAACCTCTCCTGGGAAACCCTATACAGAGTTGCTATGAGTCAGAACTGACCCAACGGCACACAACAGCATGATTATAGAAAGAATCAAGGCCACAGCGTAATGGTAAGACCCCTGTGAATTCTAATAAGAACGCTGGCAGTCCAGTGATATCACTCTCAGCTGATAACTGGAAGGTCAGGAGTTCAATCCCACGAGCCACTACATGGAAGAACTATGTATCAGTTACCTTCTATTAGCGATTCACACTGTACGAGGCAACTCTTCTCTGTCCTACAGGGTCACTATGCATGCCATCAACTTGGTGGCTGCGGGTTTGGTTTGGGTTTTGTAAGTTCTGACTCTAGTAAGTATCCCCCACCATAGGGAACTAAATGTAGCTCGAAGTTAATTGGTAACACAGCCGTCTTCCAACTGAGGCATGCATATATCGTCCTAGGCTTCAGTTCAGTCTTCAGGAATTCTAGTGCCTTCTCCAGGTTACCATCCACCAGGTGAAAGAATGAGTCTAGGTCTTGCTCTTTCTTTTCCCTTGTTTGAAAGCATCTCTGTGAGAAGGGCAGCTTCCTCAAAGGGCCTCTCAATTCTGATTGGCTAATTCCCTTAAATTGATCATGACTTAAAGCATGTTTTCCTTGTGGGACATAAAACAGAACTTGCTAAGAAGTGAAGCCTCACCCAGGAATTAACAAACCACTGCCTAGGGCCAAATCCAGGCAGCTACCTCTTTCTGTAAGTAAAGTTTTATTGGGATGCAGCCATACTCAATGCATTTTATAGATTGTCTGTGTTGGAGTTCATACTATAACAGCCGAGTTAAATCATTGCCAGAGGCATTTTCGATCCCACAAAACCTAAAATATTTAGTATCTGGCCCTTTACAGAAATAGTCAGCCAACCCCTGCCCTAACGTAACGCAGAGCAACTGCTCCCTAATGAGAGCTTTTCAAATCTGAGAGAAGAACAATGGGGAAGACATCTGGAAACTTGGCTAGCTTTGGGTGGTGCCCCAATACCACACCATGAATGTGACTTCTACAAATATGAGAGACCAACCTTACAAACACAGCCCTAAAATGATGAACATGCCAAACAGCTGCTACCAGATAGGTCGGCCACCAGCTTTAACTCCAAACAACCTGTCAGCGTCAATTTCATTCTGCGTGTGCCAGGCAGGAGCTGGGAGAGAGAAGATGGTGACCTTTTCTGAACGGCTTTATAAGTTCTGTGGTAGGTCCTGCTGTCATGTTATTGAAGCTGCTTAGAGCCTGAAAGCCACACTTCCTTCAGGGCATAGTAATCTTGCTAGAGGAACAGGTTTAATTTATAAGCAGTCTAATTTAATTTTCTCTGTTTGGAGAGTCTGTAATTTGGTGTAAGAAAGAAACCCTTAGAACAGCTTTGTTGTTTTAGCTGACAATTACTCAGTTTTAAGCTGTTCTACCTCTGAGCCACGTTGCTCACACATACGTGGCAGATTTATCTTCTTTTTCTATGTAGGTGCTATTTCAAATCAGTGCTTGGGTGATAGCAACTTGGGCAGACAATATAGCTCATCTAATTCTACTTATGCCAAATTACATTTAGTACAAGAGTGCAGAACATTTTAAATCCGAGAATCAAAAAAAAAACTTACTTCTTTTAGAGTTCCTAATTGGAAAAGGTAACATATTCAGCAATACCCTGGGACTCGGGAAGAGCTCATTCATTTCACCAGAAGCAGCAATTATTCTCAAAGACCACAGTAGTTAGTTCACACCACATAGGACCAGACTCATGGAGACGAGCTGGACTCTTCAAATACTTCACTGAATCAAAATTTGTTTTCTATTCCATCCACAGGAACTTAGCTTGCAGAAAACACTGAGTTAGCAACATGAGTTTCAAGACCATTCTGCTGCTCCCTGCTTTCCTATGTATCTAGAAATAGTTCAACAATCTTAGCAAGAGTAGAAATCAAGCCCATCTGTTTTGGAGACTCAAAAAAGCTCCCTTTTCTGATCAGTGCCCTGAAAGCTTTACATAGGCTTCCAACAGAGCAGGTTCTCTTGGGTCAAATTTGACGCAGTCTGGTCCTTATTTATTGGAGTCCTAGTGTGACACTGTAAGGAGTTCTGGTAGCATAGTGGTTACGAATCGGGCTGCGAACCTTAAGGTCAGCGGTTCGAAACTACCAGCT
>NW_006408562.1:12041778-12042740 GCF_000296735.1 Chrysochloris asiatica | reverse complement strand
CTTCCAAATCTTTAGTCACTGAAAACCTTATGAATAGCAGAGAAACACTGTCATATATAGTGCTAGAAAATGAGCCGCTCAGGTTGGAAGGCACTCAAGATGCGACTGGGGACGAGCTGCCTTCTCAAAATAGACTTGACTGTGATGATGCGAATGGAGTAAAGCCTGTGGGAGTAAAGCCCATGGGACCTTCATTTGTTGATGGGGCACAACTCAAAATGAAGAGAAACAGCTGTAAACATCCACTGAAAATTGGAACATGGAATGTACCAAGTATGAATCTAGGAAAATTGGAAGTTGACAAAAATGAAATTGAATACATAAACATCAATATCTTAGGCATTAAGGAGCTGAAATGGACTGGTATTGGCCATTTTGAATCTGACAACCACATGGTTTACTATGCAGAGAATGACAAATTGAAGAGGAATGGTGTTGAATTCATTGTCACAAAGAACATATCTAGATCAATCATGAGGTACAATGCATTCTGTGACAGGATAATATCCATGCGCCTACAGGGAAGCCCAGTTAATACCACTACTATTCAAATATACGCACCAACCACTAAAGCCAGTGAGGATGAAATAGAAGAATTCTACCAACGTCTTCAATCTGAAATTGATCAAACATGCAATCAAGATGTATTGATCATTACTGGTGATTAGAATGCAAAAGTTGGGAGCAAAGAGGAAGGATCACTAGTTGGAAAATATGGCTTTGGTGATAGTAATGATGATGGAGATCACATGATAGAATTCTGCAAAACCAATGATTTGTTCATTTCAAATACCTTCTTTAGACAGCGTACGAGATGAATATACACATGGACCCCACCAGATGGAATACATAGAAATCAAATTGACTACATCTGCGGAAAGAGACAATGGAAAACCTCCATATCATCAGTCAAAACAAAGCCAGGGGCAGACTGTGGAACAGACCATCAATTGCTCATATGC
>NW_006408562.1:12033755-12040619 GCF_000296735.1 Chrysochloris asiatica | reverse complement strand
TCACCCAAGGTGGACAGGTTTCAGATGAGCTTCCAGACGAAGACAGACTAGGAAGAAGGAGTGACGAACTACTTCCAAATATGTAGTCACTGAAAACCTTATGAATAGCAGAGAAACACTATCAGACATAGTGCCGGAAAATGAACCCCTCAGGTTGGAAGGCACTCAAAATGCAACAGGGGAAGAGCTGCCTCCTCCAAGTAGAGCTGACAGTGATGACAAGAATGGATAAAGCCCATGGGAGTAAAGCCCGCGGGACCTTCATTTGCTGATGGGGCACAATTCAAAATGAAGAGAAACAGCTGTAAACATCCAGTAATAGTTGGAACTTGGAATGTACGAAGTATAAATCTAGGAAAATTGTAAACTGTCAAAAATGAAATGGAACGCATAAACATTGGTATTTTAGGCATTAAAGAGCTGAAATGGACTGATATTGGCCATTTTTAATCTGATGACCACATGGTTTACTATGCCAAAAATGACAAATTGAAGAGGAATGGTGTTGCATTCATCGTCAAAAAGAACATATCAAGATCTGTCATGAGATACAACACTGTCTGTGATGGGATAATATCCACGCGCCTACAGGGAAGACCAGTTGCTGGAGAAGTATATCATATTTGGTAAGGTGGAGGGTCAGAGAAAAAGAGGAAGACCCCCAGCAAGATGGATGGGTAAAGTGGCAGCATCAATGGGCTCAAGTGTGGCAACAATTGTGAGGTTGGCCCAGGACTGGGCAGTGTTTCGTTCTGTTGTGCATAAGGGTGCTGTGAGTTGGTACCGACTTGACGATACCTAACAATAACAACAATGAGTCGGAACCAACTCAACAGCACTTAACAACAATAACTGGTCACTCTATATGTTATTTAACAAATGTTGATACAGTGCTTACTAGAAGTGAGGATCTGTTCTGAGCATTCTACAAATGTTAAACTATTTAAATTTCACAATCATTCCTAGGTGGCAGGTCTCCTATTAAAATCCATTTTACAGGTGAGAAAACATGGAAAAGTTAAGAAATTTGTCCAAGACTACAGCAGTAGGAAATGATAGGGTTGGAATTTGTAGTTAGAAAGTCTGTGCAGCTATCCTGACTTTGAGGACATTGGTGATTCCATGGTAGAATTCTTGCCTTTCATATGTTGTTGTTGTTAAGTGCTGTCGAGTCAGTTCTGACCCACAGTGACCCTGAACACGGTTTCTGAGGCTGTAAATCTTTACAGGAGCAGAAAGCCTCATCTTTCTCCCGTGGAGCAGCTGTTAGTTTCGAACTGCTGACCTTGCGGTTCGCAGCCTGATTCGTAACCACTATGCTACCAGAGCTCCTTGATATAGGAGACACAAATTCAATTCTCAGCCAATGCATCTAAAACATAGTACCCATGCCCATGCATCAGAGGAAGCTTGCAGATTACTGTAATGCTGAAGAGATTTCAGTGGAGCTTCAAGACTTGGAAGAATGGCCTGATGATTTAGTTCTGGAAATCAACCAATGAAAATCATCAGGAGTACAACAGTCCAATCCTATCCCGCTGTGCATCGACACAGCAGCTAACAACAGCAGCGCCCAGTATTTGTATCATCTCCCACAATATTCTTCACTAACAAAGAAGAAGAATGAAGTCCCAGTTTCCATGAAGCATCGTTGGCTCTCCCTGGTCCACTGTGGCACTGCTCTCACTGACTTCTCTGGGATTTATCTGTTCCATCTGATCACCACTAAGGATTCATGTCTTGTGTTGTTAAGTAACATTGCCGACATAAGACATAAAAATTTTCACTCGAAGTTTTATGGGTAAGGATTCAAATTCAGCCCACAGACCAATCTAAAATCTATTGTGATCAAGTTGATTTCAACTCATTGTGACCTATCAGACAAAGTGGTGGTGGTGGTGATGTGCCGTGGAGTTGGTTCTGACTCATAGTGACCCTGTACAGGGTTTACGAGGCTATAAAAATGAGCAGAAAGCCTTATCTTTCTCCCATGGAACAGCTGGTAGTTTCAAACAGCTGACCTTAAGGTTTGCAGCCCTATTCGTAACCACTACGCTACCAGAGCTCCTATCAGACAAAGTAAAGCCCATCAAAGTAAGGTTTCCAAGGCTGTAATCATATGGAAGCAAACTGACACATCTTTTCCCCGCCAAATCTAGCACAATACTCAGTAAATCTCTATGCACTGACTTCTTTACCAATCCATATTGGTTAAGGCGTCCTTTAGACTCTACAGATGATTTATTTACCAAAAATGGAAGTGTTCTTTGGAGATGAGTTTTGCCTGGGAGCAAAGATCTGTTGGTTCTTTTGGCAGTCCATGGTACTTTTAATATTCTCCTCCAACACCACAACTCAAATGCATCAATTCTTCTTTGGTCTTCCTTATTAGTTGCCCAACTGTCTCATGCATATGAGATTGTTGAAAATACCGCAGCTTGTATCAGGCACACCTCAGTCCTTAAATTGCTATCTTTGCTTTTCAACACTTTAAAGAGGTCTTCTGCAAGACATTTGCCTAATGCAATGCGTCATCTGATTTCTGACTGCTGCTTTCATGTTGATGGTTGATCTGAGCAAAATGAAGTCTTTGACCATTTTAATCTTTTCTCCATTTAGCATGATGTTATGTATAGTTCTAATGCTGAGGATTTTTGTTTTCTATACACTGAGATGCCACCCATACCTAAGGCTGTGGTCTTTGAGCTTCAACAGTGGTGGCAGCAAAGGACTCAGGCATATAGCAACAATTGTGAGGTTGGCACAGGACCAGGCAGTGTTCCGTTCTGTTGTGTATAGGGTTGCTATGAGTCAGTGCTGACTCGATGACACCTAACAACAACAATATGCATAGGATGCTAAGAGAAAAATTTGTTCAATTTGCTTAGAATCCAATTTATGATATCACATTGGCACTTTATTTCTACTCCAGTTAGGTATTTGTATAGCACCGCAATTACAATAACCTATGCTCTCTTATTTCATTGGAACTGACTCCTGGAACTAATAAATAGCAATCCAAGGATTTCCAATCAAGATGACTTCATAACTCGTGATGTGAAATACCCCCTTGTAATTTTAAACTTTTCTTCTCAAAAAAGAAGTATTGTAGGAGATAAATAAATATTTCAATCTCTATTTTACAGAGGAGATTTGCAAGCTCCTAGAGAAATTGAGCTCTGGTAGCGTAGTGGTTACGAATCGGGCTGCAAACCGCAAGATCAGCAGTTCGAAACTACCAGCCACTCCGCGGGAGAAAGATGAGGCGGTCTACTCCCGTAAAGATTTACAGCCTCGGAAACCCTGTGTAGGGTTGCTATGAGTCGAAACCGACTCCACGGCACATAACAACAACATAACAAGAGAAATTGAATCAGATTTGCAAAGTTATAAAAGACATTGTTGTTGTTAAGTGCCGTCAAGTCGGTTCCAACCCATAGCGACCCTGTACAGGGTTTCCAAGGCTGTAAATCTTTACGGGAGCAGAACACCTCATCTTTCTCCCACGGAGCGGCTGGTAGTTTCGAACTGCTGGCCTTAAGGTTCACAGTCCGATTCGTAACCACTACGCTACCAGAGGTCCTTATAAAAGACATTATTGACATGAAAAATGGACTCCCTTACCCCCCATGCCCATTTTAAGCGAGCTTAGTTAGCAACACAGAATAGAAAGCTTCTTAGAGCCAGCCACATGTTGCCACGTGGGAATAGCCTGGGTTCACTCTGTCTTTAGAGAGTCTGGGGTCAGAGGAAACTCGAGATTTCCTCAGGGACTGAAAGGAGATCAGCACCCCAGAAGACAGGTGCCTCGCAATAGGCATGATACTATTTGTTGATTTGAACTGAGGAAACTCAAACTGAATTCTACAAAATTGAACACACGAGGGTTGAATTGTGTCTTACTAAAAGTTGTGTTGAAGTCCTAACTCCTGGTATCTGTGACCTTAACCTTTGATATTTGGAAATAACATCTTTGCAGACGTAATCAAGTTAAGATGAGATCATCATAACTTTAAGGGTGTCATTTAAATCCAGTATTGTATTTGTCCTTAGAAGAAGAGAAGAAACACAAATACAGACCTACTGGGAACATGCCATGTGATGATGGAGGTGGAGGCTGGAGTGATACATCTGCAAACCAAGAAACGCCAAGGATTACTGGTGACAGCAGACGCTAAGAAAAGGCATGGAACAAACATTCCGCTACATTCCTCAGAGAGACATGGTCTTGCTAATGCCTTGATTTCAGACTCCTGGCCTCCAGAACTGTGGGAGAGAGAAAAAATTATATTCTTTTAAGCCACCCCATTTTTGGACATTTGTTATGGTAGCCCTAAGAATCAAATTCAATAAAGAAGGCAAACAGTATAGGGATTCTCCTTCCTGAATATCACAGAAGAAGAGCAAGTGTCTTCCAGAGCTCCGGAGACTGGAGCAGCCCAGACAAGAATGGCTCAGTGTTGCTACTACCCTTTCCAGATGGAGGGAGGATGTTCACTGTATATATACAGCAGTCTTCTTTCTAATTTAATGTGGAAGGATGACACTTGGAAAAAAATTTTTGGACCATGCACTTCATCATTTGAAAATTCATCTTACTGTTTTCTCCCCAATATTCTTTACATCTGGGAACAAATATGCCAACCCATGTCTTAAAATGCTTTCTTTCATTCTGTTCCAAACTAATTGAAGACACATTTTCCTTCTAGAAATGTGTATCTTAAGAATGGTTTGAATAAGTATCAGTAAATCCTTACTTTTATCAGAATTTTCTGGTTTACCCTTCACTCCCTATATGCATATACCCTTGAACATGCCACTGTTCCAGGTGACAACTGCCCTAAAGAGGCCAGTTTTCCCACAGCAAGATGTCAGAAGCGATAAGCTTCCTTTGGTTACACACAGCGAAACTTGGACTTTAAAACACTGGCCTTTCCTATTACATGCTTACAAATCTTTGTTTCGCTGTCACTCGGGAAAAAGAAGTGTACAAATCAATTGAGCCAGGATTTTTTTTTTTTTTTTGGTCTTTGAATTAACCAGTGAAACCTTTCTCTTCTCTATTCCTTTTACTTACAGAACTCATAGTCCGTCTTAATTCCTTCTAATGGTACCAGACAGCTGTACTGCATGGGCTTAAAAGTAGCAAGAGGCTCACAGCTTTGGGCTCAAATCAATCATAGTGCTACAAATTAGAACAAACTACGGAACCCATGCTAAAATCACCAAACAAATTGTCTCCACGTTTAATAATGCAGTTTTGCACATGGAGCTCATAATGACCTTTAAATTAAGAAATTAGTTACATTTCCTTGATAGCGCACATTATTATTCACACAACTGGCATCCTTCCTTGGCCTCCTTCTAATTATTCATAAAATATCATCTTGCATAGGGCTGTCTCATTTTCCACTAATTTTTCCATTTTGAAAAATATTACTATTATTAAGTAGCATATGTACAGCTATTTATGTAAAGGGAGGAAAAAAAGAAAATAACTTTGCTACGGGATGGAAACTGGTAATTATGTTCTGCTAAGCACATCAAGGACGCCCAGCTGGCACAATTAAAGAAATAGCTGATCAGTTCCAGTTATTGATTCTGCTAACATGTTTGTTCACGGTTGCTTCTTGTCTAATTAGTTTTTTGCCCCGCCCCGACCCCCCCTCCCCCTTGCTTTCTTAGTCTAAAAGCATACCTTTCTACACAGGGTTGTTTTCAGACGTTAGTAAGCAAAGCTTATATTGGTTGCCTTCTAGATTTATTTATTTGACGCAGTACTTTGCCTATTCATTCATTGATTTAACTAAGAGATGGCCTGAAAGCTAGACTTTTCTCTGAGCTCCTTATTGAATTTCAAATCTGGGTTTTTGCATGCTTCTCTTTTTAAATGGATATTTCGGTAGTGTTGGTACAGTCACATTTGAAGCTGTTGTCATCAAAGGATGACGTGGGACTAGGGCTGTCTCCACAGATGGGGACAAATTTGAAAATCTCCTGAAAGATGCAGCAGGTTCTATTGGGTGAGGCTTGTTGCAAGTGCTCAGTCTCTTTTCTGGCAAAAGGGAGAAGCTAACTCAAATGTAATTTCCATTTCCAACATGAAGATCGTACAAGTGAAATGTTTTTTTGCTACTAACAAAATCGGTGGCAAAAAGCAGTTCGTCAGTTTCCAAGAACAAAAAAAACCAGATGGTTGTGGTTCTGGAACACCAACTAAATGCTGCTCTGTTGGAGGATCAAAGGCATATGGTATGGAATCTTTGCCTTTGTCAGAGTTTGTGGAGTAAAGCTTCCAAATACGGCAACAGATGCCTGTGTGGAGGAGGCCAAGCGTCTGCGGCCCAGCAGAGCAGTTTACCAATATAGCTTGCCCCAGCTCTATGGTTGTGCTGAGTAGCAATGATGGCTGTCATCAAGCTTGGGGGTGCGGCTATGCTGTCAACATTGTAATCACTCCTGTGCAGACACACAAGAGATGCTGCTCTTTTTCAATACTGCCTTTTTTAAAGTATTATTCCATACAAAATGTAGAAGCGACAGTGTTCGTTTACCTGAGGATTAGAAACGAGACAGAAAGAACCTTTGAGTATTTCTACAAGAATTTTCATTCTCTCAGTAAAAGAAAACGGGTCCATTTTTAATCTGGTGTTTTTACTGTTAATTGCTGATTCCATTGGTCCCGTTGTGAGAAGTCTTTCAGACCACGGAGGGTGAGCCAATTCTCCTTCTTCAACAAAAGAGCATCTTGCAGATTATAATATTCCATTAACTTTACAGTTTTACTTTAGCACCATATCGAGGCATTGGGAGGGACATTTTGATTCAAATGATAGGAAATTAATTTTTGCTTTTTTTTTTTTT
>NW_006408562.1:12027271-12033220 GCF_000296735.1 Chrysochloris asiatica | reverse complement strand
GCAAGGTTGGTGGTTCAAATCCACCAGTCCCTCCTTAGAAAACCTATACAGGGTCTCTATGGCATAGCATTTAACAACAACAGCACCAGTATAAGGCAGAGAGGTAAGCAATTATGGTTCATGGGCCAAATCCAAAGCACTGCTTGTGTGGTAAGTAAAGTTTCACGGGCACACAGCCATACTCATTGGTTGATGGCTGTTTTCTGTGTTACAGTAGCAAGCTTCTATAGTTGTCATAGAAACTGTATGGCCCACAAAGCCAAAAATAGTCTTCATATTGGGCTCTTTACAAAAAAATCTGAGTATTCCATGTATAATGCAGGAAATATTTAGATATTTTGTCTCAAAATTAAAAAATAAAAAAGAAATAAAATTGAGCCTTCCCTGCCTTATTTGGCAGAAAAGAGCCCATTTTGCGGAATTAACGCTACCACGTAATTTCCCAAATTAAGAATTCTAATAGTCCTAAAGCAAAGAAAAAGTCAGGATTTGGGAGCATTCCTGAAGAGTGAAATGTGCTGGTTGTTGGTCTTTGCCATCAGTTGGCTCTAATGTAGACAAATCTTCAAGAAGATTGGACTCACAGTGACCCTGTAGGGTACGGTAGGGTGTCCCCACATGGTCATCTTTAAGGAAGCTGATCTCTTTATCCCACAGAGTGGATGGTGGTTTCAAACAGACGACCTTTTGGTTAGCAGCTAGGCACTTAACCACTGCACCACCAGGGATCCTTGACCTTATGTGTTGTTGTTGTCAAGTGGTGTCAAGTCGGTTCTGACTCATATCAACTCTGCACAGGGTTTTTGTAGGAGTGGCAGGTAGGTTTGAACTGCCAACCGCGTTATAGTGGAACAAGATGATGGCCAGTCCTGAATCCATTGTTTCAGCCACTGTATAGTTCTTCTCACTGAGGGCCTCCCTGCCGGTCACTGACCAAACCCAATGTCCTTTTCTATCAGCTGGTCTTTCCTGGTGATGTGTACAAAGTAAACATGTCCAAGTTTCCCCATCCTAGCTTCTAAGGAGCATTTGGATTGTATTTCTCTAAGGCTGATTTGTTCACACCTTAATGGTTAGCAACAGGATGTTCTGGTATCATTCATTTACTCAGATATTCAGAAAGCCCTAAACAAATATGAGATTCTTTCCAGAGTTTTTAATCAATTTATTATCAACGTATAATACGATAGCAGCCTGGTTGTTGCTGTTGTTGTTGCTAAGTGTAGGTTAACAACCTAAGTTAACAACCTAAGTCGAGTAGGTTCCAACTCTTAGTGACCCTATATGGAGTTTCCGAGGAGCGACCCTGTATGGGGTTACAGAGGAGTGGCTGGTGAGCTTGAACTGCCAACCTTGCGGTTCGAACTGACCTTGCAGTCCAGCACATAAACCCACAGCGCCACACCAGGACTCCATATTATTTGCCTAAATCTACTCATTTCTCTCTATCAACTCCTTCCACAGCTTTTGCCACTACTAGGGTTCCCTCCGTCCTACCCATACCTCCATCACCTTCACCTATTCACTTGGTCGCATGTCCCTTGGGGCTAATTTATCACCCACTCCTTTGGTATAACTCTCTGCCTCCCTCTTTTCTTAGTCCCGCCCCCTTTCCAATGTCAATCACCTCACACACTTCCTCCTTTTCTGTCCAAACTTACTAGAAGCAGAGGACTCGAACTGCTTTCATTAGGGTATGATGACCGGTAAGAAGAAGACCACACACCCTCCCTCCAAAAGCATTTCATGTATTACAGGAAATGCACGAATTGAATGTAACTGTCAGCAATAGGTGGTTTGGAAGGTGGGATGCACACCCTACCCTAGAGATACTTTCCCCCAGGTGGTATGTTACTGAGGTTGGGGTGGGTCCCTAGGTTTGAATCACCTTCCTTATTGTTGTTAGCTGCTTTCGAGTTGATTCTACTCATGGTGACACTATGCATGCAGAATCGAACTGATCCATAGGATTTGGAAGTTTGTTTTGTTAAGTTTTTATTGTGAATTGAGTGATAGCTTAAATGGGAGAATATCAGTTTTACACTCATCCTATTTTATTTCACTGCAATGATTACAATCCCCTCCATATATCATCATTCACAGTATTTGCTTCTATTCCCTCTGTGTTTTTGGTTTCTTTTTTTTTTTTTTTTTTTTTAATATACACAAAACCACTCTGGAATATGTAATAATTTAAACAACCATAAGGCATATTGATTGTGTAAGCCTGCCTCCTGGCTGCCAACATTCAGTCTTTCTCTTTCCATAAGACTGGAGTCCTCAGCTGCTCCCTCTCTCCATGTCCTCATCTCTACCTCCATCTCTAGTGTTGCTAATTCTCAGAATAAGGTCCTACATTCTACTTGTGTTTTTCTCCCTTGATAGTTCTAGGGTCCTTTGTTCCTGGACTGTAAGATTAATTACTCCCCCTTTTTGTTACAAAACGTCTACCTTTACAGGTGTGACAATCGCAATTAGTCATGATAACAATTACTCACTATTGAATCTTCAGAATCTTATCCCCATTTTCTTTCACCAGACCCGTCTAGACAAGATGAAAACTATTCAGTGGGGATTCTACCTTCCCCTGCACGCTCTGAAACTAAACTCCCTCTTGAAAACTTGTAAGCCAGTCACTTTATGCCTTTATTGCCTCCCCCCACCTCCCACTTTAGGTAGCCAATGTCTAAGTTGCCCATCCCTATCAACCCTATGTATAGAGGGGATAGGATTGATACTTGATGTGAAGATTCCTTCCCTCTCACTTGGTATTTTCAGAGTCCTGATGTGGCACTGTGGTTTAATGTGCCAGACTGCAAAGCCGTTTGAACTGTAAGGTTGGTGGTTCAAGCTCACCAGCTGCTCCTTGTAAAGCCGATACAGGGTCGCCATGGGTAGGAATCAACTGGATAGCACTTAAAAACAATAACAGCATCCATAAGTATAGGTCAAGTTCCTCAAATTATAGCAATTTACACTTGTTTCCTTTAGCAAAAATGATTATCTTCCTCTAGTCGAGTTCTGATCTTCAAGCCATCGAAGCTAGGTCAAATGTGTACTATCTACAAGTTTGGGTGTCCTTGTGCAACTCCCCTCATTTCATATCAGCTGGACACTTCACTCTCAGCTCTAGTCCTCTGTGGCTATGTACTTGTCCCCAGATCTCACCATACTTCATACCAACCAGCCCTTCCTCTTCTCTCTCACATCTCCAGGTCAACGGAAATTTATGGAACGTGGTCAAACTCAGCCCCTTTCTTCATTGGTGCCTTTCCCCGACTTCCACACACCAGTAGAACAATGTGGTTGGCAGCAAGCTTACATTCCTGCTTGTATATTGCCTTTGAGTTTCAGCCTTGGAAGGGGATTTGTCCTGAAAGGCCACAGGGTTTTAAAGCCTGTAATCTTTCAAAAGTAGGTCACCAGACAAGTCTTTTAAGACACGTCAGAATGGATCTGAGCCACTAACTTTTCAGCTAGTAGTTAAGTGCTAACTGTTTGTGCCACCCAGGGACTTTGCTTGGTGTTGCTGCTGTTGTTAGGTGCCATTGAGCCAGTTCTGACTCATAGTAATCCTACACACAACAGAAACACTGCCTGGTTCTGCCCCATCCTCACTCATTATTATGTTTGAGCCCAGTGTTGCTGTGTCCGTCCAACTCATTGGGAGTCTTCCTATTTTTCACTGACCCTCCACTTTTCTAAGCATGATGTCCTTCTCCAGGGAATGGTCCTTCTTGATATGTCCAAGGTACCATAGATAAAGTTTCGCCGTCCTCTCTTCTAAGGAACATTCAGGCTGTACGTCTTCTGACACAGATTCATTTGTTTTTCTGGCAGCCCCATGGTATTTTCAATATTCTTCTCGAACACCATAATTCACATGCAGACTTCTGTCTGTATCACCTTCCTAATGTTTCTCAAACCATCTGAGCCAAGCTACTGCTCACACATACAGCATTTTGCCAACCATGCATTTTGTCTGTGACACCTGCTTCTAGCCTGACTTGTTCCTTCATGAAGTGGTGGCATGGACCAAATTCTCCAATAAATTACAACTTGTCTGAGGGCACAGACTGCCTTCACATTGAGTGTTATATCCCCAACACTGGGTAATGTCAAGTCTGAAACACAGGCTCATCAAATATGTAAATGAATGAGCACATTCTGCTATTCAAAATACCCAGTGGCCACCTCTTGCTTCAGAGTAAAAGCTGAGTCCTCATCACAGTCAATAAAGTCCTCTCTGCGATCCACTTTCTGCTTGGTCCTCTGCTCACTCCAATCCAAGCACGTTGGTCTCCTCGCTGTTCCTCTTGCTCCCACCTCAGGGCCTGTGAACTTCCAGCTCAGGTAGCTCCATGGTTCACTCTCATCTCTTACAAGTCTTTGTTCAACTGTTCCTTTCAGATTTCAGCGTCCCAGCCTCCTGAACTTGCTTTATTGTGTCCATTGCACTTGGCACCTCCTCCTAGGACTGGAGTGGCTGTAGGTTCCAGCACTGGACTGAGAAACATTGGATCGGAAGTTCAAATCTACTCCTTGGAAACCTGAGACAGGGTTGTTATAAGTTGGAAACGACTCTACGTCACCTTATAACAACACAACAACATTATATAACATACCTGTTTATTTTGCCTCTTCTCTATGGGAATATAAACTCCATATGCGCAGAGGTATTTTGCCGATTTCCTTCATTGTTTGTCTTCCCAGGACTTAGGTACACATCCAGCACAATGTAACTATTTCCTGAATGAATTGACATCCCAAGCATGTGAACTCTTGGTTCCCTTTCTTCCTGCTTTTACCCTACATTGTAAATATGTACAAACAATGCCTACATTTTAAAGATTGTCTTCCTTCCCAGTGTGTCTCCTATTCCACGAGCTTCATCTCATCTTCACTGTAAAGTCTTTTCCCGTCTCAAACTCCATCTTCACTCAGACCTTTGTTATAACAGATTCAACTCATGAAAGCTTCCTGAAGAAAAAATAGCAGAACTGAATCACACATGAGCCTCTGGGCCCATCCCCACCAGGTTCTGGATACACGGACCCTCCAGACAGAAAATATACTATATGTGGAGTCTGAACAGGCCACGGGTCTTTGTGTCTATGGGGCTCTGTGTCTATGCAGGGGTAGACCCTACAGAGTGATCGTCATTACAGACCAATCTGATAGTCCTGTCTCCTGACATATGGGCTGGGAATTGGGAAGGCTATCTCCCCACTTAGCTTCTGAATTGCTGAAGGGCAAAAGAGCGGCCTCTTTAGAGCAGGTAAAAACTTCTCGGCAACTAGCATGGTGCTTTGCTTCCAGAGAATGCTCTGGGCAGATACTAATCGATGTTAGAAATGAGAAAAGAGAAATGGGCGGCAGAGAATCACTTTACCACCACAAGTGCCCGATTGGGATTGTGGCCCATGTGCACAGAATGAGCTGTGTTGAGAATGTGTACCACAAATATACAGAGGAATGTACAAGTAAGAATGTACCTTTTGTGCCTGATGTATTTCCTGGTCTTTTCTTATAGCAGTCAGTCAGTACCCAATAGGCACAGAAAACCTATTCATCCATTTCTAAAATCTATTCTTTTTATACCTACATGAAGCATGTCCTTTTCCAGAATTAAATATGAGATACAGAATTTCTAGAAGAGGCTTCTAGTCTCATGATTTCTAAATAAATTTCAATATGGTTAAATAAATTCAGTTCTTATATGCTATCCCATGCATTGTCTTGTGTTATTTTGTGGGGGTGAAAACAATATTATCATGGTTTCTGGTTGAAAATAAAAAAATCCAAAAGTATAAATGTTGAAAAGAGTAGCTGAGTTTACTGTGCTCAGCTTGGAACAGAATCTCCCCACAGGTATGTCTGAAGTACTAACCCCAGCTGCACTGCTCTACAGTGAAAATCCATGGCCTTCGAGTCAATTCTCACTCAACC
>NW_006408562.1:12025114-12026402 GCF_000296735.1 Chrysochloris asiatica | reverse complement strand
GAGGTTGGCCCAGGACTGGGCAGTGTTTTGTTCTGTTGTGCATAGGGTCGCTATGAGTCGGTACCAACTCAATGGTGTGCTGTGGGGATTAAATGAGATATGTCTCACAGAGAGGCCCATGGGTTCAAACTGCCAAACCTTTGTGCTGTAAGCACTACACTAGCAGGACTCCTCCATGCTGCTATAGAAACTCTCATTTTTTCCCCATTCTTTATCAGTTCTTTTTCCTCCTGCTACTGTTGATGTTGTCGGTGTTAAGTGCCGCTGAGTTGGTTCCAACTCATAACAATCCTGTATAGTGTTTCTGAGGAGTGCCTGATGATTTTGAACCCCTGGCCTTGTGGTGCAAAACAACCTTGTGATCTAATGCTTATCCTATAGGACCACATCAGGATTCTGTCATGACTGTGGCTGCCACAACTCTGTTTTCTTAAATGCTACTCCTTTTGGCAACAGCTACTTAGTGGAGAGGGTTCAAGTACTTTTCATATCTGACTCCCAAGATTATAGTATTGTATCTTGAAAAACATACACTTGGGAGTGAGTACTTCCTGCAAGATGGCGGACTAGGCAGATGCACTACATGGACTGTCTACAACAAAAATGTGAGACACCAAATGAAATAGACAGATGAAAACTCTGGCACCTTGAGCTTTAGAAGAAACGTCAGAGATGTGGATGCAGCATTTGCTGGGAAAAGCGGCCACGCAAGGATGGCGAGAGAGAGGAAAACTGACTGGTGAATGGCTGGTCACACATGGCTCCACGATCTTTTGAGCAACTTTGGCAGTAGAGAGAGGCCTGCCACAGCAGATTTGTGTGGGCTATGGGAAGGGTGCAATTTCTTCTTTTACCCTTCACTCACCTGGCAACCAGAAGTATAGTAAGCTCCGACCTTCATCCACTCCCAATGAGACCCTTGTCTCCAGGAGTTCAGAATCATGTGGTTGGAAGCCATGGCAGCATGCGTTGGGGGTTGAATGCACTGCTTTGGCATGCCACTTTCGTGCCTAGATACAGGTGGGCTTGGCTCCAAGTCTATAAAATCTAGAGAGCCACCAGACCAGCATTTAACCAGACACCCTATCCCCTAGCTTCCTTTTGGTCCTAACAGACACTGAAACCAACTCCATCAAGGGCCCCCACAAACTACTTACAGACTGAGTGCCCTAAACATAGATAACACTGAGACCAAAAAGAGCTTCATCTAAGGGCCAGCCACTCTGCTGTCACATCCCTTCCACAACTACCTCATGAGTTCTTAAATTGCAGAAGACCCCAGAGATTT
>NW_006408562.1:12014452-12022978 GCF_000296735.1 Chrysochloris asiatica | reverse complement strand
CAACTGTAAAGGTAGTAGTTAATCTTAGAGTCCAGGAACAGAGGACCGCGGGCCCATCAAGGGAGAAGAACATGAGCAGAATGTGGGACCTTATCCAGAGAAGCTGTGATACCAAAGATGGATGCAGAGATGAGAACATGGAGAGAGGGAGCAGCTGAGGACTCTGGACTCATGGAAAGAGAACAACTGAGTGCTGGCAGCCAGGAGGCAGGCTTGCAGAATGTGCCTTTTGGCTGTTTAAATGGTTTTGTATTCCTGAGTGTTTTTGTGTGCATCCCCCAAAAAACAAACAAACAAACAAACCCAGAGGAAATAGAAGTAAATACTGTTGAATGATGATGCATGGAGAAAATTGTAATTATTGCAATGAAACTATGGGTGTTAAACCGATGTTGTCCCATGTAAACTATCACTCAATTAAAACTGAAAAACAAGCAAGCAAAGAAAGGGACAATCTATAATGGTTACTGGGTGAGGAAGAGGTAAAATGACTCATGGCCTAGAGGGTAGACACATGTTAACATGCGTGACAGGGCAGGTAATGTACAACAAGAGGGAGGTTACAGAGGAAAGATGAAGGTAGCAGGAGACATAAGAAGGAATACAATAAAGTGAATAGAGGTAAATGCTGTTAACATGGAGGGGATTGCAACCCTGTAATGAAGCAGTGTAAGATTTGTTGAATGTAAAACTAACAATCTGCTCTGAAAGCCTTCACTCAATTCACAACAAAAAGTTGAAATAATAAATAAATAAATAAATAAAAGATATAAGCAGGGGATTCTTTCTTAGATAAATCCATCTCTAAGATAAATCTTTCTAATCTCTAAATTGAAGATTTAGAGATTTGGCAGGTGTTATGATAGCAAATGGGTTAATGCTCCAGACTGCAAAGCTGTTTGAACTGCAAGATCGGCAGTTTAAGCCCAGGAGCTACTCCTTGGAAACCTTATACAGGGTTGCTATGGGTCGGAACCGACTTGTAGGCACTTAACAACAACAACATGATGGCAAAGACTTCAGTCCATCAACATTATCTTTTCTCCCCCTTTCCTTCTGTAATAGAAGCTTTGGCTAGGAAGAATGAGCACCAATTTAAGACAAGGTCTTCCTCATCTAGTTAAGCCAAAGAAAATGATAGTGACCCATTATAAAAAGGAAGAAAACTTTACACTTAACAAATGTATGACGCTAGTTAGTGAATTTTAGGTTACAAAGCAAAGAGAATACGTGGGTTTCCATTGTTCACGGCTGGAAGGTAGGACTCATCAACAACAAGGGGCTGTAACTAATTAGTTGATTTGGGCAGAAGAAAATGTTCATAATAGGAACAGAGAAGAAAGGTCTAATTAGGTAATAATGTGAACACATAACAGGGAGAAACTATTCTTAGAAAACAAGGCTTTAGAGCCAGACAGCCCTAGGTTCTCTCTGGACTCTGAAATTTACCAGCTGTGTGACTTTTAACTTAACCTCTCTGTCCTCAAAATGGGGAAATGTTGGTTCCTATGCCAGGAAGAGTACAAAAGCACTGCCACAGGATCATGGAAACCATCATAGCCAAAAACATCAAAATCTGAAGCTAATGTTCCACTGCATTTCCTCCATCTAGGTTGAAGGTGGTTTTTCTCTCCCTCTTTGATTGAACCTAAAGGTCGGCAGTTCAAACTCACCTATCACTCCTCATAAACTCTATAAAGGGTCACTATGAGTTGGAACCGACTCCTTGGCACTTCAAATCAACAACAAAAACCCTTCTCCAAAAAATTCTGTGCTCTTATATTTACACTGGTGTGGTGCTGTGGGCTAATGCGTCAGACTGCAAAGTCATTTGAACTGCAAGGTCAGTGGATCAATCTCACCTGCTGCTCCTTGTAACCCTATACAGAGTCGCTATTGGTCAGAATCGATTTGATGGCACTTAACAACAACAATATTTGCACTACGTGAAAACAACAGTTTTAGCATCCTTGAGGGACTCAAATCATATTACTTTTCCAAGTTCTTTGAGTTTGGGGAAGAAAATGAAGTCTGAAGGGGTAGTCAGGGTTTGTAGTGTGGATGTGTAAAGGTTTCCCAATGATATTCTTGCGAGACAACCTTTGCTACCCTCGAAGAATGAACAGGTGCATTTTTATGATGGCAAAAAATTCCTTGGTGCAACTTTCATGGTCTTCTTCTCAAGACTGTCATTTTCAATTTTCTTAAAACTTCTTCATAATAAGTCTCCTTCAAGAAAATCTAGCAAGATTACCTCCTTGGAGTCCCCAAAATACTGTTGCCATACTTCCTGAGCTGACCCCTCTGCCCAGCACATTCCCTCAAAAGCCACTGCTTTGATTAGCTATTGCTCTCTGAATGCTATTGGTAAATCTAAGACTTATCCCAAGTTATGATTCATTTAGTAAACTTTGATCTTGCTGAGAAGACTGATGGAAGGATCAGCCCTTTGAGTTACATGATCTGTACACCGTGCTTCTGGCTCCTACTAAGCAGCAAACTTGCTGAGGCCAATTTGTCACTCATAATTGAAAATGTTGAATCATGTGAGATCCCAACCTAAGTAGCTATCACATCAATAGTTGTTCTACTCTAGAGTCTTCTTTATCAGTTTCTGGACTTAAGCCAGAGTTTCTTCATTCATCAAGGTTGGTGGTCTTTCCTTCTCTTGACTCATCTTTGATTCTTACTGACCTGCCTTAAAATGCTTGATCAATTTGTTATTTTATATGGGACAGCATTCCCGTTAACGTGTTGTAAAGCATCAATAATTTGGGAAGACCTAACCTCAAAATCTTTTTGCGTGTGTATATGGTGCTGTAGGATAATGCACTGGACTGCGAGGTTGATTTGGACCAAAAGGTCAGTGGTTCAAACTCACCAATAGCTCCTCAGAAAACCCTATATAAATTCACTATGAGTTGGACCATATGAGCTCTGGTAGTGTTGTGGTTACGAATCAGGCTGCTAATCTCAGGGTCACCAGTTCAAAATTACCAGCTGTTCCTTGGGAGAAAGATGAGGCTTTCTGCTCCTGTAAAGATTTACAGCCTCAGAAACCTTGTGCAGGGTCACTATGAGTCGGCACCAACTTCAGGCACGTAACAATGAGTTGGAACCTACTTACAGTAGTACTTAACAACAGTACACAATATGAGACAAAGACAGATATATTCCTGAGAGAATTTACCTGTAGCCATTCAGTGATAGCAAAGACATGTTTAGACACATTTTGTTTGAAATAAACCCAGGAATATATAAACTGAAACTCTAGCTACCAATACTTTTTGACTTCACCACAATTTTGTAAAGACTAAATGAGGCAAGAGAGATGAAGAATTTAACAGAAAACTTGGCACATACATACTGTTCAGTTGTTGTTGTTGTTGTTAGGTGTCATTGAGTTGGTACTGACTCATAGCAACCCTACACACAACAGAACGAAACACTGCCCAGTCCTGGGAATGAGTTCTAATCATTTCTATAATTACTAATAATTTTACTATTGTTATTATTTACACAAATTGAGTCTAGCAGGAAGCTTGCTGCTCAGCTATATGACTCATTCAAATTGTACTTATCTAATATACAGCGTAGTGGTTACGAATCGGGCTGCGAACCTTAAGGTCAGCGGTTCGAAACTACCAGCTGCTCCACGGGAGAAAGATGAGGTTTTCTACTCCCGTAAGGATTTACACCCTCGGAAACCCTGTACAGGGTCGCTATGGGTTGGAACCGACTCGATGGCACATAACAACAACAACAACAATATACAAAGGTCTTTTTATGCTTAACACTACTGACCCTAAGGAAGAGATTTAACTTTAAAAGATTTATTAACTGAGAAGCCATTATTCTTATAACATTTTGAATACATTATATTCGGATGGTCTATGTTGTTACGCCTGGTGTGAATGCCTTTTATAGGTCCTTTACCCTTCCCATAATGCAAATAGAAAACCGAAAAATGCCATTTAGTCTTTCTTTACAGATGATATAGTTGTCTGTGGACCCTTCTGTCTCTGATTCTATGCCTCAAAAAATCCATTGAAAAGGAAAACAAAGGTAATTATCCAAATAATTCAAGGAGCTAACAATCTGCTGGACAAAAATGAAAAGGGAAACTTCACTGAGTGGTATTTCTCTCTGACGAGAGCATCATACAAATGTCCAGTCTATCAACTTTCTGTATTTGTGTCATCTTTCTATCCATTCTAATTCTGGTTTCAGTTGCTGTTATAAATGCTATTTCATATTGGCCGAAGTCTTTAAATTATGGAAATCTTGCTTATAGACATGGCTTCAGGGAACAGTGCCAATGATAATGCTCACAGCCTAAGCTCACTGTTGCTAAGTGACATTGAGTCAGTTCTGACTCACAATGAGCCTGTATAGGGTTTTTGAAGAGCATCTGGTGAGTTTGAACTTCCAACCTTGCGGTCCACACCCACCTTGGGGTCCATTGCTTTATCCCACAGCACCACACCAGGACTCCATTAGACACAGAGAGAACTCTGACTTGCTGCATATTAGAATTCCTAATCTCGCCCCCAAAGAAAAGTACATGTTATCTTATTGCAGTCTGAATTTATAGACTGTTTTGGATTCTCACATTTCTGTAGTTATTTGCATAGCACAGAAAACATATTACATAACGAGTCAGTTGAGCTAAATTATAGGCGTTCTTTTCAGTCCGACCACTGCAGTTTCGTGTTGCTCAGTTCAGCTCCCTGTCTCCCACTGCTCAAATGTTGCCATGGTGACTAATTTTTGTCATGTACATTCCTAGGTCCCGCGCGGCCCCCTGATTCATAGCACTTTGCCATCACTACAAGGACCACAAGCTGTTATCTTATTATCTAATCTCCCCTTTGTAATACATATCACCTTTAAGCTACCTAGGTGAATTCTTGACACCTGAGTATAAATGATACATTACACAGCAAGAATATAATTCCATATTAAGTCAAACAATAATCACAAATAAATAAGAATTTTTAAGCCATCCATACGCAGCATCTACTCTTAGTATTCTACAGCTGAAGATCAATTTGATTCTTTTATAACAAATGGAATAGCAAGATTGCAAAACTGTTGAGCCAAATTTGATCAGCCATGTTGCAACCCATCTGATTGTTGAGCTTTCCACACTATGACAGCTGAAAAACACAAATTATCGGTACATTGGAAGATAGAGCCGAGAGGTATAGAAACAGTGGAATTTACCCATATGCCTAAAAAGACAATGTCATATGGATAAACTAAAATGTCACCTTTTTTTTCTCTTTAAATATTGTAGGCTGAATGTCTTTCAAATAAAAACACAACCTTAAACACACACACACACACACACACACACACAAGAAACCAGATCAAAGACATAAATAGAACAAAATATGCACAAGAGATCTCATCCAAGATCAAAGACGTGAGCGTAATTGCCTTGAATAAGAAGTACAGAGCTCACCAGAACAGAATGTCTCCAGCACACAGTGAATTCTACACCCCCCAAAAAAAAGAAAAGAAAAGGGAAATCAAGCCTTCCACAAAGCAAGTAAAATGTCTTTATTTTCCCTTTTGCAGTATGCAACAATTCTATGTAGTTCAATGGAATTAACCAAATATCGGGTAATGTTCACTAAGTCTAAAAGAAGAGAAGCGTGTCAGAACTTTCACATCCTGCCAACTAAGTCTTTTGTGATTTTTTTTTTCCTGCCAAAATCCACCCTCAAAACTTTAATCTTTCAAAATGTTTAGCTATTAATCAACTTCGTACACAGAGAGTTTTCAAGGCTTATACGGAGTGTGAAATATTGAGGTAGCATTTGAGAGAGCAGCTTCGCTTGTTAAAAAGAAGTCATTAATTTAATGCATATGGGAAAAAGCAAAAAGGGGGAGTTCCCTTTATTAAATATTTATCACTAGAGCCATGGGTGGATGCCACTCAGAGAAGCAATCATTAAAGATGGAACGCTGATGGAAGTGAATATTAAGTAGTGCTCAACACTAAATAATGGTTGCTGCTTTTCTTGGGTAAGAAAAAAAAAAGTTCTTGAGATTCTCAGACACTGCTCTTTTATCATGCTTTACTGAATACACTTAATTTTAAGTTATTCAGTCTTTTTAAAAAGTGTCTCTATCCCTGACCTCTTGGAACTTTCATCTCACAGAAGTCCCTGGACCTAACACTCTTCTACCACTTGACAATAACAGGATGGAGGAGAGAGAAGGAGGGAGAGAGATGTGAGCAGATGGTTCTCAGCAATGCAAGGTAATACCCACACAAAGAGCAGAAATAGCAAATTAATAACCCATGATTCTATTTAGCCTTCTAGTGGTAAGACAAATTTCTGATTCAAGATAAAGTTTGATCATATATGTTACGTCAGATACGATTAGAAAGCAAATTTTCTGAACTTGCTTCATTAGAGGAAACAATTGTGAGATCTAACAAATGCATTCCCTAATAATAGCTTTTAACATGCACATTCCCATGTACTTTTTGCCCTGAACATATCGATATAACAGCTACAAGTGCTTTTCTTCAGATACAATAAGAATCTAGGGTAATCTATTTCCATGGGGCTAATGACCCCAACAGATGGACCTGGATTCGTTATGAAACTGTTTCCTACACTGTAGAGTTCTTATGGCAAGCAGCACTTGTATTTTCAGATCATTCTAGATCCTGAGTATTATCTGACTTCTATTCTGACCGAATAATGGCATGTTTAATAAGCTCATTTCCTGTGCTCACTTCACCAAAAACCAAATGCATCTTCCACCTGCATGAAACAAAGTACAGTCACAACTTCTACTGCAGCATGAAGAAAAAAAAACTACCGATGCATCAATGAACTATACAAGGGACAATGTTAGGTGGGAGGGAAACATACAATGCTATAAATAACCTCAGGCAGTCACTGAGGTTTATGCCTTCTTTGCCTTTAGGAAAGGCTAAGCAAATTTGGCCACAAACGAGAAGTCACATTGAAATAGCAAATAGTTTCATCCTATTTGAAGAATAGTGTGGATTGTTAAGAAGTAAAGATAGGTAGAAGTCTCACCTTCCATGCCACATTTGATTCTGGCTAATGTACTTCCATGTAGGCTCATATGATTCTGGGCAGGTTTCAGCAAAGCTCCCAGACTAAGACTGGGAAGAAACCTAGCGCCCAAAATCAGTCAATGAAAATCCTATGGATTGCACCAAGTCTAATCTGTAGCTGATCATGCTGATCATGCTGGGCAACATTTCCTTTGTGCATGATTTTGTGCACATTTCCTTTGTTCATAATCTTTGTGCACATTTATGCAGCATTTCCTTTCACCATGATTTACGGGCCAACTGCATGAAAGCAAACAACATTGAAGAAATGAGTCCACTTCCTGCAATGTCTGGAGAATCTAAAGAAAATGCTCTTTTCCCCAATCCACCTATTAATGGTAGCCTCGTTATGATCAGTCTGCTATGAAATTGAATCCATTTAGAGGATCATCAGAAATATCAGGATAAGGAAAAAATGTATAGTGCCCACCAGCCAAAACCGAACAGGGATGTACTAACATTGATCATGGATCTCCTTGAGGTCATTTTCTGGAGAAGCCTGTAAAATAGGTCTGGTAGAATGGAAGACACTTCTTCAGGTGTGTTCACACTAGCCTACTGAGTCACGGCCAGGGGAAATTCCTCCCTCCCACCTCTCTTCCTACACCTCCTCATCCAGCAGAGCCACTTGGCAATGTCTGGACACGTTTTGATTCTCATAATGGATCAGAGGAACTGTTAGCATCCAGCAAGACATTCTATGATGCATGGGACAACCATCGCCTACCTCCCACAAAGAAGTATTTGACCCAAAACATCAATAGCACCAAAGTTAAGAAATCCTGCATTGGACAGACCCTTCATTTCCCCTTCCACTTTTCCTCTAATTTCATGAAAGCATTTTAACCAAGAGATAAAGTTTTCATTTCTTTAAAGATAATCAAATCACAGTTTTGCTTAGGTGCCCATCAGAAATTCACAATCTATGAGCAATAGTGATATTTATTACATTCTGCATTCATGTACGGAAACATTCAGAGTTTTATAAATATCCGGCTTGATTTTTGGAGTCAGAATTTAGGGGCTGGGCTTACACCCAAACCTTTTGTTGAGCACAAGTCCTGCTGTACACAGTGGCTTTATTTTGCATCCCTTAATATGATTAGGGGTCTGGTGCCCAGAAATAATTTGGCAGGTCTACATACCAGACTCCTACACTTTCCTTTGTGAGGGGACTTTTTCAAAAGCCAGACCTACTACACATAACATTTTCTCACTGGGAAAATTGTATTTTCACAAATCATTGCCTTTACAATGAGAGAAGTGAAGGTTTTTTTAAAAAAAAACTTGTACCACAATTCACCCCTGTAGTATGTAGTATATGGTAGATTTATGGTGACTTCTCATAAACTTAAAATACCCTACTTGAACAAGAAGGGTGCTATGGTATATATATATATATATTTTTTTTTTTTTTA
>NW_006408562.1:12002086-12012983 GCF_000296735.1 Chrysochloris asiatica | reverse complement strand
TTGGAGGAGAATACTGAAAGTGCCATGGGCTGCCAAAAGAACCAACAGATCTGGTTTGGAAAAAGTGCAGTCAGAATGGTCCTTGGAGGCCAAGATGGCCAAAGTTCATCTCTCACACTTCGGACATATTATCAGGAGGGACCAGTTGCTGGAGAAGGATATCATGTTTGGTAAGGGGGTGGGTCAGAGAAAAAGAGGAAGATCCCCAGTGAGATGGATTGGCAAAGTGGCAGCATCAATGGGCTCAAGCATGGCAATAACAGTGAAGTTGGCCCAGGTTCGGGCAGTGTTTCATTCTGCTGTGCATATGGTCGCTATGAGTCGGTACTGACTCGATGTCACCTAACAATAACTATATATATATTGGTAGCGTTGTGGTTATGAATTGGGCTGCTTTCTGCTCCTGTAAAGATTTACAGCCTCGGAAACTCTGTGCAGGGTCACTAGGAGTCATAACCGACTCCACAGTACTTAACAGCAATATATATATACAGAAAGCCTCATCTTTCTCGTGGCGCTGTGGGTTAATGCGCCAGACTGCAAAGCCATTTGAACTGCAAGGTTGGCAGTTAAAGCTAACCAGTTGCTCCTTGGAAACTGGAGCAACTATACAGGGTCGCTATGGGTCGGAAATGATTCGACGACATTTACTGCAATGATATACGTATGAGATTCTCTGGTAGCGTAATGGTTACGAATTGGACTGCTAACCTCAAGGTCAGCAGTTCAAACCTACCAGTTGTTCTGCAGGATAAAGATGAGGCATTCTGCTCCCATAAAGATTAGAAAGCCTTGGAAACTTTGTACAGGGTTTCTATGAGTCAAAACTGACTCCGCAGTACACACACACACATATATATAAGGAGAGCTCTAGTAGCATAGTAGTTACGAATCGGGTTGCGAAGCGCAAGGTCAGCAGTTCGAAACTACCAGCTGCTCCATGGGAGAAAGATAAGGCTTTCTGCTCCCGTAAAGATTTACAGCCTCAGAAACCCTGTTCAGGATCGCTATGGGTCGGAACCGACTCCACGGCACTTAATAACAACAACAACATATAAAGAGAGAGAGAGCTTTGTTGTGGTGCTGTGGCATAAAGCACTGGACAGCAAGGTCAGTTTGAACCATAAGGTTGACAGTTCAAACTCACTAGCCACTACTAGCAAACCCTACACAAGGTTGCTATGAATTGGAACCAACTCGACAGCACTTACCAATAACAATATATTATAAACTTTACCTCTGCTTATTTCTGAATGTAGATGTATGAGGAGGATCTTAAAAAGAAAAAAAGAAAAAAAAAACACACACACACACACAAAATGAAAAATTCTAGGAAACTTGTTTACCTCACAATGTTCTATGGATGAGAATTGTCTGGATTGCTTATTAAAGCAATAGGCTCTGGCGCTCGTATAAGACTTCCATGAGAGAGTCCTAGGAATTGGTATTTTAAAATAGCACCTAGAGTTTCTAATGATTTGGTATCTTGGGAAGCAACGGCTTAGGAGACTTTATGTATATGGGAGACTTGAGATGGTACATTTTACACTAAGAATGGGGTTGGTATTTACCCATTGAAAGGTTGTTTGATACAATACAAAGGACTTTTTAAAGGATCTGGCACATGTTGTTAGTTGTCAATGAGTCAGTTGTGACTCATAACCACCTTATGCCCAATGGAAGAAAACATTGTCTGGTCCCTCACCTTTTTGTTATTCTTGAACCCACTGTTGTAGACATGTGTCAATTCATCTCACTGGAGGTCTTCTTCCTCTTTTTCACTGACCCTCCACTTTACCAAGCATGATGTCCTTCTCCAGGGACTGGTCGTTCCTGACAACATGTCTGAAGTATGAGAGACAAAGTTTTGCCATCCTCACTTCTGGCGCATGTTGTTGTTAAGTGCTGTCGAGTCAGTTTCAACTCATGCTGTTATTGTTCAGTGCCATAGAATCAGTTTGGACTCATAGAAACCCTGTATAGCATTTCCTAGGAGCAGCTGGTGGGTTTGAACTGCCGAACTTTTGGTTAGCAGTCCAGTGCTGATTGTACAGTGCAGCACCAGAACAGTGTTCGATATTACGGTTATCCCTTGTTATAGCTGATAGAGATAAGGGTTATCATTTCACTCAGTCAACCTCAAAGAACTATTAGCTTTCCTTAGTCAATGACTCACAAGTTAGGTGTTTATGATCTCAGGGGACTCTTCCTTTGTGTTTCTCAGGAGTCTGTCTAAGTTCTGCCTTATTTCCATGACCTCCCCTACTTTGATTGCCTTCTTATCTCTCCTGGAATTCTTCTTGATCCTTACATTTCCAAGAGATTTTTGTCCTTTATCGGTGCACAGAAGGAGTTCTTTCTGGAAATTCTACCTTTCCAGTGATAACCACCAAGGTACATGCCTTGGTCCTACCTTCTAAGTCCAATTTACCTGCAACCTAGTGTCTGAGTCTAATTATTTAAAACTGATTTGACATTTGCAGGGATTTGTGTGGCTTTTCCTGTCCATCTGTGGTTTTGTTGCAATCTAAAAATATTTAACTGTTCATGGGGGAGTTCCACGTGAACTGTCGAAACCATCACACGTAGCCTGTGGGACCTAGAAGCCCTCGGATGGTATTATGCATTGTTTTATAACTCAGAAGAAAACCCCGGTGCCCATCCATCAGCTTACCCATAACTACAGCGCATGTTCTATTTTAGCATAATGCTTAGAACAGGCATAGAAAGAGACAGCAGAGACTGTGAACAGCCAATCTGCTCATTCCTCATTACTCATCATTGCAGGTTTTCCAAAGCAAAAAAACATTTGCTTCATAATTCAGACATGTAAAAAATACATGGCATCGAACTAAAAAGAGAGAGAAAGAAAAAGCTATAACTTTGGCTTCCTATGAACTCATGTTGTTTTAAACTCTGCCTAATATAAGTTATTATATTATCAGGTCAAATTTTGTAATGTAACATGCCGTTCACAGTCTTTTAGGAATCCATGCATGCATACAAATGGCTTGATCCACAAAGAGAATGTATTTTTCTTTGTAAAAGTATAATTTAATTCTTCAGTGGGTAGAAGAAAACAAACGATTGCCTTTGTTTTCTCTACTGATTCTCCTTTCAGACCTTCATGAAGTAGACTGGTGGCACCTCAGAAAATTCCTAAGTGGCTAGAGTGACTTGCCATTACTCTGTGTTAAAAGAGGTTAAACTGCCCAAAGCCATAATTTCTAGTCTTAATTGAATGCTAGCAATTCAAGCATGAGCAGGATCCCAGAAGAATGGCGAAGTTCTCTGTGGGCTCCACACAATGGGAATGCGTGGGTAGAAGCCATCTGCAGCTCTGGGGTAGGGGAACAAAAAGACATTTGAGGAAGAGAGGATCTCTAACTGATATGATAGAATGGAAAAGATCTGAAAGCCATCCATCATCACACCCAACAACAGCCCAAACTCAGGATGTGTCCCGTACCGCCTGCGGTGTGTCAGACCTTCTGACATCAGCACTTTTGCGCATCCTGCCCTGTTCCCCTTTGTTGCCTCCCCTGCCGCACCGTAGAGGGGCCTCCGCCTGCCCCTGCCCCCAACGTTTGCTCACGCCAGCTTTATTAGCACCCCAACAGGCGCCCCGGACATATTCATCTCCTGACACAGAGTGACAAACGGAGCAAGGATGCCAGTGTTGCCAGATGTTTCCAAAGCTTGTAAATTGGATAAGCACAACCACAGTGTTCTGAGAGGGCCGAACAATGTGGGCCAGGGAAGGCCACACGGACAGACATGCAGACGTGCCTGGGTGTGGACAGCCACTCAAAGACACGTTGAATGGGTCCATGTGTCCATTCTCTTCTTCTCCATTGTCCCTGTGGGCCTTCCTTTGAAACCGTGATCCCAAAAAGTAAAATACAGCTAGGGTGAAATTGAGCAAGGGGGACTGACGAAAACAGAACATACCAATTATATTATAGGTCACTGTGCTCTCTAAGCCTGCTCCTTATTTCTAAGTGCTGTTTGTTTGATTTTAAAAGACCATGTGGCTTATGCATGTGTATGTATACTTTCTTTTTTAATGTTTTATTGTGAATTATATGATAGTTTACATGGGAGAACATTAGCTTTACATTCATCCTATCGTATATCGTTTCATTGCCATGGTTACAACCCCGTCCATGCATCATCAACCAACCAAAGGGTACACCCTGTTAAGCCTGCCCCTTGTCAGCACACAGCCCCTCTTCCTCTTTGGGTCTAAAGTCCCCAGCTGCTATATCTCGCCACGTCATCTGTATGTATACTTTTGAGATATACATGTGAATTACATGCATCTTAAACACTAAAATGGACTGCAATTACATTTGTGTTATACTGTCTTGCTTTGGCCACTGTATACCGTTTCTATCTCACCTTCCTATTGAAAGTATAAGCTCACCACATCAAGTATTAATGCTATCACCTTTGTACACAGGGTAGATAGGGAAGGGCAACTTAGACATTGGCTACCTAAAATGAGGGGGTGATAAAGGCACGAAGTGACTGGCTTACAAGGTTTCGAGAGGGAGTTTAGTTTAGGAGTGTGTGTGTGGCAAGATAGAATCCCCACTAAATAGTTTTCCTCTTGTCTAGATGGGTCTGGTAAAAAGAGATGGGAATAAGATTCTTATGATTCAATAGTGAGTAATTGTTAACATGACTAATTACAATTGTCCCAATTGTAAAGGTAGAAATTTAGTAACAAAAACGGGAGAGTAGTTAATTTTACATTCCAGAAACAAAGGATCCTAGGATCATCAAGGGAAAAGAGCTCAAGCGGAATGTGGGCCCCTATCCAGAGAAGGAGTGGCACCAAAGATGTAGGCAGAGATGGGGACATGGAGAGTGGGAGCAGCTGAGGACTCTAGATTCATGGAATGGGAGGGACTGAGAGCTCATGGCCAGGAGGCAGATTTGCAGAATGTGCTCTTTGGTGGTTTAAATTATTATATATGCCTGAGTGTTTAAAAAAAACAAAAAGAAGAGCTAAAATGAATAAAGAGAATTACTGTTAACTGATGGTACATGGAGGGGATTATAACCATTGTAATGAAACAAAGTATATGATTTGTTGAATGTAAAACTGATAATCTGCCCTGTAAACTTTCACTCAATTCACAATAAAAACTTTAAAAAAAATTTTTTTTTAAAGTGTAAGCTGTCCCAAGGGGTCAGGGTCATGGTTCCCTTGTAGTTCTCACAGGGCCTAATACACTACTGAATGCAGTTTGGTTGTCGCTTGATTTAAATGTTTACTTTTCAATATTTGCAAAAGACCACTGAAATGAGTACTGAAACAACCTACAGAGTTGGCAAAATAATAATAATACAAATAATAAACTGGAAATTATTGACTTGGACCATACTAAAGAAAATATCTATCTGAGCAGTTAAATTTTATCACTTGAATTGAGATTATTGGAAACATGGGTTTCCTATGATAATTCAGAATGATTTTGTAGCTTCATGCCAAAAAACTGTGCCAACAATTCATGCTCCAGGCTTGCCTATAACTACCATATAAAAAAACCCACTTAGCAGCACACGAAGCTATGTCTGTTACTAATACTTAGGAAGTTGTACATTTCATAAAGAAAGGACACCAAGCAATAACTTCATTAAAAGGAAAACAATTGAAACTCTTTGAAGACTGAAAGAATTTTAGTGTTTGGAAACTAACCCGCAAAAACTAACTCTCTCTTGAAACTGGCACTTGGACTCTGCAGGAAAGACGCCATGTCATCTAGGGATAATGCAGTTCAACTGTCTTTGTTCCAATGTCCATATTAATTACTTCTTTCTAGATCTTAATTACTATTCTTGTTTCTTTTAGCATATTGTGAAGCATATCATCCCCTTCACAAAGCGTTCATTTATAACAAGGTCAAGTTATTGTATCCATTCCTGCATGTATTTTTCTGTTCAAATTCCATGTTGTTGTTGTTGTGAAGTGCCATCGAGTCTGTTCCGATTCATAGGAACCCTGGATAGTGTTTCTGAGGAGCAACTGGTGAGTTTGAACTGCCGACTTTGTGGTTAGCCGTCCAGTGTTTGTGCTACGGTGCCACACCAGGGTTCAAGTTCCACAGACTGCTTGCTCTAATGTTAATATTGTGTGGCAACTTAAAACAGCTTTCATATGGGGCACTGATGAAACAAAAAAAATCTCGTATTTTATCATCTCTACAAATGGTAGAAATGACCTAGTGGAAAAGACAAATTGGATGGAAAGTTTACATTCAGTTTCAGCTTATACACCGTGGACCCAAATGTGGGCTTGGGGTAACAGAACAAAAACAACAACATCATTATTTATAGTTACTAAGAACAAATTGATTTCAGACACAGCAGAAGTATCGTATGTAACCAGGTTCTTCAACTCTAAATCAGATCTAAAAGTATGAAACTAAGGACCGTAAGGGTATAGTCTTTTGAGTTTGGTTTATCCTTTCCTATAAACAAAGTTCTCTTGTTAGAATTAAACTATAATTTAAATAACTGGTTTAAATGTAAGCAAAAGATTATATTAAAACAATCTGTGTTGCTTTTAATCAGGCAGTTGGGGACTGCTGTTCAAACTTTGAGGATAAAGGCTCATTGCCATTTGTTCCACAGGAGTTTGTTTTAAATCAACATAAAAATATATATGAAAATGCAATTCATATGTTACATATATGAGCACTGAGGACATCAGGAAACAGAGCCCATAAATACATATGTCACCTCATTGAAGGGACATCCTTGCCCTGAGGCAGTACTGTTCTCTCATTTTCTGTCGCCATTGCCCTCATCCATCATCGGTGGTGGCGGTGGTGGTGTTGTGGAGTCGGTTCCGACACACAGCGACCCTGCACAGGGGTTCCGAGGCTGTAAATCTTTATGCGAGCAGAAAGCCTCATCTTTCTCTCATGGAACGGCTGGTAGTTTCAAACTGCTGACCTTGAGGTTATCAGCCCAAGTCATAACCACGACGTTATCATTACAATGTGCTATTTGCTTGTTGATTTGCTTGTCCCTTTCTTTCCTCCCCTAGAAGTTTATCTCCATGAAGACTTAGACTTCACTGCTTTCATCCCTAGAACATTCCCAGTGTCGAGCACCCTCTCAGGTGCTCCAGCACTGTGTGGGGATGTCTGAGTTTACATAGAACACACGCATTCTTCTACAAAAACAAACATGACAGAACACAAGAAATCTTTGCCAAGTCTTTGCAAATGATGAAAAGTTGTTTCTATCTTATGTTGTGTGTGTGTGTGTGTGCATGTGCACAAGATTTAGTTAACTTCTTTAATCAACATTTTTCAGAACATTTGTATCAAAGGTGGGTATTTAGAACAGTACTTTTAGTATCTTCATTTGGAGTTTACGGGGGGAAAATAAACCCACCTTAACCTTTGTTGTTGTTAAGTACTGTCGAGTTGATTCCGATCCATAGCAACCTGTAGTCGATTCCAACCCTTAGTGACTCCGATCCATTCCTACCCATAGAAATCCATAGGGTTTCCAAGAAGCAGCTGGTGAGCTTCAACCACCGATCTGTAGTTCAAACAACTTTGCAATCTGACACATTAGCCCACAGAGCAACCAGGACTGGCAATATATACCAGGATGTTGATTACTAAGTGAAGCTATGAAGGGGAGCGTACCTGCACCAATTAAAAAAAAGAAAGACTTTGAAATAAATTTCAGAAGATGCATGGTATATTCTATGATTCGTGTGCTTTGGTTGTAAATGTGCATCTATATCTCATTGGGAATGAGAGTGAGATCTTCTATATGTTGTTGTTGTTGCTAAGTGTCGTCGAGTCGGTTCTGACTCAAAGTGACCCTGGATAGGGTTACTGAAGAGTGGCTGGTGGGTTTGAGCCACCAAATTTGCAGTTAGTAAGTAGTCCAGTGCTTATCTGACAACATCACAAGACTCCATAACTATGATGTTGATGTTGTTAAGTGTTGTCAAGTCAGTTTCAACTCATAGTGACCCTGGATAGGATTTCAGAGGAACTACTAGTGGGTATTGATGCATTTGAGTTATGGTGTTGGAGGAGAATATTGAAAGTGACTTGGGCTGCCAACAGAACCAACAGATCTGTGTTGGAAGAAATATAGCCATAGTGCTCCTTGGAGGCCAGGATGGCCAAACTTGGTCTCTCATATTTAGGACATATTGTCAGGAGGGACCAGTCGCTGGAGAAGGATAACATGTGTGGTAAGATGGAAGGTCAGAGCAAAAGAGGAAGACCCCCAACGAGATGGATTGGCCAAGTGGCAGCATCGATGGACTCAAGCGTGGTAACAATTGTGAGGTTGGCTCAGGACTGGGCAGTGTTTCGTACTGTTGTGCATAGGGTCGCTATGAGTCGGTACCGACTCGATGACACCTAACAACAACAACAACAACACTAGTAGGTTTGAACCACCAACCCTGCAGCTAGCACTTATCTTACAGCAACACGCCAGACTTTGTTGTTAAGTGCTATTGAATTGGTTCAAACTCATAAGGACCCTGGAAAGGGTTTCTGAGGAGTGGCTGATGGGCTTGAACCACCAACCTTGTGGTTAGGAGTGAAGTTCATATGCTACAGGACCACATCAGGAAACTGTATAAAGCCAGGTTATTCTTCATGAAACCATGAAGCATTTCTGACAGTGCTCACCAATATCTGGAATTAATAATAGTTCAGATATCAGATTATAGAATCTCTTAAAATTTAAGACATCAAATACTTGAAGTATTTTTAAATGTATAATTATGATCTTATGTCTGCTGTAATAGAAAATATTTTATTCAAATTACATCCTTTACATATAATATTTCATCATGCAGTACAAAAATAATCTTTTTCAGTAAATCATTTTCAATCAGCACTTTTCCACGGAACAGGGGAAAAGGAAATGTGAAAGGTTATAGATAAAATATAATAAAGCTTTATGATTAAAATTTCTGAATTCCCCAAGGTACTATTTCATGACTCTGGAAATCAAAGTCCATAAAATCAATTAAATGAAACCAAGTTCACCAAGTTGCATTCAATAGTTAGATTTTCTGAATTTTCTATAAAGTGTATCTTGCCACAAAAGATGCATTATCTATATCTACAGTAGACCTGCTGATGTAAGCATCTACAATGAAAAACAGGGAGAATTTTTGGTCAAAGAGAGTAGCACCTACGCTATTTTGAAAGTTTCAGCAAATGTGTATAATTTTAGAATAACTTCTAATAAATTAACAACAACCTCAAGTGTTTGTGTGTAGCAAGAACCTCTGATTGTAGTGAGTTTTTTAAATGTATTGTCCTTATTGCTGTTAAGTTGGTTCCGATTCATAGTGAACTCTGTCTGTACAATTTCTAAGACTGCAAATCTTTGTGGGAACAGAAAGCCTCATCTTTCTCTCATGAAGAGGCTGTTGGGCTTGAACAGACAACTTTGTGATTTGTAGTCCAGGCTTAACCTACAGAGCCACTGTGCTCTCTTTTTAAATGCATAGACATATGGAAATGTTGATTTAAAATGGAAGATAAATTTCATAATGACGGATTTTGGTTATTAGAAAGTTTTTCTTCTAGAAGATTTGAGATTTTACTTTGGACACGTTAAAAAAAACAAAAAGTGGCTGCTTCCATAGATTTCAAATCAGCTTTTCTTACTATTGTCTGCACTTTCTTATGACTTCAATTGGCTGAAGATGAACTTTATACAGTCCCACACCCACAAATAAAATGTGCTTTAAAAAGTGTCCGTAGTTCCATCCTAGAATTCTCCCTTTGAAAGAAGACCCCCCAAAAAAGCATGATATAGATACTATTTTCCAGTTTTTGTTTTTCTTGAAATAAAATAATTTTTTTATAAATAAAATTGACTATACATACATTTTTATGAATCATACATCAAACAGTACAAAAAAGACTTCTAAATAAAAGTCCCCTTTGCTCATAAATTTTTCAGGGGATTGATTTCCCAGTTTCTTCAAGAATTTATCTCTTTATTTTCTCTTCTCCACATTGCTCTTGGAAGTCTCGAGGGAGATGTGCTTAAAAAACAATATTCTTCCTGAAAGTTCTGCCTTCTTCTTTTGAAAGTTCCATCCTGGACCCTTGATCTTCCTCCACTGAACCAGCCTTCCAGTTGTCTCTCAGCGGCGTCTGCCTGCCTTACAGACAGACAGATTGACCCAACAGTTCACCTCCTGAAAAAGATAATGCTTCCATTGACCTTGCCATCTTCTGAAGTGCCCTAGTTTGGTTTTTTTGTTTTGTTTTGTTTTTAATTGTTAGTGTCCACATTCTCCAAAGAATAATCTAGACCCACGGCCACCATAACTTCACCACCATCTACTCTTGAACTTTTTATAAAATCTAGTGTCTTCACACATGTACACTCATAGACACACCATACCTAGACTTATTGTAATTTTTCTTTCAGACTTGTTAAGACCTGGTCACCATCCTAACCAGCAATTTCTCTCAAACTAAAATTTAGGTCACTCTAGAATAGTCAACATCCCTTCCATCCCTATACCTTCTTCTTCCTGGATTTTCACTTTGCATAGCCAGTTTTAAGGAGCTGCAGGGGCAAACACTGGACTGCCAACCACAAAATGTAGAACAAAATTCAAATTCCTAAAAAAAAGTCAGATTGACTGGGCTCATAGAAATTGGTAGCACTCCTGGAACTCTGACCCTTCAACATCCTTCAAACCTAGAACTGAATCCACCCCAGTGAGCACCTATTTGTAAAACAATTGTTGTTAGGTACCACAGAATCAGTTCCAACTCATGACAACCCTATGCACAACAGAAACACTGCTCTGTCCTACACCATCCTCACTGCTGTTGCCATATTTCAGCCCATTGTTGCTGCCAATGTG
>NW_006408562.1:11996865-11998274 GCF_000296735.1 Chrysochloris asiatica | reverse complement strand
ACTTAGTTTTATGTACACATGCTTCTCATTTTTGGATTCCTGGTGTAGCGCTGCAGGATAATGCTCTGGACTGCAAAGTCAGTTTGAACCTAAAGGTTGGCAGTTCAAACCCACCAGCCACTCCTCAGAAATCCTATAGAGGGTCGCTATGAGTCAGAACTGACTCGACAGCAGTTAACACCAACAAGTCCTCATGTATCAGCTGTCTTGTTCGCTGACATTTCACACTATGGCAATAGTTAGGAATCTGTTATCCAGCTATATGTGCATTGACAACATATTTCTGTCCACACTGAACGATGTGGTGCTAAGCTAGAGAGAAATGCTGGCTGTGGTTAAAGCAATGTTCAGTTTAGGTCAGAAGGTTCAGTGTTTTTGCAGTGATATAATGATGTAATGTAGACACTATGTAGGGGACAGTCATCTTCCATTGTATGATCTGATGTGATCACCCTTCTTTTTCCCATAGCATACATAGTCACATAATGACTTGATCTCGGGACCTAAGCATGGCCACAAGTGATATTTCTCAAGATAATAGGACTAGACTCCAGAAAACCCACTTGGTCTCTGCATCTGGGCTGACAATTAGGCCACTTAGAAGTTTCTTTTTCTGACTTTTACTACTGTAGGTTTCTCACTTAAGATTTGAAAGAATAACCAATGAAAAATTTAATATCATCAAAATTGCTCTAGAAACTATTTGTGAGTTAAGACTCATTCTTTATTGTAGCTTCTGTAATTGTTGTTGTTAAGTGCTAACAACTCAGTTGTGACTCATAGCGACCCTGTATAGGGTTTCCAAGGAGTGACTGGTGCATTTGAACTTCTGATCTTGTGGTTAACACTCAAGTGCTTATCCTGCAGCACCACACCAGGACTTGAGGTTTGGTAGAGGCATATATTTACATTGTTGTTTTAAGTGCCATTGAGTCAGTACCGACTGATAGTGACCCTGTATAGGGTTTTTGAAGAGCAGCTGGTGAGCTTGAACTGCTGACCTTGTGATTCAAACCGACCTTGCAGTCCAGTGCATTAACCCACATGTCACACTCACTAGGACTTCATCTTGACATTAGCACATTTTATTAATTGTAATAATAATATATTTCTAAAACCATTGTTGTTGTTGTCAGGTGCCATCGAGTCGGAACCAACTCATACTGACCCCATGCTTAGCAGAACGAGACAATGTCGGATACTGGGACAACCTCACCACCGCTGCCACACTTGACGCCTTCAATAATGCCACCTGGCCAATCCATCTCATCGGGATCTTCCTCTTTATCTCTTACCCTCCATATTACCCAGCATGACACATTTCTCCAGCAACTGTTCCCTCCTGACAATATGTCGAAAGTCTGAGAGACGAAGCTTAGCCATCTTGGCCTCTAAGGAGTACTCTGGCT
>NW_006408562.1:11990610-11996765 GCF_000296735.1 Chrysochloris asiatica | reverse complement strand
CACATGGATTTGTTCTTCTGGCAGTCCATGGTACTTTAAGTCTTCTTATCTACCACCACAATTCAAATGCATCTATTCTTCTAGAGGGCTTCCATATTCATGGACCACCTTTTGCATGCACATGAAGTGATTTAAAATCCCATGGGTTGCATCAGGCACATCTTAGTTCTCAAACCTATACTTTTGCTCTTGGACACTTCAGTGAGATCTTGTGTAGCAGATTTGTTTAATGCAATACATCATTTGATTTCTTAACTACTACTTCAATGAGTACTGATTGTAGGTCCAAGGAAAATGAAGTCTTTCACAACTTTAATCTTTTCTCCATTTATCATGATGTCATTTATTTACATTGAGGTTCAACCCATACCGAATACTGAAATCTTTGGTCTTCATTAGTATTTTAAGGATATCATGTTTGGTAAGATGGAGGGTCAGAGAAAAAGAGGAAGACCCCCAATGAGATGGATTGGCCAGGTGACAGCATCGATGGACTCAAGTGTGGCAACAGTAGTGAGGTTGGCCAAGGATTGGACATTGTTTGGTTCTGCTGTGTATAAGGTCGCTATGAGTCGGTGCTGACTCGATGACACCTAACAACAACAACAACTCATGCAAGCAAAGTTGTATCATCTGCATATTGTAGGTTGTTAATGAGGCTTCCTCCAATCTTGATGCCATGTTCTTCCTCATGAAATCCAGCTTCTCGGATTATTTGCTCAGTATATAGATTAAATAAATATGGTAAAAAGATATAACCCTAGTGCACACCTTTCCTGATTTTAAATCATTCAGTATCTCCTTATTGTGTTTGAATGACTACATCTTGGTCTATGTACAGATTCCTCTTTAACACAGTTTAGTGTTCTGGGATAACCATTCTTCATAATGTTAATAAAAGTTTGTCATGATCTACACAGTTAAAAGCCTTTGCATAGTCAAAAATCACAGTGAACAAATCACAGTGAACATGTTTCTTGCATTCTCTGCTTTCAGCCAACATCAGCAATGATATCACCAGTTCCACATCCTCTTCTGAATCAAGCTTAAATTTTCTGACAGTTCCCTGTCCATGTACTGTTGTAATCATTTTTAAGTTATCTTAGCAAAATTTTACTTGCATGTGATACAATGATATTGTTCTATGATTTCTGCATTTCACTGGGCCATCTCTCTTTGAAATTTGCACAAAAATGGATCTATCCCAATCAGCTGGCCAGGTAGCTGTCTTCCAAATTTCTTGACATAGATGAGCAGACAGCTCCAGTGCTACATCAGTTTGTTGAAAAGTTTCCATTTCCATCGATCCATACAACTGTGTATATTTTTACCAATGCCTTCAGTGCAACTTGGAGTTCTTCCTTCATTACCACTGGCTCTTGATCATATGCTACCTCTTCACATGGTTGAACTTTGACCATTTCATTTTAGTATTCTGTGTATTCTGTTCATATTTACTATTTTGCCCATTGCTGTTGTTAAGTGCCTCCGAGTTGGTTCCCACCCATGGCAAACCTGTATAGGGTTTCTGAGCAGCTGATGATCTTGAACCACTAACCTGATGGTTCAAAGTGACTTTGTAGTCCAGCACATTAACCCACAGCACCACACTAGTACTCCATTTTCCCCAGTATTGAAAGAGTCTACTGAAGCGTTCTATTGGATATTGTATAGAAGGATTCTACATCGTTCATAGAATCTTCCAATACTGCAAGTCAAGGTCTAATGTTTTTCTTCATTTTTTTTTTCAGCTTTAGAAATGTTCAGCATGATCTTCCCTTTGGGTCTCTAACTCCAGGTCCTTGCACATTTCATTCTCATACTTTACTTTGTCTTCTCAAGTGGCCCTTTGAACTATTCTGTTTAACTTTTTCACTTCTGCATTTCTTCCATTTGCTTTAGTTTCGGTATGCTGGAGGGCAAGTTTCAGATTCACTTCTGACATCCATTGTGGTCTTTTCTTTCTTTCCTGACTTTTTAGTGACTTCTTCTTTCTTCCTGTATGATGTGTTTGATGTCATTCCACAACTTTTCTGGTCTTCAGTAATTAGTGCTTAACGTATTAAATCTATTACTGAGTTGGTCTCTAAATTCAGGTGGGATATATTCAAGGTCATGGTTTGGCTCTCGTGGACTGGTTTTCATTTTCTTCAGCTTCATCCTGAACTTTTATATGAGTAATTGATGGTCTGTCTGTTCCACAGTCTGTCTCTCACCTTATTTTGGCTGATGGTATTGAACTTTTCTAACCACCTCTTCCCTCAGTTGTAGTCAGTTTTATTCCTGTGTATCCTGCCTGGTGAGATTCATGTGTATAGCCATATTTTACGTTGTTTCAAAAAAGGTATTTGCAATGAAGAAGTCTTTGGTCTTGCAAAATTCTATCACATGCTTCTCAAGCATCATTTCTATCACTAAGGCCATATTTCCCAACTACTGATCCTTCCTCTTTGCTTCCAACATTTGCATTCCAATCACCAGTAATTCACAGTACATCTTGATTGTGTATTTGATCAATTTTAGACTGAAGAAATTGGTTAACATTCTTCAATTTCATCATTACTGGCTTTAGTGTTTAGTGCTTAAATTTGAATAATAATATTAACGGGTCTTCCTTATTGTTTTACTTGCTAAGTGCTATCCAGTCAGTTCTGACTCAGTGACCTCTGTACAGGGTTTCCAAGGAGCAGCTGGTGAGTTTGAACCTCCAACCCTGAGGTTCAAATGGACCTTGAGGTCTAGTGCATTATATTTCAGCACCACACCAGGGTCTCCTTATGGACATATGGGTAATATCCTATCGCAGTATCACTGTACTTCAAGACAGATCTTAAAATATTTCTTAGATGATGAATGTGATGTCTGTCATCCCTCTTGAATTTGTCATTCCCAGCATAATAAGCTATGATTCAAAATGGCATTTCAGCTCACCATTGTTATTAAGTTTCATCAAGTCAGTTCCAATTCATAGCAACACTGTATATAGTTTCCAAGGAGAGGCTGGTGGGTTTGAATTGCTGACCTTGTGGTCCAGTGCTTTATCCTGCAGCACCACACCTCACTAATGCCTAGGATATTGATCTTTATGTGTTCCTTTTCATTTTTGACAACTTCCATTTTTTCTAGGTTCATATTTTACACATTTCATGTTCTGATTATTAATGGATGTTTGCAGTCATTTCTTCTCATTTTGAGTTGTGCACCACCAGCTAATGAAGATCCCAAAAGCTTTGTTCCATTTCCATCATTAAGGTTAACAGTACCTTGAGGAGGCAGCTCTTCCCCAGTCGTATTTTGAGTGTTTTCCAACCTGAGGGGCTCCTCTTCCAGCACTATTATCTGATAGCATTCTTCTGCTATTCATAAGGTTTCCAGGGCTAACCTTTCAGAAGTGATCTGCCTTTTCTTCTTCCTAGTCTGTCTTAGTCTGGAAGCTCAGCTGAAACCTGTCCCCCATGGATGACTCAGCTGGTATTTCAAATACTGATAGCATAACTTTCAACATCACAGCAATATAAGTAGGTCAAAGTGGCAGAGGACAGGTGGAGTCAAACAACAGACAGGTCTCTCAAGTAAACAACACCTGTGGGAAAGGTACACCTCAGAGCAACCAATCCTAAGAGATCAAAAGGGCAATATTTGCTCAAAACCAAAACTCAGAAGGCTGGACAGGACAGTAAAGAGGATGCATGCAAATGAGGAAGCCAGGGAGGAAGTTGGGAGAGTGTTGTTACAATATTATGAAACAAAATGCTCTAAACACTGATGATAAACTAATGTGCTGTGGAAACATTCACCCAAACCACAATTAAATGCCCCTTTGCCCCAGAAAAGAGCAAATCAGATGGCTTTCTAATCTCTTTTTTCTCTTTTCCCAGAGTTCCAGTATTTTTCACTGCAGCTCCCCATGGTGGTTGGGAAAGTGGAGCAATTAGTAAGTTATTTATTTGAAAATTGGGGGAGGGAACTCATTTCTCTCCCAACCAGTGTCTTCATTACAGAACTGATGTTATGTTTCTGTTTGTTCTTCCTGTCTTGGCAATGTCTGCCCCTAGATCCTGGTGAGAGCAGGGGTTGCTGACAAATGGGGGGCGACATAGGCATGTAATGTGGTGACTTTGTTGGCTGATGTGCCAACGCCAGATAATCACTCTAATTCCAACCCCAGATTCTTTCCTTTTGTGATCTCCCTTTTGCAGTCTCAAACTCCCCTTAGCTCCTTTCTCAGCAGCTCCCCCTTTAAGTGGAGCCAGTAGAACAAATGAGGATCTGCCTATAATTACTGCTTAATTCATTTACATGTGGATGTTTCCATTATAATGTCATTAGCATAAGGAAGAGAGTCTGGTTACCAGAGCAACCAGGAGTGGGGCAGGTCCAGTTCAGCTTCAATTGGATTCTTTGCCCCTTTTGGTAAGACTCCACCTGTATGCCTGGCGCATACCCCTCCTACCATTGCCAAAAGGGCTATCTCTGGAATTTCTTGGTAACCTGTACAGTTTAGCCTAAGTTTACTGGTAACTTCTTTCATTTGCTTGAAGATGTTCACTGCTGGTTCCCTGTCCAACAATATGGTAGCCACCTTGCCACATGTGATTACTGAGACTTTGAAATAGGAGTTAGTCCCAACTGAGATGTGTCTAGGAGTACTATCGACAGGGAGTTCCAAATACTAACCCACAGCGCCACAGATGCATATGATGCCCATTATAATCTTATTAGGCAGTAGAACTGTCCTAGAAAATAAACGGGTCTTCCAAATCTCACTTCTATCCCAACTTCCTGTACAGACATTTTCAACGACTGTGACTTGGTGCAGAACTTCCTCCCTTATTTCAGAATTGCCTAGCAATTTACTTGTTTGACTCATTTCATAAAGATTCTTAGGGACGGAGGAATTCAATTTTCCTATCACAGACATCCCCTCTTGTAGCTGTTCTATTAGATGGTTAATAGAACTCAGACTTCACTTGAGTTTTTTCCTGGGGGCCACTATTTTTCAGAACAGAAGTTACAGAAAAGCTCAAATTATAAGAAAGTTCTTCCTTACACTGAGCAGAAATGTGCTTTCTTACAAGAACTCTGACACCCATATCTCAGTTTTGCTTTCTGGAACCAAATAGACGTGAACAGCTGTCATGGTCAGCGAAGCCAAGCTCTTTGTTGACCATTACCAACTTCCTTCAATAGTTTCTCCTAAGTCATGGCCTTCAGACCTCTGGTCATTCTTGTGTCATTTGTCAGTGTCCCTGTGAAGGTGTGGAATACAGAGTGGGCACCCAACTCCAGATGTCTTGTGATTCGGACACTGGATTTGGATTTCGCTGAAGCCAGCATTCATTCTGACACATCTCCCCCTCTCACCCCCGCCCCATCACAGTGTGTTGGTGTGTGTGCGGCCGTGTTCCACCCACTGGACGTAACAGATCTCTTTCCACATGAAACAGTATGACGTCACATCTTCTTTATCCTGGTCTTATTTTCAAATCGAAGCCGAGGACTTATCTGTACCACTTCACTTTTCCTCCCCTTTAGTTCTCTTTTCCAGTGTACCAGGATAGTTTTAAAGTCTTCCCAGTTGTGTACAAATCTAAGAAATGATATATTTGCTTTTGATGTCATCTTAATCACTGATAAATGTGTTGAACTAGACAGAGCTATCTTGTCCACTAAAATAAGGGACTTTGTCAACCTGCTTTTTAATTTAAAACTATTCTACCAGAAAAGTATAGCAGTAAACAATTACCTTTGCCTAACATGTGCCAGGAATTGTCCAGGTTTCGATACATGGCTAGACTTTGATGAAACACTTTTGATGCCTATCTCTTGCTTCTTGACATCCTCTTAGGCTGTCCACTTAAAATGTCTTAGAACATTTTGCTAGACCTCATAATTCATTTCATAGGCTTATAGTTTCTGGGGCCCAGATTTCTCACTTCTCAAGAACAGGGATCATGCTTGTCAATGGTTTAATTTCCCATTCATTCTCTGGGCAGCTTAAAGATTATCAACAGTGATTCCATCTGTAAGTCATATTACTTTCCTGAGAAAGAGTTTGTCTGTCCTGGGAGATCAATAGTTATTTAAATGTACTCTCTATTCTCTTCCTTCTTTCTCCCTCCTGGGATAACTATTTTTGCCTAGATTACCATTGT
>NW_006408562.1:11918295-11984730 GCF_000296735.1 Chrysochloris asiatica | reverse complement strand
CTCGAGCTGATCTTTGAAATTTTCTGTTCAGCTCTTGGACCTCCTCATTTCTTCCATTTGCTTTAGCATCTCTACGCTGGAGAGCAAGTTTCAGTGTCTCTTCTCACATCCTTCTTTCTTGTCTTCTTAATGACTTTTTGTACTCTTCACGTATGATGTTCTTGGTGTCATCCCACAACTCTTCTGGTCCCTAAAATCATTATATATCATGAATTGGGGTCCTGGTGCGGTGCTGTGGGTTAATGTGCTGGATTGCAAGGTCGATTTGAACTGCAAGGTCAGCAGTTCAAGCTCACAAGTCACTCCTTGGAAACCCTACACAGGGTCACTATCACTTGGAACCCACTTGATGGCACTTAACAACAACAAAATCACTACTTGTAGTTCTTGGATGGTGCAAACGGTTAATACGCTTAACTGTTAACTCACAGTTGTAAATCTGAGCCCACCCAGATGTCCCTTGAAAGAAAGACCTGGCAATCTGCTAAAAACAAAACAAAACAAAACCAAAACCAGCCACTAAAGTAGCGTAGTGGTTAGGAATCGGGCTGTGAACCTTAAGGTCAGCGGTTCTAAACTACCAGCTATTCTGTGGGAGAAAGATGAGGCGCTCTACTGCCGTAACGATTTCCAGCCTTGGAAACCCTGTATAGGGTCGCTGTGAGTTGGAACCGACTCCACAGCACATAACAACAACAAAGACCCTTTGGAACATAGTTTTAGTCTTACATGTTTGGCGTCACCATGAAATGGGATCAATTCTGTGGCAACTGATTTATTAAAATCATTAGTCAGTGAATTCTTCAGGCACTGTTTGCATTGCTCCCTACATTTCTTATGTTTGGTATCTATACATTGCACTATGCTTGGCAATGATTGTATGGCTGTAAGGATCTTGGATCAGACACTGAAATCATTTGTATTTCATATGTTACCATATCCCAGGGGCAGAGTTTAAGGATATGCTTTTGAAGAAGAGGCTGATAAATTGTTACTACCTATGTTGCCAAAAGGTAAGTGATTATATATAATTGGATGAATCTTGAAAGGTACTGTAAGCTATGAGTTTGGTGAGCTGCATTTACTAATGTTACATCCACACTTAGATTGTATCTACTCATGTAATGAGAAGGCAAACTGTGAAAGAGTAATTTGACTAATTCAGCCAAAATTATCATATCAATCATTTAGATATTTCAGAGGAAAGTTTTAAGTGCTTGAATTATCAAAATAATTACTTCGTTTTTCCTTCCCTTTACTCTGTGCATATGAAGTGATGATCTAAGAGACTTTTCTTCTCCTTTTAAGAAAAAAACAGTCATTTTAATTTGGGAACCACCCAATATAATCTCTGAAAGCCTTTCACGATTTTACATCTGGCTTCTTTTGATAAATATTATCTTCCCATTTTTATAGCAATTTTTTTCAAAACAAAGAGCATCTTCCAAATTTATTTGACAGCATAATGCAAATTTAAAATTGAAGCATAATATTGTAGATTCTGCTCTTAAAAGATTGGAAAAAAAAACAAAAAACCAACAACAACACAGCTTTGAAGTGAATTGAATTACACTGGCTCACTTACTCAGTTAATATCAGTAAACATAAAAGAGACTAGGCACGGAAGGTAATTTTATTCATGTCTCAGATTTACAATAACCTCAAATTATCTTGCTTGATTTGTTTTTCCACCAAGGATTTAGCTTAATTTATCACTATGCAATACCTGAATAGGTTATCAAAGTATTGAAATACATCTTTCTTTTAGGAAACCTGTGGTTCTGAGATTGTCCTTCTTTGAAAGATTTTGTCACAACCTGCAAGACAATTTTCTAACCAAAAGATAGCAATGGATTGACTAATTAAAAATGCATCCATCTGTTGGCTCGCTTGCTGCTTTGCTATTTGAAACTGAGATGTTCTAAGAAGGTTGCTTTATTTATGAAGACATTCAACTGCAAGAGTGGTAAAGCCATAAACTTGCATTCATATGTACAATAAATGTTAACATTATAGCAAAAGTTAAATAGGAAGAACATTTTATGTATTTCCTTAATAGGTTGGAGTTTTTAAACATATAATTTTGGAAAACAGACTTTTTTACATAAAAGGCAAAATAGACTTCATCTATTCAGCTCATAGAATGTTTGTTAAGTGCCTTGGGAAGGTTAAAAGAACTTACATGCAAAAATGTGAAGTTATATATACCCCATTTGATATTTATTTTGTTTATGAGCAGTATATAATCACTTTGGAGTTACTAATTGTTGTTGTTGTTAAGTGCCTTTGAGTCGGTGCCAAGTCATAGGGACCCTGTGTAGGGTTTCCAAGCAGCAGCTAGTGGGTTTGATCCACCAACCTTGTGGTTCGCAGTCCAGTGCTGATCCTACAGCACCATACCAGAAGTCTCTTAATTACAAAGTTTTGTTCTTCCCTAAAGGGAATCTTTTTTTAATGTAAAAATTGCTACAACTGGGATTATAGCATTTTAGAGTTAAAAGACTATTCCAAATTGGAAACTGCTGTTTAAAGAGATGTAGTTGTTTGTTCAAAATAAAACAATCCAAAATTCAAAATTCCTACGACTCCACGGCACATAACCACCACCACCACCCCTCCTCTCTAATATGGAGTCCTGCTATGGTGCTGTGGGTTACTGTGTGAGACTGAAAGGGCAGCTTGAACCACAAGGTTAGTGGTTCAAGCTCACCAGTAGCTCCTCAGAAACCCTATACAGGGTTGCTACAGGTCAGAACTGACTCAGAGGCGCTTAACAGCTCTCTAATATGTGAAATCCTGGTGTAGTGCAGTGGGCTAGAGCACTGGACTGCAAGGCCAGTTTGAACCACAAGGTTGGCGGTTCAAACTCACCAGCCACTCCTTGGAAACCCTATACAGGGTCGTTGTGAGTCTGAACAGACTCGATGGCACTTAATAACAATAACAACTCTCTAATATGAGTCCTTGTATGGTGCTGTAGGATAAAAATTGGACTACTAACTGTGCTTACCACAAGGTCAGCAGTTAAAACCCACCAGCCGCTTTCAGAAAACCTATGTTGTTGTTAAGAGGCATCAAATCGGTTCCAACTCATAGCGACCCTGTATAGGGTTTCTGAGGAGGGGCTCTTGAGTTTGAACCACTGACCTTGTGGTTGAAACTGACCTTACGGTCCAGTGTTTATCCTACAGCACCACACAGCCAAGAGTCTGAAGCAACTTGGCGGCACACAACAGCAATTGTCTAATACGACGGTGCTTTCATTACTTATGGTGTTTTTGTCTTACCTTGTGGTACATTGCAGAGGATCCCTGGTGGTGCAGTGGTTAAGTGCTTGTTTGCTAAACAAAAGGTTGCTGGTTCAAACCCACCAGGCCCTTTGCTGGAGAACGATGTGGCAGTCTGCTTATGAAAAGACTTACGGCTTTGGAAACCGTAGGGGTAGTTCTACTCTGTCTTACAGAGTGGTTATGAGTAAGAATCACTTCAAAGCAATGCCTTTGGTGGTTTGGGTTTTGGTTCCAATCGATTGTTTGATTGTTGTGCTCTGCTCTGTTATATGATAAAGAGAAAATACTTTCCTATACTTAAGGTAGGTAGCATCCTCTGTATTTGTTGTTGTTGTTAAGTGCCATCAAGTTGGTTTTGATCCATAGTGACCCTGTATTGAATTTCAGAGGAGCAGCTGGTGAGCTTGAACTGCTGACCTTTCAGTTCAAACTGACTTTGCAGTTCAGCACATTAATCCAGAGTGCCACACAAGGACTTCAGCCTCTGTATTTGGGAGATAACAATTTTGACTAAAGGTAATACCGAAATGGCTGCAATCATACATTGACAGAGAACTTCCAGAGGTTCAAGCCCGATTCAGAAGAGGATGTGGAACAAGGGATATCATTGTTGATGTCCAATGGATCTTGGCTGAAAGCAGAGAATACCAGAAAGATGTTTATCTGTGCTTTATTGACTACGCAAAGGCCTTCAATTGTGTGGCTCATGACAAGCTATGGACAACATTGCAAAGTATGAGTATTCCAGAACACTTAATTGTGCTCATGAGGAATCTGTACTTGGACTAAGAAGCAATTGTTTGAACAGAACATGGGAACACTGAATGGTTTAAAATTAAGAAAGGTGTGCGACAGGGCTATATTCTTTTACCATTCTTATTCAATCTGTATGCTGAGCAAATAATCTGAGAATCTGGGTTATATGAAGAAAAACATGGTATCAGGATTGGAGGAAGACTCATTACTCATACTTCGGACATATTGTAAGGAGGGACCAGTCGCTGGAGAAGGATATCATGTTTGGTAAGGTGGAGGGTCAGAGAAAAAGAGGAAGACCTCCAGCAAGATGGACTGGCAAAGTGGCAGCATCGATGGGCTCAAGTGTGGCAACAATTGTGAGGTTGGCCTAGGACCAGGCAGTTTTTCCTTCTGTTGTGCATAGGGTCATTATGAGTCAATACCGACTCGATGGCACCTAACAACAACAACAACAATTTTGGCTGATATCTATTTCAGTGTAAATTTTAGGTATAGGTAGACCCACACACTTTACAATAGATCAAGTCTAATATATAAAATAATTGAGTAAAAACCAAGATACATTTCTGAAACAGATGATAGATACATGGAGAGAGGAGGAGTCCCTGTACAGGATTACAGCACCTACCTCTTAGTTTAGGATTGATGACAAACGGTCTTTGGTTGGCAGAAAAGTCCTTATGAGATTCTTTAAAAACATATATTGAATGATAGAAATGCACAGTTGAGTTTTTTTAAAAAAAATGGTTTACCACCATTTTCAAGGGCCTTATTCAAATTTACAACAAATTAAGTTATTGTATCAACAGCAAGGTTGTTATCTTACTGTCAAACAATTATTTCATGCTAGAAAGATGAGGCTTTCTACTCCCGTAAAGATTTACACCCTCGGAAACCCTGTACAGGGTCGCTATGGGTCGGACCCGACTCGATGGCACTTAACAACAACAACAACAACAAGACAGTTTCTTTAAGACTCTAAAGTGCAGGGTCACTATGAGTCAGAGCCGACTGCACGGTATTTAACAACAACAACATAGATGATCTCAATGAATGTCTACGACAGTCCTGAGGTAAGCACTTAGATCCCCATGTTATAGAAGAGAAAACTGAGGTTTTTCCTAGGGCATACATTTTCCTCCTAGAATCTGATTAAATGCAAGGGAAGTTACTGTGTATGAAATATGTTATGTAGACAATTTGAGAGACGAGAAAACGTGGAATATCGGTGACCATCTAGGGTTGTTTGGCTCCCTCCCTTGCTTTAGCCTTAAAACACATAATTCAAACTTGTTAAGTGCCTTCGAGTTGGTTCTGACTCATACTGAACCTACCTAGGGTTTCTGAGGAATAACTGGTGGGTTTGAACCACTAACCTTGTGGTTAGCAGTTTAGTACTTACTTACCCTACAGTGCTACACCATGATCCAATACAAACTTGGTGTTTTTAAATGCCATCAAGTCAGTTCTGACTCATAGGTTGGATTTAAACCTCCAACTTTGTGATTAGCAGTCTAGTGCTTATCCTACAGCATCACACCAGAACTCCCAAAATTAGGTCTCATTAAACTACATGTCTTGGGTAGTCAAAGTAAATTTGAGGGTAAATTTGTATATAGGTCTACCATTGTTGTTGCTAAGTGCCAGCGAGTCTGTTCGACTTATCACAACCCTGTACAGGGTTTCTGAGACTGTAAATCTTTATGGGAGCAGAAAGCCTCATCTTTCTCCCACACAGAGACTGGGAGATTTGAACTTCTGACCTTGTGGTTACCAGCCCAACTTGTAATCCATTACACTACCAGGGCTAGCATGCCAGAGTCTATTATACCGTGTCTACGAAGAAATACATTTTCATACATTGCTCAATACCAACAATATTTTTTTGAAAAGTCAGTCCATTTAAAATTATCTTTGTATTCCTGGGGAAGTTAGGAACAAGGGAAAACGCTTACAAGCACGAAGTCTTTGGAACCTCAAACTTTGAAGCACTCTTGCTAACCATTCACTAAACTTTCCGCGTTTGTTGGGGTTTTATTCCTCTCCTCTCTTTGTTAGCAGAAGCCAAATGATCAACTGGAAGAAGCAAATGGCTATGGCTTTGGGGCCCAGTTACCATGTTCCTGAAATCAAAAGACGGCTGCAGAGACAATGAGGAATGTAAGAAGACAATCTGTTTACAGAAGTGAGCACATTTGTCCAATATGGTACAACACAAGGCCAAGCATTTTGGTGAGGTAGCAAGGAAGTAGTTGTGAGAATGTTGGTTTTCATTCCTCAGTGATTATAATGAGTGAGGCCCTTCATCAGAGTTCCTGTGAATCCAGTATGGTCACAGAAAAGAAGTAAACCTTACAAAGTTTGAAGAACATTTTTTATCATCAGCTAATTACATTTTATTGCACAGATGAATTAAAGTCTGATCGCTTATAAATGCCAATATAGAGAAACACCTCTCTGTACTGTTTCCGTATTTATGAAAATGTCTTCATGATTATTATTTCCCAAATTAAATATACTGCATATTACATGAAAAAGTGTATGCTGTCTCTGGTGAAGAAAGAATTAAAGGAAATTCAATAACCTGGAATCAGGAGAAATCAATAACTTATTCACGGATCTGAAGAGGTAAGTTTATAAAACTGCAGTTTTGGTTTTTTTCACATTGAAAACTGCTGAGTTTTTAGAAGGTTTTTTTGTTTTTCCCCCGAAGAAATCAACTTTTTAAAAGCCCTCCATTCCCTAAAAAAATTGCTTTAATTCTAAGTTAGAATCCAAAACAGGCGAAGGTACCCTCTTTGGAAGTAACAAAACTCAGAGGTTTGTAAAGAGTATTTCTGGAATTCTGTGAGTTTGTGCATGCATGTGTGTGTGAGATATTTGTACAGATAATCTCCAGGTACACTTTGTGCTGAAATACATCAGGCCAACCCAAATTAAAGTCTAAACACTAATATTATTCTTGGCTTTATCTTACTAAGAAGACAATTTACTAAAAGCCAATTTGTATCCATAACCAAGAGTAATTTATTGGGAGTTTTCAGAGCTTTAAAATATTAATTCCTAGCACTCCTGTGTTTATTCTCACCAGTGTCATAATATTTGAAGATTAAATCAACTGTCAAAAAAGTTGAACTCTAAGTGATAATAGATTTAAATTATGAATGTGTCTTTATCAGAACAGGAATAGCAAAACATATTTTTTGTTAATGTTAATTTTTTTAATTGTTTTTTACCTAAAAATGTAAAAAAAATTTACATTTTTACAAAATTGTAAATATGCACATTAAATCTGAAGGAGAATCCATATAAACTGAGAAAAATAATATTGTTTTTAATTTTGAAAGCTAAAAGCTTTTCTATCTTTGTAGCTTCTCAGATTAATCAAAAGCATTTCAAAATAGAAACTTTATTTAACAAAACAAAAAGATACAGGCTTTCTGTGATTTTAATTGTTTTTATTCTGTTTTACTTCGATTGTAACCCAGATGGTTAAATACTAGATAGAGCAAGCTCTTTTTGACTATTTCACCTAATTTCATTGACTATTAAAATTGTATATGTAGAGTATGTGTGTACCTGTGTGTGTGTAGAAATTGGAAATGTTTTCTCATGGCAAAAGAGTATGCCTTTTGGCTGCTGAATCAAATAACCTATGAGCAAACTCACACCTCTACATACAAAATTTCAATAGTCGCTTAGACAAGGTGAAACCAACTACAGGAAAACAGCAGATAAAAAAAAGGGAGGGGGGGTAGTACAAAGGGAATTTTTAAAGTTCGTGGAAAACATCCATGACATTTTCATGCCATTTTTCCAAGAACTTTTGGAAGCCCCCACATATTTCATCATTTGGAACCTAATCACAATACAATAGAACAAAAATAATTTAAATAAAAAACAAAATCACACAGAGCCTTCATCTTTTGGCTTTGCTAGATAGTTTTTATTCTGGAATAATTTTATAGATGATTTTGAAAAGTTGCGAAGGTAGTAAAGTTTTCAGCTTTTAAAATTAAAGCCAGATTATTATGTGTGTGTGTGTATAGAGTCAGTTCATAGGAATCCTACGTCCAACAGAAGAAACCCCTGCCTAATCCTGTACCATCCTCACTCACACACACACAGATAAAATAAAACTATATGTATATATACAAGAAATCCTACACAGTTTTAGACTTTTCCTATTTTTATACTGTTTTGAGAAGAAGCAAATATATTTGAAGATGAACTATGTTCGGAAAAAAAACCCACAAAATTATTTTCGAAGTAATTATTAGCTTTGTACTCAGCAGGTTTAAGGCAGCAATGAATCAAAAGTTTGCCAAACATTTCCCATGGATTTGTCAAGCATCTGTGTTAACATCCCCAATAAGCTGCAGGGCAAGAAAGTTATTTGCACAGGTTTATTAGTTACACTCTTGCCCCTGAACAACTGGGGCTTGCCTTTTGCTTGAGTAGATGAGAAACCCAATTGTTACAAAGCACAGTGCTCCCAGACAGCAAAATCGAGAATTTAGGATGATACGCTGTAATAGTCACATTCCTATCATTTGCTATTTTCACTTTTACATTCATTTATCTCCAATAAAACAAAAGTAAAAATAGAAATGCAATCGAAGTAAAACTTGAGTTTAGCGCATGTAAAAAAAAAAAAACACCACATTACTTGTAATACATTACTGCATGACAATATAGGAAATATTTAGGGGATGTGTACCTTAATTGAACTGGAGGGAAATACGCTCATTTCCAGAGGCAATATGAAAATTGTTTCTTTTTAGAAACCATCAGGGCTTCTAGTGCTTTTGATGAAAACTCGGAACAATTTGTTTAAAAGAGCCTGTAGTTTTAACTAAGTAAAAATGGAGTCATTAAAATAAGGTCCCTGTCTTAATTCTGATTCTTTTTATAGAGATCCAAATTCTAATTTGTACTAATGCCCTATCTGACTTTCCAGGGAGTTAAACGACGGTACAAATATAAATGTCCCAGTAATGTGGCTTCATCTCATAGATTACAGCCTCCTTCTACTACAAAAACATTACATCTGTACAAAACTATAAGCAGAACGCTCTTCCCTCCCACTACTCTCCAATTAGCAGAAACAAAGGTCACCAAGCAATGCTATGAAGAAATGTTAGCACTTACAAGGCAGCTAAGAATCAGTCAATCCAAGAAAGGGAAAGCTAGACACATGGTATCATTCACACTCAGAGAGAAATTACAACTGTTCTTGGGCACCAGAACTTCATTAAAGTACAGCCACAGGGCTTTATTCTTTGCATCTACAAGTCTTGGGGTGCCTGCCTTCCAAGAGACATGGTACTTTACATTGGGGCTTGGTCAATGGGAGTTTGGTATTTGTGCCTGCATTTTTGTTGCCTGTATTTGGGAAAGCAGTTTCTGAAGGGACTGTGTACCACAACCTTTCCACCAGTACTTGCCCATCCCCACAGCTTTTCAAGAACCATTAATGTTTGCCCCTTTTCCATTTAAATGTGGCGTCAGACCTCAGGGGGCCATGGCACACAAAGCTCCCATCCAACCTGTCATTTGGCTGACAGCAAAAAAGGTTTTGGGGAGATGGACGGCTGTGTGTAGGTGGACATGAAAAAAAAAAACAACAACAACAACAAAAAAACAGAGCTGAGCTGATTGAATCAGTATCCAGCAAGTGGACGGATCTCAATCACAGATCCTTTCTAGATGTAGAGTTAACACAATGATTGTTAACCAACTGTGAGAATACTTAGGGTTAGGAGGAGCCTAAATGTCAGCTAATCTTATTTTTAATCATTTCAACCAGTACCCAGTAGATAAGTAGATGGAAATCTCAGCTTTAGAGACTATAACACATATTATAAAGTGGTGCCAAAAAATGTGTTTTTTAAAGGAAACGTAACACAAACCACCCTGGCTTTTTTCATTATCTTTGAGTTCACTGTGATTTCTACATGGTGAGTGTAGTTTACTGAATAACTTCACCAGTGTGGACACCCTAGGCATTGAACAATGTATTTTAAGTGGTAACAATCTGAGGGAAAACTATGAAAGTTTCAGATGAGAAGCTAATGAAATATACAGAGGAAATGTGACCTGCTTTAGCCAGCTGCCATGAATTGACCAGTTCAAGAAAGTGACATGATTAATTTCCTGCTGATCTTCAGTGACCTCTGATTGGTGCCTCATGTAATATAAATAGGCAGATTGAAGTCAGTGATGTGAGTGTATTTCTATAAGCTAATGTATGTTGGGGTCCCTCTCATAATCACCTGTGCGTGCTTTGGTCCAAGTTTGTTTGAATTCAGAGTTGCATGACATACAGGCGATAGAGACTAGAATGTTATCTCAAGCGTTAATCCTGAATGTCAAAATGAAACATCAAATCTTATAGTATTTACAATGTACAAATATTGTATAAAGAAAAAAGATTTATCACAAACTGGGACAACTCAGTCTCAGGTCTAGCTAGAGATTTAAAAGGCAAGGTGACCCTCATGCCAAGTCACAATGTTATATAGTAAATGGCACAGAGACAGCATTCTTGGCATTTTAATGCCTGATTCTAAACTCACCTCATTGCAAAAGGAGACCATGGGGTGCATACGTGGACAGAGTTGAATCAGAAGATAAACAAATGGTCGAATTGGTATAGTTTAAATGTTATTTTGAGTCAAATGATCCATTACTAACAGAATTTCTGTTTACCTCCCTACTTCAAATCACTCATTGTTTGCTTGAATTTGAGCCAGTTGATTTTTACAAATACAGTTACGGTCTAAGAAAAAGTGATTCCACAAATAACTAAGTACAAGAAGGCCGCTTACATATTTTAAAGTTGCAAATGCTGGTCATAGGCTTTTGAGCTAGCACTTATTTTATACGAATTCTTCATGTTTTTAAATATTACTTGTCCCTCGGAAACCCTGTACAGGGTCGCTATGGGTCGGAACCGACTCGACGGCACTTAACAACAACAACAACAACAGAAGTTCTGAAAATAATGCCAAGTTTACCAAATCAGGCTTATGAGTCTCCAGCTTACTTACGTTCAATTGATTTTAATAAGGTTTCATTAAAATATATACTGGGGAGTCCTGGTGCAGGGCAGAAGGGTAAGCACTTGACTACTAACTACAAGGCTGGTAGTTCAAACTCACCAGCTGCTCCTTGAAAATCCTATACAAGGGTGCTATGAGTTGGATAGCGCTTAAACAACAACAATATATGTTGTTCTTGTGAAGTGCCATCGAGTTGGTTCTGACCCATAGCAACCCTGTATAGGGCTTTTGAGGAGCAGCTGGTGAGCTTGAACCACCAGCGTTGTGGTTCAATTGGCTTTGCGGTCTGGCACATTAACCCACAGCGCCACACCAGGACTAGTGAAGCCTACAAAGCAGATTCAGGAAAAATGACCTACTATGTTCTGGTGTGGCACTGTGGGCTAATGCGCTGGACTGCAAAGTTGCTTTGAACCACAAGGTTGGCGGATCAAGCTCAACAACTGCTTCTTGGAAACCCTATACAGGGTCGCTATGGTTCAGAACTGACTCGATGGCACTTAACAACAATGTTCTTAAGGAGATTTGACTGGGTTTCCTCTTTGGTGTTTTGAATCAACAGCCAAAAAGCATAATCATTTGCAGTGGAAAATTTTTTTCTAATTACTAGTTGGCATAAATGATTAGGTTAACGAAATATAACATTTATAAAATTACATTTCTTACAAAGTCCAGTGATCTAACCAAGTGTTTAAAAGATCTCTGTTGTGCTTGGAGCACTGTAGGATAAGCACTGGACCTCAAGATCAATTTGAACTGAAAGGAGGCAGTTCAAACCCACCACCTGGTCCTCAAAAACTCTATCTAGGATCACTATGAGTCTGAACTGACTAGGTGGCCCTTAACAACAACAATCATATGTAAAGAAATATATTTGTCATTTTGGACATCTTTAGACTATTCAAAGATCTTTTGATATGACAGAATAAATGTTTGGAACATAAATGTTTGATGGGGAAGGAAAAGTTAAGTTTCCAAAATTACATCCTTATTAAATGGTGGTGGTGATGTGCCACGGAGTCATTTCTGACCCATAGTGACCCTGTACAGTGTTTCCGAGGCTGTAAATCTTTACGGGAGCAGAAAGCCTCATCTTTCTCCCACGGAGCAGCTGGTAGTTTCGAACTGCTGACCTTAAGGTTTGCAGCCTGATAGGAACTATAAATTATGTTTTTTTTTTTTTTTTTTTTTTTTAAGGGCACTTCATTGCAATTCTATTGTTTTCTCAGAAAGAACAAAAAGTGTGTGTGTGTGTGGGGGGGGAGAGGGCTGTTGTTCTGTTTCTATAAACTGGTATTCTGACCAGATTCTGTCTTTCTTTAAAAAATGATGAAAAAGAAAAAAAATATTATGCCAGCTTTATGTTATGAATTGCATATTATCAGTGGTTTTTCACCATAAAATAACTCTTCATTCCAAAGCTCTCTTAGTAATTATAAACCAGCATAGTTATATGTTTAATATTTAGTAGCTGTGACTTTCAGCTTTGTGTTGGCATATTTAAATTAGAATGAGCAAATACATTCTATTCCAGTTGTTGACAATTTTGTAGCTGTTGTATTGAACGATTCCAGTTTCTAGTTATTTGGGGACATCACTTTCATGCCTAAAAAAAAAAAAAAAATCTGATGCTTAACTCATGTTCTTAGTTCAGTTCAAAACATAGCTGCAAATAATCTCCTTGGAGTTCTCAAGAATGGTCCATTGTCTCTGCCAAATGTTACGTTAAAACCAGTTGCAGTTGCGTTGACCTGGGCTCCATGTTGAGTAGAATTAAGCTCCATAACATTTTTCAGTGATTGGTTTTTTTGAAAGTTGTTTTTTTGAAAGTTGATCATCAGGCCTTGCTTCTAAGATGTTGCTAGGTGGACTTGAACCACCAAACTTTCATTTAGCGGTCAAGCGTGTTAACTGTCTACACCACTATTGTTAAGTGTCATCGAGTTGGTTCCAACTTTGAGGTAAGCAGTCTAGTGCTTATCCTCCAGTGCCACCCCAGGACATTAGGGATTTGGGATTGTCACAAGACTGAATGGAGTGTCTGGATCTGTGTCTCTCTCTTCCTCCACTTCTCTGTGGAGTCCCTGGGGAATGCAAGCTTCCCAGTGCACCCTCCCACACTCCTATGGGGTGGGGACTTCTGAGAATTAATGAATAAATGAAAGAAAGAAGACAGAGACAGAGGAAGAAGCGTGACCAAGGCTGAGAAGGACCCTTGCATAAGTTCAACTCATGGTTTTGGTACAACTGTAGGATAAGCACTGGACTACTAACCGCAAGGTTGGTGGTTCAAACCCACCAGTCAGTCCTCAGAAACTCTATAAAGGGTTGCTATGAGATAGAGAAAAATATTTAAAAGACCATGGACTGCTAGAGCAAACAAATCTGGGTTGGAAGGACAGTTGGAATCATTCCTTAGAAGTCAGTATGGCGAAACTTCATCTCTCACACTTCAGACATATTATTAGAAGGCACTAGTCCTTGCTTGGTAAAGTGGAAGGTCAGTGAAAAAGAGGAAGACCACAGTGAGATGGATGGGCGCAGTGGCAGCAGCAATGGGCTGAAACATAACAACAATCCTGAGGATGGAGAAGGACCAGGCAGTGTTTCCTTCTGCTTTGCATTGCGTATAAGGTCACCAGGAGTCAGAACCAACTTGACCACACCTGACAACAACAACAGGGAGTTGTAAATGACTAGAAGGCACTTAACAACAACAACAACAGTCATTCCAAAGTTTCTTAGAATTGCATTCATATTCTGGGGCAGCATCAAATAACTTTCAGAATTTCTTGAGAACTCCAACCTTACTGTCATTCCCTTCTCCCTCCCAGCGTCTTAGGAAGCCTGCTGCTTCTTTTTGCTGCGTTTCCTACCCCACAGAGCTCTGAGCTGTGGGACCATCTTTCTCACTCAGGTGTAAATGGCTAATAAGGTACTGTTTCTTATTGCATCAAAGCCTTTACATCAAAGAATGAAAGTTACACAAGGGGTTCCTGGCAGCTTCAGGAAACCCACCAAATGTTGTTTCAAGTTACTATGTGAGTGGTGACCTGTGGTCAGAAGCATTTTCTGACAAAGGTGGATATTTTAATAAGTTGAACTTTGACTGTTTTTTATCACCAACATCCTGAGCTAGTTGTTGGACTTCTGATCCTTACACCTTGTTTCACTTAATTATCTTTTAAATTATTATCTTTGAAGACTGGTTTAACCTGAAGGCTCTCAAATCCAGTTGAATTATCTAGCAGTTGGATGTAAAGTGCCATAAATCAACAAATTAAGGGAGGGAAGAATTTAAAATTCATTTCCCTTCCTTACTCCATGAATTGGTGAAATTAAGCATTCTCCTCTCATAGAGCAAAAAGAGAAAACACGGTTCCTGGTTTCATTATGAAAGAAAAGATTGAAGCTCAATAAATGATTTCCCATTTAATAATATTAAGTTGTTAATATGTGACTCTGTGGGTTAATATGCTGAATTGCAAGGTCAGTTTGAACAGCAAAGTTGACTTGAACCTCAAGGTTAGTGGTTCAAGCTCACCAGCTACTCCTCGGAAACCCTATACAGGGTAGCTAAGAGTCAGAACCAACTCAACGGCACTTAATAACAACAACAAAATATTATTGAGCGTAATAATAGCTACCTATTACTTAGCACAAGGTTGCCAGTTCAAACTCACCAGCCGCTCCTTGGAAACCCTATAGAGTGTTGCTATGAGTTCGAATTGACTCGCCAGAACTTAACAACAACAACAACAATTACTTACCAGGGAGTTCTAGTAAGGCACTGTAGGATAACCACTGCATTATTAACCTCAAGGTCAGTGGTTCAAACCACCAGTCGCTCTTCATAAACCCAATAGAGGGTTGCTATGAATTGGAATCAACTCAATGGCACTTAATACCACAACAGCATTTACCAGACTGCATGCTCTATAAAATGTATTCAGATTTTTAAAGAATCATATGCCATAATTGTCAACAATTCATAGATGAGGGAGACAAGTCTCAGAGATGTTAAACACAACGTAAGCAAAAGACCCAGTTAGAATGGTTAGCCAGGGATGTGTAATATAAACATCGGTTCATACAATGACAAGATACTAATTGTATGAGTGTACCGTTTTCTTGATTAAAAAGACTAACATGAAGGGAATACTAGCTAGAAAATCTGGAATAGTTCATCTAGAAAATCTGGAATAGTTCATCTAGAAAATCTGAAATAGTTCATCTAGAAAATCTGGACTAGTTCTAGAAAAAGGTAATGTGGATTCACCTTTTCAATTCTCTCTCTTTCTGTCCCCTTTTCTCTACCTTCCCATGTATTCTCTACCATTACTGATTTGTCCACAGGTTAAAGATCATGTTCTCATTCCTTCGGTGAAATTGCTCTTCCACTTAGAGGCAGAAAATCCTGAGATGTTAGGTGCTATTTTAAAATGTCTTTTGCAGAATAGAATTGCCTTTGAAATTCAAACTCTTTTCAATTTAGCATTTAAAATGTTCTTTGTAGCTCAAGTCTATGTGAAAGACAATGTGCAGAAAGGGGGGGAAGGGAATCTTAAAAATTCTTTAATTACTATGTTTCTAAATCTTGTAAATTTGTGTATTTTGACATGTCTTTTAAAGGGAGCCAACGAGTTCCACATTCTTACAACTGTGTGAGCTTGATTTTACTCAAAGGCCAAAAATATGTATTTTAAGGTATGTGACTTTTGGTTCTTTTTTAAAGTATACTACTGTATAACGTAGTGGTTACGAATCAGGCTGCTAACCTCAGGGTCAGCAGTTCGAAACTACCAGCTGCTCCGCGGGAGAAAGATGAGGCTTTCTGCTCCTGTAAAGGTTTACAGCCTCGGAAACCCTGTGCAGGGTCACTGTGAGTCGGAACCGACTCTACGGCACATAACAACAACAACTTTATTGTACACTCATGACATAGACCGACCATTGATTTTTGTCAATCCTTTCAAACATTTAAAGACTCCCAAGTGTTTTCCGTTGAAGTCTAAATTCTACATCAATGGTGGGATGGAAAGACCACCGTCATTTCTCTCTTTTTTGTTCTATCTGAGGCAGGAGTTATATCTGGAATGCTGGGATACTTCTCTCTAGGAACAGAATTCTCAGCAGTTTTTTTCAACCTGCAGCCCAGAAATGCTTTCAACTCGAAGTTATAGTTCAGCTTTTTCAAATGAGCATTTCCTACCTCTTGGTTTTCCGAAACTGTTGCCGTGGTTAAAAGTTGGTTCCAACTCATAGAGACTCTGTAGAGGGTTTCCAAGGAGCAGCTGCTGACTTTGAACCGTCAACCTTGTAGTTCAAACCAACCTTGAGGCCCAGTGCTTTATCCTACAGTGCTACAAAAAGACAAAATCTGAAGAAAAGAGGGGAAGTCTCTGGCTGCATCCTAGCAAACTAAGGTTTGTTTTCAAGCAACTGTGGCGAAAATAACTTTTTTTCATCTTCAGTGTGCATATAACTCTTTTTCATCCCCAAATGGTATGTGTTGTAGAAATTTCACTGCTTTTAAGGACTGGGGTGTTTCCATTTCTGCTACATACATGCAAAACGGAAGCCCCTGCAGATTGGTAAGGAGCAACCATTGTTTACAAGATTTTAAAAGGAATTCTGATTCCTCTTTTTTATTGAGTCTTGTGCCAAATGCCAAGGACCAATATCCACCTGCTTTTTCTATAAAACCACGGAAGATACACAAAACAGTCTAGAAGTGCATTGGTTACAAGGACTTCATGCAGTTCTTTAAAATAATTTATACAGACGCATACACACTAGGGGGACTTCAAAAATTTCTGGAAAAAATCCATTATCTTTCAATTCAATTTTTTCCAGGCCCATTCTGAAGTCCCCTTATATGTATATAAGTATATATACGTGTAGTGGTGGTTATGTGCCTTGGAGTCGGTTCCGACTCATAGCGCCCCTGTAACAGGGTTTCCGAGGCTGTAAATCTATAAGGGAGCTGAAAGCCTCATCATTCTTCCGGGGAACCGCTGGTAGTTTCGAACTGCTGACCTTGAGATTAGCAGCCCGATTTGTAACCACTATGTTACCAGAGATCCATATATACATATATATGGTCCATTGGTGCTCCACCCCCACCCCCACCCCACCCTGTCTTCTTTTTACTTTTATAAAATCAGTAATTATTAAAACTTAAATCCCTTTCTTCAGATGGTTGTATTTCTTTAAGTCTTTCACAAGCAGCCTAAACACCAGGAACCGTGCGAGCTGTCCCACTGGGCCATTCCCCACACAGCCCTCGCTCAGCGCCCAGCCCAGTGCGCTCACCTAAAAATTGCCCAGCTCCGTCGCCGGGATCTGAGTTTGCACCCCTGAAACGTGCAGCTCCGAAGCGATGCTGCGGCGGCTTGGTACCCCGAATACACCGAGTTCAGGGTCTGGGCAGAGGATCTCGCGACCCACTCTCTTATCCACACCCCTTCCACCCATCCCCATCCCCCTCTTTATTTAGGGTCCCTTTTGAAGCAGAGCAGCTATCGTGCAATCCCTGAGTTTCTCCTTGAAATGTTTTCTTACTGCACCTTCCTTAATCCAGCGGGCGAGAGGCGCCACAAGACTCCCGGGTCCTCTGGACCGCCGCCCGCCATCATTTCGCACGAGTAGCTTGGGTCACCAGGCATGGGCAGGTAGGACGAAAGGTACCCCGTGGACACCCCATATCTGCAAAGTCTTTGTCCGCACCTTTCTCCACGCACTCTGCCACAGGGCCGCGCACTGCCGCATTCGACCGGCAGGTGGCGCCGTTGGTTCACAGTGAGCCTTAGCTGGGCTGGGAGGCGTTTTCTGCTCCCCGTGGTCTCCCCGCTGGGATCTAGGTTCCAGAGGAAATCCTCGCCCAGCTCCAGCGGTGGCCAGAGAAGGGGCGGTCTGGCAGAGGGAAGGGAACTAGGGAGGACTTAACCAATAAGCATATTAGTAAGTGAGCACAAGTAAGCCTGTGCTTACCTTGCTTACTACCTGCCAGTGACTGTAATTTTGAAAAGAGGCGTTTCTTCTGTAGGGAGGTGCTATGGGGTTGGGAGAGAGGCAGATGCCAGCCAGACCTAGAAGCAGAATCTTTGATGTGGTGGAAAACGGTGAAATTGTTCACTACAGACTAGTAAATAAGCACAAGTAAGCCCGTGCTTACCTTGCTTATTGGGTAATCCGACACTGAAAGGGGAGGTTTGGGTCTGGAATCGCGACCCTTTAGTATGCCCAGAAGATTCACAGTCGCGCTGGGAGCAGGTCCTCGGATCACCGGCGACTCCCAACCGGACTGCGCTCAGGTAGTTGCGTCCACAGTCCAGGCGCCGGGGGACAGACCACGGCCGGGTGGTGCCTGCGTCCCAAGGAGGATAATGATACTGAGTCGCCAGGACAGGGGCAGCCGCACAGGTCCCCAGACAGCGAGTTCAGTCTGCACCCGCGCAGGGAAAGGTCGGAGCGCTTAGCTACAGGGACGACCTGGGCTGCCTCCGAGTCCCCCTTTGCCTTTTTCGTGCACCTGCAGGCACCCACACACCCATTCAAGCCCGTCGCTTCCACTCCTGGTACCCCGGAACTGTTAGGCCTTGTTCCAGGGGCTTCCCCACGGATAACCCACAATTGACTCGCTGCAACCAGGCCTTCTCAGTCCCCTGGCCGGAATGCGCCCTACAACGCGAGTAGCGGGGACGGGCCCGAGGAGGTTCCCTGCCGCTCAAAAGCAACTCCTTCAGTCTCTGGAGAGTGACTGAGCCCCGTCGCAGGCTAGGCAATGCGCTGGACACTGGCGAATGCCGAGGTCACCACTATCCAGGACGGAGTCTGGGAGCTTGGGATGACATGCGTAATCAAGTCACAAAACTTCCCTAAAGAGCTTTCTAGATGGAAGAACGCCATAAAGATACAAAATAGGGCAAGGTGTCGAAGAGGGTGGTGGGTGCGCGCCGAAGCACGTGTGCGGCCCCAGTCGAAACGCAGTGGACGCGAGCACGTCGACTCCCGGAAAGGCGCCGGAGCAAAGGGGCAGGGTAACTTGATCCTTATTTTATTGCAATAAAAGAGCATTTTCCTAGATCTCAAGCCGTCCAAAGGGAAGGGGGCCCATCTTTCCTCATCTCGCTTTCTTTCCTTCGACCCCCCATGCCCCATCAATTGTCTTTTGAAGGTCACTCCGCCACTCTGGGGCTCGATCCCCGAGGTGGCGTCCACGGAAACAGTTGGCTTCCTCGGGCGAGGCAGAGGGCAGATGGTTCTCGCTCCTTGCGACCAAGGGGACCCTGAGCCCTAAAGCCCGGCGGAGCTCGGGGGCGGGGCCTAGAGGGAGGGCTCTGCGGGTGGGACGGGGCCTGTCCGCCCCGTCTGCGCCGCCATTGGCCGCAGAGCCTAGACTGGCGGCGCGCGTCACGTGCGGGCCCGCCCCTTGGCAATGTCTTCAGCCTGCTGCACTCTTAACTTAAGCATTTATTCCACTGGGATAGAGGCGGCAGGAGCAGCGCTGGCACCGGCGAGCCATGGCTGGGATTTTCTATTGCGTCCTCTTTTCGTTTCTCTTTGGGATTTGCTACGCTGTCACCGGTTCCAGGGTGTACCCGGCGAATGAAGGTGAGAGCGGGGCGGCCTTTTCGAGGTCGCCAACAGAGAGGGGACGATCGGAGGGGAAAGATCCCGGCGCGAGGGGCCGGCGGGGGCTAGAGGATCCTGGCGTGCGCCTTGCGCCCCCACTTCGGAACAGGGGCGCAGGGCGAGGGGATCCGCGAAGGCTCGGCAGAGAACGACGGGCCTGTACCTAGGGGCGACCCGAGTCTGTGATCAGGATGCCCAAGTTTGTAGCGAAAGGCCAAAGTTTATCTTCCTGGACTGGCGGGGCGACTCGATACACCCCAAGGGGATACACGGAGAGTCGACACCAGGCTTTTTTTTAATTATTTTTTTAAAAGCAAGCATGTTGTAGTCCAAATTCTCGCCTCCCACCCCCTTCTCCAAGCCCCAGGCGAGGAGAAAACCGGAGCCTGGAGCGTGGCTAGGGCTAACGACCCGCGGGTTCCTGCGGAAGCATTCTGAGCTCTGCTTTCTACAAAGTTTCCGAGCCCCGCGCTCCCCGGAACCGGCTGCTGGGCCACCTCGGCGCAGCGGTCGAGGCACCGAGTGCTGGACGCTAGTGACCTGATTTCTAGCGCCCGGCGTCAGACACCTTTCTCCCCGCTTGGGGCTGCGATCACAGGCCTTGGGCAATCGGAGACCCCCAGGTTCCTCCCGCAGTCCTGGAGACCCCGCCGGCAACTTGATCGCCAGCGAGTTTGCGCCCTCAGAACTGTGCACTGGGCTAGTTTGGAGGGAACCTGCGGAACCGATGGGACCCCCGTCTAAGTGCTGCGTTTGCCGCACGTCTACTCCGGGCCAGAGGTGCTGAAAGGACTGAGTGTGCGGATGTGTCTGTGTCGGGGGCGAGGTGATCTTTCATTTGATTTCTAATGACCGCGGAAGCGAGCTGTCTGTGTGTGTGCGCTCGCGTGCAAATGCGTGCTTCTGAATGCGGGGGTGCCCGCGAGGACGCGAACGCAGAGTGCCCGTGCACGGTGACCTGAGTGTACACGCGTGTGCCCTGGCGTTTGCTCATGCTCGCGCCTGAGAACATCTAGTCGTCTCGCCGAGCCCTCCCCTTCCCCCCATCCATCTATCCACCTCTCTAGGCATGGTCCATCTCTGTGCAATCTATCATTTCCCCTGCTCCGAAGGAGGGAGCCAAAAACCAACTTAGCCTTAGCCCGGCAGCGGGTACCCAGAGTCCGCCAGACTGAGCCTCCGAGAGAGTCACACACCTGCCGGCAGACTCTACTCGGTGGAAGGGGCGCCCTCTTGATTCTCTCCCCCTCCCTCTGACTTGGCGCCAGGTGCCACCTCGGTCTCAGAGTCATCCCCCTAAACGGAATTGTGGATCCCGCGTTCTCGGGGCTACTTCACACACTTGTTATGACGTCTCCCATCCACTCATCCCACCCGAGATCTCTCTTACCGCAGATGTAGAGGCGGTTTTCTTTTTTTCTTACCCTTTTCTTGCTTTCGCTTTTGGAAGCAAAACTTTGGAACCCTAGACAAAAAGACGCTGATGGAGCCTCAGGCTGATGTAGAAAGAAGGGGGGGGGTCTGGCCCCGCCACCCCTCCTCCCCCTTAAAATTAATTCATTTTGTAGCTTTTTATTCCCATCACGTTTCTTTTTCTCCTTGTTACCCTCCCTTTCTGCTCCCTCCCTTTTTTGTAAATTGGGTCTTATTGTTCCCTTTGTGTGCCTAATCCACCTTACATAAATCCAAATGGATGTAGCGGGCTTTTCTCTAGGGACCAAGAAGGGAGAATGAGGAGGGGGCACAACTCCCGGGCGGGAGCGACCCTGGGAAGGCTCGACATTTTAAAACAATTAACGGATCCCAGGAATTCAGGCTTCTCATAAAACCAGCAGAAAGGGGCAGATTTTAACTTGGTTGACTTTGGGGTGAAATGAGAGAGGACGTGGGCAGGATCTAGGGGGCTGGGGTGAGCCTGAGAGTTCAGTACCCTGGGGCAAGTATGAAGACGCCCAATTCCCACCCCTCCCCCAACCTGAAGAGCAGTCTCACTGATCAAATTAATAACCCAGTGGTTCGTTTGCCATAGGCCGTTCGACCCCCAAGCCTGCAAGATCTCTGTGGGAAAGCGAATGTGGAGAGGTTGGAAATTCTGTGTCCTTTTCAATGTCGTTAGTGCCTAGGACATCCCCAGCCTAGGAAGGGCACAGCTCATCAGTATTCGATGGATGAGTCTCCCTTTGCCTGACCATTAGGCATCACTCCTTGGCTAAGATTCCCAGGGTTTTTTTCCTCCCCTCTGGAGCCTAGGATGAGCCTTTAGTGTCCTCAAAAAGACCTGGGACTCAGAGAGTATGTTAGTGCATTCCATTTGCATTCTAATTCTACAAGTCTGTCTCCCCCTGTACCCCCTTTTGAAACTTTGATATTTTTAAAAACACTGGATGCTATATCCACAGACTATTTAGTGATGGGGGGCGGGGGGATAATACAGCTTAGAGTCTTTCCAGGACCCCTCCCATCATCTCTGTTGGAACTCAACTATGGCTTTGTCACCATGAGGATGACTCTGTGGTCCTCTGAAACTTGCAAAAACAAATCATTCTGGTAGACACCAGACAGAGATGAATGCAAGTTTTGCTCTGGCGTGTTAACTGCCTTCCATAGATGTATTTATTTTTTTGAATTGTATTTGAGATTCTCTATTCATCCTATTTAGAGAATGAATCAAACTGAGGCCTTGGGTGGAATTTTAAATGTTAAGCAAGTTAAATAAATAAAAACCTACAGATTTAAAGAGGAGAGAAGATCAAGTGAGTAATGATTATTTACATAAGTGAGAGCAAGTTTAGGTTTTGATGAGAGTTGGAAATGCACACCCTCAGCACATATGGAAACGCTCAGGCAAATTGGTTTTGTAGTATTGCCTTGTGTGTGTGTGTGTTAGTTATGATTGGGAATTAATCTATTTGTCTTTGTTTTCTTGCAGTTACCTTGTTGGACTCCAGATCCGTTCAGGGAGAACTTGGGTGGATAGCAAGTCCTTTGGAAGGAGGGGTAAGTTCCAAGTTGCACTGGGATCCAAAGGGTGAAAAGAAAGGAGTGACTAGTAACTTTCTAAGCATTTGATTGTGACCAGGAGGTTAGATTTCCGTTGTGGCCTATGAAGTGAATTATGCTTTGTTGGAGAAATCCTATACTCCCTTTGGATAGCTCTGTCATGGACAAACTAGAAACCCAAAAGGGCAGAAAGGGGCTTCAGACTTAGGAGATTGGTAGAATTGCTAGACTCAGATGCCTGTTTAAAATACCCACAAGAAATACGATCTGGGGACCAAATTAGAATTTCTGGCTTTGACTGTGAGGGCCCTGAAGTCCTGACAGGGTTAATTTTAGAGCAATTGTTCCATTTCCAGATGAGGAAAATGAATACATAAGGCTACCAGGGGGTTGGGGGTGGGAGGACTCTCTCTTTGTCCCAGGTGCAGGTTTAGTTCCTCATAGAAGCAGTGGGAGGCGTCTTACCTTGCTGTCACAATGCCTAAATTGGTTTTGGAGAAAAAAAAAATCAGATGTACTTGTGCCAGGGCCACGATATAGGCAGGAAAAAAACCTCAGGCTGGAGTATTGTTTGTGTTAAACGTGAAAAGTTTAACTCTTTGGGAATCTTGGCTCCCTAGGAATCAGGGAGGCTGGATGACAAAGTCTGAGCGCACTCGTCACTGTTCATTTTGTCTTGCATTTGTAACATATGTGGTCACTGCCTCCATAGGAAGAGTGGGAAATAGAACTAGGTTAATGGTTGCATCCTTCCCCCTCCTTCCCTAACAGGCCTGAGTAGAAAGACATAAGAATGACATGTACCTCTGGCTTCTGGCAAATTGAAAAAACGAATTATCTAATCCTTTCAATGTTAAGCAAATCATTTTACCTTCTCATGCTTGGTAGTCTGTGTGACTTGAGATAATTAATTGAAAACAATAGGGGTGAAAGATTAGGATTCCTGTAATGCCAGCTTCTACTATGGGGGACAACATACCCCAGATGAAAATGTTCCATGCCTGTCTATTGAATAAGCAATACAAATTTCAAAAATAAAGATGCCTAGAAATGATTCTAGTAGACATACTTCGAAAATAAAACCGGGCAAGGACGCAGTCATGAAACAGAAATTTTTTTGGCTTTTTCTCCAAAGCAGGTCTTTTCAACCATGTAAACTAAAACAGAGATTGCTTCGTTTCTCTGTTTTCTGTGTGTACCTGACTACAGATGGCTTGGTCTATGCTGAAAAATTCTAGTCTGTCTTCAAACCCATTTTTTTTTTTTTTTTAAAGGGGGGAGACAGTGATTGGCAGCTCTCTGGCCCTCTGGCCCTGTAGACAGGCTGCATTCTCTGCTGATTGCAGGCAATTGCCCTGATCCTTTGAATGTGAAGAAAGGTACAGCTTTATCTTGGAGAGAGTCAGGCTCCTGGTTAATCCTATACCCTGGAAAGGTCACTGATTCCGAGGATGCTTCCCCATGCTATACAGGGGCTATCACTCTGTAGACTACAATACATTGGGACTGCTAGTAAACTTGCTGGGGGAGGGTATCAGGACTTTCATTAATAATATACTTACTGAGTCTTATTTCTCTTGCTGGCTGGAAGAAAGACTATATCCAGAATTACTTTGGACCTGACTAGTTTCACTAAATATACATGTGGCCTATTTAAAAGCAAGGAGTGCCAAATTTTAGAGCGCAGTCTATGGTCTGTCTAGTTTCTGGAAAGCTTTTATTGGAATTTAATAGGCTATAGACATCCTTTCCTCCCTCCCCGCGAGAAGTGCTGAAAGAGTACTTGGTCACTTTTTCTAGATACAACTTTTTTTGATTCTTGATGTCTGTTGAAAAAAATAAAACAAACATGCCAAACTTGACTGTATATAACACAGATCATTCTATGGACTAACATAGGCAGGTCTGTCTCTGTTAGTACTAGATGTGTAACATTTTAAGTATTGTAAGAAATTAGATATGAAATTTTGTTTTTGTATACTAGAATTAGTCATCGCAAAATACATAGTAATGACTTAAGAAATTATATACTGAATTAAAAAATGTAATGAGTCTCTTATTTTGTATCACTTAAGAGTACTTTTTAGATTTAGAGTCAAAGGGATGAATTTTGGGTATTTACCAAGTAGGGATAGATTGGATTTATTAATGTTCTTTCCAGTTTAGGGTAAAAGCTTATCAAGACTTTTTATTACAGTTTTCTGAAATCTCTACTTGAGTTGAAACAGTTTACGGTCATCTTTCTTGACTGGAAATTGGGTTAGTAGTTTGTCCAATAAGGACATTTGATTGTTGCTGTGGTTGTTAGTTGTAGTTGTTACTAACAGAAAAACAAAAAAAGAAACGTAATTTGACAATATCACCATGTAAAACAAGAAATATAGTCAGATAACTCTTCTCTTCTTTGCTCATAAGAACTAAGCAGAATATAAAAATAATGCAAAGTGATGGATGGCCCCTTATGGCAATTTTGGAGTAAAAAAAAATGTAATTTCTTGTCATTTAAAAGAGCATATTGAGTTGCTAGCACTGTGATTGTAAAATGTAAAGCCAGGAGATTTGTCATTGCTTTGATAACATTGATCAGTGTGGCTAGGTGGTTACATTCAGGCTGCGAAATTAGAATTCGCCTGTTTGAACTTGAACGAGGTACCCTTTGTGTTTTTAGTTGTGTTGCTAGAAGTTTCCTTTGTTCTGAAATGGGAAACATGCTGAATGACTCTTTTTTTTTTTGAGGGGGGGAAGTGTGGGAATGACTATTTTGTGATTTGTATGAATTTCCCCCTTAAATTAAGTAAATTATAGGCAATATATTGCTGACTAGATTAAAAAAATTTTTATCACCACAAGGTACTTATCCTTTCCCAGTTTCTGTATTTAATACAGAATTTAATGCATTATGGTCCTTCACATAGTAACATTTCTACCCATTAATAGTTTTCCAATGCACAGACGGAAAACCCGTTAAAAGATACATTATGGTTCTATACACTTCACTGGATTGAATGAGGTTTAAGTGGAGCGATTATTGAGTACGGATTTTTTTTTTTTTTAATTTTTTTTTCCTTTTAATTATATTCATGTGTTAGATTCTTAAGCTGATTTATACCAGATCTATATAAATGCATTAATAAAAGGAGCTCTGGTAGCATAGTGGTTACGAATCAGGCTGCTAACCTCAGGGTCAGCAGTTCGAAACTACCAGCTGTTCTGCAGGAGAAAGATGAGGCTTTCTGCTCCTGTAAATATTTACAGCCTGGGAAACCCTGTGCAGGGTTGCTATGAGTCGGAACCGACTCCACAACACATCACAACAACAATATAGTAGTTAATGAAAATGTAGAGACTGCCTAAGAGCCTGGTTGTTGTTGTTGTTATGTGCCATCGAGTCGGTTCCGACCCATAGCGACCCTGTACAGGGTTTCCGAGGCTGTAAATCTTTACGGGAGCAGAACGCCTCCTCTTTCTCCCGCGGAGCAGCTGGTAGTCTCGAACTGCTGACCTTGCGGTTCGCAGCCCGATTCGTAACCACTACGCTAGGGGTCCCCAAACTATCTTGCTGCTTTTTAGGTTACTTTTACAAGTTATAGTGAGCGTAGGTCCACTCCTAGTCACAGAGAATTCAGATTGGCCCACCATTTGTATCTTTGTGTGAAGCTATAGAATGTAAAGGAAACACCACTAATCTAATTTAGCTTTTCTGGTCTCTGTAGCACAGAGACCTCTTAGTATTTGATTTTCTCTATCTGCAGAATATACATTCATGTTTTCTTACATTCCAGCTGCAACTTGTAATATTGGTGGCAGATGAGAAGGATATGGAATCTAATGCATTATGGTCCTTCCTATAGTAACATTCCCAGAAAACGCACCCACACTACTTTTTTAGTAGAATCAATGTTCTTGAGAAGTGTCTTGCCACTAGAAATGAATGACAGTATGTTTGAAGTCCCCAGCCATAAAATGTGCTATTTTCCTAGAATTACCAAAACCAGAATTGGGGGCTTTTCTTTTCCCTTCCAAGGAGCAGTGACAGTGCCAACTAAATGGACTGACAGGTTTTTTTAGGTATTAGGGAGCAAAGTTCTGACAGGAGCACCATTAATTAACTGATAATTGTCTTCTTTGGCAAGCTCTGTTCTTCCTGCCCTTAATTTGCAGGTCCCTGCTCAGTTGTTGAAACAATACCTATACGAGTTTTTCATTTATGAGTAAATTTGAACTGTTGCCACTTCAAATTGTAGCTGTTGTAATAGGTGAATTGGAGGTTGTTAGACCACCACAAGGAACTGCTGAGAACGTACAAACAAGAACTCCAGATTTTAGGCAAAAGAATGAGACAGTTAAACACACACACACACACACACACACACGTTCCTGATAAATTCTTTCCTTATCTGCTGTGAGATTCTTTCTTAGTGAGGTTTGGTGCCCTATCCTTTTCTTGCTATTGAAATATAAATAGTGCCCTTCGAGGGTACCCCATGATATGATGGAATTTTGTAGTTGATGGTATTTCCTTTGAATCTTTGCAGTGGGAAGAAGTGAGTATTATGGATGAGAAAAACACACCGATCCGAACCTACCAAGTATGTAATGTGATGGAACCCAGCCAAAATAACTGGCTACGAACTGATTGGATCACCCGAGAAGGGGCTCAGAGGGTATACATCGAAATTAAGTTCACATTGAGGGACTGTAATAGCCTTCCAGGCGTCATGGGGACTTGCAAGGAGACGTTCAACCTCTACTACTATGAATCAGACAATGACAAAGAGCGCTTCATCCGAGAGAGCCAGTTTGCCAAGATTGACACCATCGCTGCCGATGAGAGCTTCACCCAGGTGGACATTGGTGACCGAATCATGAAGCTGAACACCGAGATCCGGGACGTAGGGCCACTGAGCAAAAAGGGATTTTACTTGGCTTTTCAGGATGTGGGGGCATGTATAGCTCTCGTCTCAGTCCGCGTGTTCTATAAAAAGTGTCCACTCACCGTTCGCAACCTGGCCCAGTTTCCTGACACCATCACAGGAGCTGATACGTCCTCCCTGGTGGAAGTTCGAGGCTCCTGTGTCAACAACTCAGAAGAGAAGGATGTGCCAAAAATGTATTGTGGGGCAGATGGTGAATGGCTGGTACCCATTGGCAACTGCCTATGCAATGCTGGGCATGAGGAGCGGAATGGAGAATGCCAAGGTAAGAAGAGCCATATTGTACTTTTCATTAGGGCTTAGTGCACGTAATTAAATCAGAGATGAGACTAAATGGAGTCAAGCCAGTAATTAGCAGCCCCTGTGGGATGTGGTGGGACAGAGGGGTCTAATGAGTAAGTGCTATAGCTCCAGGTGGCAAGGCTAAGACTGACAAAATAAATGATGCTGCTGTAATCAGCAGAAGGCCAAACACATTTGCTAACAGGCACTTAGATCTGAGCCCTCTTGATGTGCCCTCTGAAATGTAAATGAACAAGCTGAAGAAATGGGCTTGATTGATCCCTACTTAAAGAGGGCGGACACATTTTTGAGCCATGGTTTTCCTGTCTAAAGACTTGGTGAAATGACAAGGATGGTAAATATCTGTGCTCTTATCTATTTATGTGTAAATGGCTCAAATGTGAAATTAGGGTTGGGGTGTTTCAATTCCCTTCTGCTAATTAAGATCAAGTTGTGTGAAGAAAATCGTTTTTGTTTTTTTTTTCTCTCTTCTTCTGGCCTTGTAGATCAGTGTAGACAAGGCCCAACCAAAGTGGATAGACTGAATGTTTCAAGGACCTTCAGTTCCACTGAGCCCCATTGATAAAGTCTCTAAGTGAAATTAATCATGACAAAGACCTTTATTCCCCTTAGGTGGTGATATAGAGTTAGTGAGAGCTCTCTTATTTGATCTGCTGTCCAGCAGTAGTAAACAGTGATTCATTTTAGTTACTTGAGTCTTAGAAGAAATAAGTATTTTTTATGATGTTAATTTCTGTCTGTCACTTGAGTAACATGATTTTTCTCATCGAAAGTTCATTGTATGCACTACATTCTTCTCCTTTCTGTTTGTGTCATCTTTTCCTCCATGGGAGCTTTCTGTCTGGGTGAGAGATGAGAGCAAGCCATATGCATATGATGGTGCATGTCATGTGTAGATTAAGGTTTTAAAACATCAGTTATTCCAAGTGTTTACTTTGCTTGGAATTTATGTTTAGTGGTTATCAGTAGTTGGCTGCTGAGACTCTTACTGTTACCATTGTTACTAATAAATTGTTACAGTATAAATCTGGTCTCATTTCTGGACTAGGGCAGTTGAATCTATTTGCAGGGTTATAACTGAGTTGTAGATGGAATTGCCACATGGTTCATCTGATTTGGTTAGTAAAGACCCTGAAGTAACTGACTGCCAAACAATGTGTCTGGCATTTCAGCCATGTTAATGACAGGGTGGGATTAACTTTGGGGCAATCCACTATATTGATTAGAAATCAACATTTATAACCTGAAGATAATTGCATTTTTTGGTAATTTGGTGCCAGAGAGCTATGTGTTTTTTGCCTTCTAAAGTTTGTACCTTTCTAAAGTGTCACTCCTGATCTGCCATAGCGCTCTCTCTAGTTGACAGTGAAAAGTCTTTTCATTGAATTTTAAACGACCTAGAATAAAGGCTGCTTCTCTTTCTGACTGGAGTCCTGGTGTGGTGCTATGGGCTAATGTGTCAGACTAAGTCATTTGAATCGCAAGGTCGGTGGTTCAATCTCACCAGCTGCTCCTTGGAAACCCTATACGGGGTCGCTATGGGTCGGAATCGATTCAATGGCACTTAACAACAATAACATCTTTCTGACTGACCTACAGTGAAACATTAGCTTATGTACTTGCAAATTTAAAAATTGGACTTTAAAGAGGTTTTGATCTTTTTAAAAAAAAACAAAAAAACAAAAACCAAACAATATTAATGACTTGTCTTAGTACTAGTAATTCTTTGTACTCATTTGCTCTTAACTTAGAAACTACTATAGAAGCTATATTGAATTGAAACCCCAAGTATATTCTGGTATTGTTGTTTAGTGCCATCGAGTTGGTTCTGACTCATAGTGACCCTGTATAGGATTTCCAAGGAGCGGCTAGTCAGCTTGAACTGCCTACCTTGCACTTGAAATTGACTTTGAAGTCCAGTGCATTAACCCGCAGCACCGCACCAGGACTCCATATTCTTGTATTAGTATTAGAAAATAGGTTTGTGCACTGTTGTTATTGTTAAGTGCCACTGAGGCAGTTCTGACTCATAGTGATCCTGTATAGCATTTCCAAGGAGTGGCTGGTGAATTTGAACCACCAACCTTGTGGGTAGTAGTCCAGTGCTGGTGCTACAACTCTACACATAGTTGTTGTTGTGAAGTGCCATAGAGTCGGTTCCGACCCATAGCAACCCTGTATAGGGTTTCTGAGGAGCAGCTGGTGAGCTTGAACTGCTGACCTTGCAGTTCAAACGGCTTTGCAGTCTGTCACATTAACCCACAGCGCCACACCGGGACTCCTAGTTAGTGGGACTAAATTACTAAATCATAGCAGGAGTCATGAAGTACATCACATTGGAGACTAAATTATTCTGACTTTTTGATTTTTGTAAGACAGGTCTTACACATCGTCAAATGTCAAGAGTTTATATATATTTAAAAGGAAACATCTAAAATAAAAAAATCCACCCATTAACTTCCATCTACTGATCAAATGTTCACCCTTCAAGCATCCGGACATCTCTGTGTACTGGTGTCATTGATTTTCAATTGTCACAGATCCCAGTGACTCATACATTGCTACATTGTGAATTTCCTTGACATTTTTACAACCTAAATTAGAAGGAAAAGAGAAAAAGATGGAGGACAGAGTGAATGTAAAGGCAATTGAACAGTTCCGTGGTTTGCTTTATGGAAATAATCTTCAGAATCCAGTTAATCATGTGGTTCATGTAGTAAGAGGGACTCAATGATTCAGGCCATACCATTTCTGAATAAATTAGTTCTAATACAAGGTCAGATACAGGTCATGGAAGGGAAGGCAGATTGAGTCTTTTTTTGAGAATTCTCAGTGTTTTCAGACAGGTGATCATGTGATCCAGCCTTTTTTTCTTTTTTTGCTACTCATAAAATGATTACCTCTTTGAAGAAGACACATCATATAAAATCTTGTACTTTGTTGTTTGTTTTTACTATTACCAGGAGAGAAACAGATACTTTTAGACAAGAAGGAAAAAAAAAATGTAAAATGACAAAGAGTTCTCCTAAATTCCAAATTTGTATGGAAATTCTTCTTTGATGGCTTAAGACTACAACTCTTTGGAATGATAAAAGTGATGGTCTCCATTCTAGAAGTCATTAAGGGGTTTGTCAGCGTGGGACCCAAGCATAGCAGAGAGATTATAGAGACAGGGACTGTGTCTCCATTGGGTCCCTTTGTCTCTTGAGTCCTTGAGCCTTGATTTGCTCATCTGTAAAGTGAGATCTTTAGCTTCCAGCCTCATGAGGACTCAGGAATGTCAGCTTGGTGGTGGGCACCTTGTAGATCATAAAGCATTAAGCCAGTGTTAATGCTAGCATTTCTTTTACCATTTTGTTCTCCCCAAGGTCACAACTGTTGACTTTTAAGGGTGCTAAGTTGAAATAGTGAAAAAGAAATCCATCTTCTGGCCAGTCTCTGAAGTCAAGGCTAAAAAACGGAAGGCTGGCCCCGGCCCTGGTAAAGACTAATGCCCACTCTCACACTTCATATTGAAATGATATTTGGAGAGTGCCGTTCCCTCCCTCCTCCCCCCCCACCCAGAGAAAAGAGAACCCTTTGAGTGAGAGACAAGTGATTAGGGGGTGGAGCCAGAAAGGCAAGGGTGTAAAGAGAGCTTAAGAAAGAACATAAAGGAAAACCCAGCCAAGTCTTCAGAACTCAGGCAGCAGACTCCACCCCAAATTGTCTTTTCAATGGATCCACTGTGGCAGGACAAATAGAAGGACAGGTGAAAGGTCACCTGCTTCCTCATCCATCTTCCTCAGGGTCTGGGAGGTCAGAGGGAAGACTGATTAAGATCTTAAATGTTTGACAAAGGATCCTTGGACAAAAATGGCCAGGGCGGCTGGGGGCCTGGGGTGTGCTGTTGTCTGAATCTAACCCTGGTCATCTGCCTGAGTCCTCAAGGGACCTTGGAGACAGAAGGCCATTTCCTCTTGTAGTTCTGGTCTCCAAGCAGTGCATGCTGCTAATGGAGCCCAAGGATGAAGAACCTTCAAGGAGTGTCAAGAGTGTCGGGGAATGAGGGGGGGAGGTGAGGGTGAGCTTGCCCCAAGCAGCTGCAAGTTCATTCCAGCTTCTGCTCTTGAATAACATTTTGTGAAATAATTTTGTTTAGTCTCAGCAGGACAACAAAGAGTGTTAGATGCTCATCTGCCCTCTCAAGGGGGAATGTATGGCTGGAGTTAGCAGCAGTTTAAACTTGCCTAGTGATCAAAAGGAGCTCTGGTAGCGTAGTGGTTACGAATCGGGCTGCGAACCTTAAGGTCAGCGGTTCGAAACTACCAGCTGCTCCACGGGAGAAAGATGAGGCTTTCTACTCCCGTAAAGATTTACACCCTCGGAAATCGTATACAGGGTCGCTATGGGTCGGAATCGACTCGATGGCACATAACAATAACAACAAGTGATCGAATGCAGAGGGTAGCAAAACTGCTCTTGTGAGTTCTTGTCAGACTAAGGAAACGGAATCTACCTCAGACACCTTTCCCAGACTCCCAGTGAGGCAAAGGTGCATGTGTTTTACAGCGTCGTTTTTATTACTACAGAGATGAAGCAAAAGAAAAGAGGAAAAGATTCTCTTGTAACGTGTTTTTCCTGTGTACCACATTTTCTAATATAACGCGCATAGTGTGTGCCAGAGACTAACACATGAGGGGTTGTGCATTTGATAAAAAAAAACAAAAACGAAAACCCAACAATAATGAATGACTCATTATTTGTGTAAAAACATGGTATTTAAAAAGTTGGCCCAAGACTTGCATTCAATCTTTGTGAAACATTAATATTTGATGTTTCTTAAGTGTGACTAGAAATCATACTAATACAATGGAAAGCATACATAAGTTACTGTAAGGTGGAAATAACCACAACTGACAACATTCACTAGGTAGAAAACAAACCTTGCTTCAGTATTTAATCTTGTTTTAAATTGATTTATCATATTGGGGAAAGATGTTTTATGAACATCTTTCTTAAGAAGAGATGAGATAGAAATACTTTGATGACAAAAATAGAAATATTTCAAATTTGTGCTCTTTCAAGAGGTCAAGAACAGTGGCAAGGAACAACAACAAAAAAAGCTTTGTTTTCCTAATACAGAAGGCCCTTTGGAAACAGTTAATGGAAAGGCAGCATTTAAAATCTAGTTCATAGAGTTGCTGTGTTACAGTCTTTTCTACTTTTGAAAATGTTCTACCTTTGAATCATGTCTTTAAGAAGCAATTGCTTGAATCACATGGCTGCTTTTATCTCTGGCTTTGAAGCGTAACTGTGATCATTGGAAGCTGGGTTTCTTTATGTACAAGAAGAGCAGGGCTTAATTATTGTCTTTTTTCTCTTCTGCTTTTTTTTTTATTTTTCCTCCTTCGTGTGATCAGGTTTCTTTTGTGAGAGAGAATCATACGATGGTCTCTATTTTGGGTTCACCAAAGAATCCCATAGAAATTATCTCAGGGACTTTTGAATGTGGCATTTAAGATCCGATGACTTATTTCTGCTGAACTGAGCTTCCTTGTACCTTTCAAAAATGAATTAAGACATAATTATTCTGTTAAGACTTGGACCTTTTGGAAGAAGACTGAATAAATGACTTTTCAGTTACTACTATGCAAAGCAGAAGTGGTCATAATATAAGTTTGACTTCCACATCTTTGAACCTTACTACATTTCTTTTGCGTTTAATTGAGGACTTTTAACATTGCCAAAGAATTGCTTGCTTGTCAGAACAGTTTCAAGTACAAAATTGTGTGTAAATAAAAGTGTCACGTTTACCACCTTCACCAAAACACACACGCTCTTAGTTTTTAATCACACTTTAATTTCTATGAGTTACCATTCTTTATAATTTGAAAAGTAACTCAAATAACTGGATAGATAGATAGATAGATAGATAGATAGATAGATAGATAGATAGATAGATAGATAGAGTCCGAACCGACTCATAGCGACCCCATGCACAGCAGAATGAAACAATGTCCGATCCTGGGCCAACCTCACTACCGCTGCCACACTTGAGTCCATCAATGATGCCACCTGGCTGATCCATCTCATTAGGGGTCTTCCTCTTTTTTTCTGACCCTCCACCTTACCCAGCATGACATCCTTCTCCAGCGAATGTTCCCTCCAGACAGTCTATCTATCTATCTATTGTTGTTGTTGTTGTTAAGTGCCGTCGAGTCGGTTCCGACCCATAGCGACCCTGTACAGGGTTTCTGAGGGTGTAAATCTTTACGGGAGTAGAAAGCCTCATCTTTATCCCGCGGAGCAGCTGGTAGTTTCGAACCGCTGACATTAAGGTTCGCAGCCCGATTCGTAGATATGTAGATATGTATGTTGTTTTTGTGATGTGCTGTGGAGTCGGTTCCTACTCATAGTGACCCTGTACAGGGTTTCTGAGGCTGTAAATCTTTAGGGGAGCAAAAAGCCTCATCTTTCTCCCATGGAACAGCTGGTAGTTTCGAACTGCTGACAGTGTGGTTCGCAGCCTGATTCATAACCACTGCACTACCAGAACTCTTTGGATATTTATATATATAGAGAGAGCTCTGATAGCGTAGTGGTTACGAATCAGGCTGTGAACTGCAAGGTCAGCAGTTCGAAACTATCAGCTGTTCTACAGGAGAAAGATGAGGCTTTCTGCTCCCGTAAACATTTACAGCCTCGTAAACCCTGTACAGGGTCGCTATGAGTCGCTATGAACCGACTCCACGGCACATAACAACAACAACAACATATATACTTACTGTTTTAAAAAAATGACAATTGAAAGCATCCTTTCAATTGTCATCTTGCTTTTTTGGACACCTAACTATTTATCATGGATATCATACTATTTTAAAGAATGTGACTTTTCTTCACTCTTCTTGTTTATGATGAAATCTTCTGTAGCGTGAATATAGGATACTTTATTTAAACTATCCTGGTGTAGCACTGCAGTATAATGCACTGGACCACAGGTCATTTGAACCACAAGGTCGTTGGTTCAAACCCACCATCCGCTCCTCTGAAACCCTAGACCAGGTCGCAAAGAGTTGGAACTGACTTAACAGACTTAACAACAGCGACATTCATATTGGTAGACATTTAGTTGTCTGAAGTTTTTCCTTGTAATATTTTTTATAAACATTTGAATTTCTAAATCATTCATGTGAATTTTTGTTAAAAAATGAAATGATGACTTTATGGCTTTTTTAGTTTTACCTTGAAAACGTGAATACAGTAAAATGAATTTTTCATTAAAATTTAAGTGTAGGAGTACAGCCAGAAATAATCAAAATTATAGGTATTGTGCTGTAGGATAAGCACTAGACTGCAAGGTTGGTTTGAACTGCAAGGTCTGCGCTGCAAACTCGCCAGCCACTCCTATACAGGGTGGCTATGAGTCAGAACCAACTCGTTGACATTTAATAACAACAACATAGTAACAATAACATCAATCTGAGAACATAGAGAAATCTCAATGACTGTTCATTAAATGAATGAATGCATGAAGAATCAGGAGCTGTTGTTAAATGCTATCAAGTCAGTTCCAACTCATAGGGACCCTGTCTAGGGACCCTGTCTAGGGTTTCCAAGGAGCAGCTGGTGGGTTTGAACCATCGACCTTGTGGTTCAAACTGACCTTGCTATCCAGTGCATTATCCTAAGCCCACCCCACATCAGGACTACATATTAAACATTTATTTGGTGGCGGTATGGTGCATATAATCAATATGATATATCTTAATTTTTCTGTGTGGCTAATATATTAAGGTCAGCAGTTCAAGCTCACCAGCTGCTCCTCGGAAACCCTATACAGGGTCGCTATGGGTCGGAACCGACTCGATGGCACTTAACAACAACAATGACAACAGTGTATTAATGGAGTTCTGTTGTGGTGCTACAGGATAAGCACTGTACTGCTAACTGCAAAGTTGGTAGTTCAAACCCACCAGATGCTCCTTGGAAACCTTATTTAGGGTCACTGTGAGTCAGAATCAACTTGAAGGTAATTAACAATAACAAATATAGCAATGAGAGTCTTGTTTATATTCCCGTTTGACTCACATCTTAACTAATTTCATGATGTTTATGAGTCTAATATATAACTGTTATGGCGCTACAGGATAAGCACTGGATGCTAACCACAAGGTTGGTGGTTCACACCCACCAGCAACATCTCAGAAACCCTATTCAGGGTTCCTATAAATTAGAACCAACTCAATGGCACTTAACAACTACAACGTATACCTAAAGGTTCAAAATTCTTGGCAGCTCATGAAGTTCACATGGAGTTAGTACAAAATGACCAAAATTTGGAAGACCTGAGGTTTGAGATTTTAATTTCCAGTTATGCCACTAAATCTGATTGTGGACCCTAATTTAACCTCCCTGACCTCAGGGGAGTACATTTGCAGATTGGTGGTAATAGTGTTTTTAGTGTTAAGTGCCATCGAGTCGGTTCCGACCCATAGTGACCCTGCATAGGGTTTCCGAAGAGCAGCTGGTGAGCTTGAACCACCTACCTTGCAGTTCACATGGCTTTGCAGTCTGGTGCATTAACCACACCAGGACTTCAATAGTGTTTTAGTAAGCATGATATAGACACATAGGCTGGTATGTGTACAGTAAAGGGCTTAGCACAGTGCCTAGAATGCATTAAATACTTCCTAAGTGATAGTTGTGTGGTGCTATCAGATAAGCACTGGACTTCTAATCACAAGGTCAACAGTACAAATCCACTATCTGCTTTTCGGAAACCCTGTATATAGGTTCGCTATGAGTTAGAACCAACTCAGCAACATTTAACAATAATTCTGGAAACAAAATGAACTGCCTTCATTGCTGAACAGACATAAATCAAATATCCCATGTTTTCACCCAATTTCTACCTATTAAAACAGCAGTGACAACTACCACTTGTTGTTTAATACCATTGAGTAAGTTCTGATTCAGAGTGACTGGTAGGTTTGAACTGTGGACCTTGTGGTTAGCAGTTCCGTGCTCATCCTACAGAACCCCACCAGGACTCTAGAATCAATGAGTGTTTTTGAGGGGAGGAGGCCATGGATTGCAGGGCGCAGGCATGTATAATGGTTGTTACACATATAGGGGCAAATGAGAGGTTGGCAAGGGAAGGTTGGTCTTGCTGATTTTGGTCCAACCATTTGTTCCTTCAGTCATTGGGACAAGTTGCTGCATTACTGCAGTGGTCCTCAAAATGTGACCCAGCAGGTTCCCTAAGGCCCTTACCTGGCATCTGCATGGCAACATGGTTGTCTTTTGAATGTTGTTGTTAAGTGCCGTCGCTTCGGTTACGACCCATAACGACCCTGTACAGGGTTTCCTAGGGTAAATCTTTACGGGAGTAGAAAGCCTCATCTTTCTCCTGCGGAGCAGCTGGTAGTTTCAAACTGCTGACCTTAAGGTTTTTAGCCCGATTCGTAACCACTACACTACCAGAGCTCCTATTATAGCAAGAGGCTATTTTCCTCTTGTTCTCATTGGCATCCAATGGAGTGGTATGTGCTAGCTCAACAGATTGAATGCAGAACCCAATATAAAGAACCAAGCTGACCACTAATACACCATGTGGCAAAAGCAACTTGCTGAGATGAAAAACAATGCCATTTTGCTCACTAATTTTTTTTTAATGGGTCTTTAAAAAAAGTAATTAATAACCAATGATTTTGAAAATGTATCGGTTTCTGTTTCTAATATGGTGAATGGAAATAGGTAATTCTATTGTTGTCTGCACACAATCTCTTTGGGTATCCTCAGTAATTTAGGAATGTGAAGGTTTCCTGAGCCAGAAACTTTTGTGAACCACTGCAGCCCTAACGACGTCATCAACCTCTTAGTGTTTCTCAGGCAGGCCCAGAGAGGGTATCTGTGTGGCCGCAGCTGACTTCGATACTTAGAAAACGAAAATAGATTAAGAAAGCTCTGGAAACCGTTTCTGAATCTGGATGATTTTCGCATAGAAGAATGGAGTTTTACTTATTCAACCCTTTAGATGTTTCTATAAAATTAGGCAGCAATTTATAGCTCTTGGCTTTTTAAAAACTGTTTATCTGTGTCCAATAACACAGCTCAGTGCACGCTTTAGTTTTATTGTGCTTGTGGGGAGGAATGATTAAAGAAAGCCTTAGCATCCCCAGACCTTGTATCTTTCGCACTTCGGGTATCAGAACCTCTCTCAGTGCAATCTTGGTACATACAGTTGGTATATCACAGCGTTTCAGGAAGGAGAGAAGGTGGGATCATTCGGTTCCGTGGTGTGGAGGATAATTAATGATCCAATTCCTAAAAAGACATATTATCACTATTCAGGGTCTGTTTTGCCTTCCAAGGGACCCCAGTGGCACCATGGTTAAAGTACTAGGCTGCTAATTCAAAGATGGTGGTTCTAACCCATCAGCTGCTCTGCTGGAGAAAGATGTGATAGGTAGCCTGCTTCCTTTCATAAAGATTTATAGCCTTGGAACAATTCTAGTCTGTACTGTACGGTTGCTATAACTCAGTGGGTTTGCGGGTTTACTTTGCGTTCCTGGGAAGCAGACATGCTGGTACTCCCTTACAACTCTCTTTAGAGACAGAGAGCATGTTCTGGGTGAATGTGGGTCGTCAGCTGTCAGCCCAGGGTTGCTTTTCCAGGCAGCAGATTCTTCATTTGAATATTTTGTATGCAGCCTCATGCAAAACAGCACACCCATTTCCCCCATGTACAAAGGCAAGGAGGGCTTCCTTTGGAAACTTCAGCCAAAATCCCTTCTGTTTATGCAGAACCCAATGATTTAGACACCATGCAAATTGATTCGGTTTTGATTTGAATGCTTCCAGAGATTGGGGGTGGGAGGCAACCAAGAAGCAACTGTTTGCACAGGGCTCTTTTTGTGCATCCCGCCTCCCACCCCCTTGTGGCTAGCTGTCACTCCAGGCCCCCCCCAGGCCCCATGCAAAACAACCCAACCTCCTGATGCTCATTTGATTTTGACCTTTGGAAAGGAAGCCAGTCTGGGTGAATCTCAGGGCTTGTCTGTGTCGTGACAGTTTCAGCTGGAATCTTGCTGTTCTTTCTGAGGTGGGAGGAGATGACACTATTCAGATTATGCTAGGAATGTTTAGAAGTGTCTCAACAAAGAACGTTAAAAAAAAAAGTAAAGTAAAAAGATAAAATTCTTTCAAAAAGCATTGTCAGTCCCAGGAAGTTTCTGAAATACGCTCCAGGTCACTAGTGGGCTGGAATCCATTCATTCCTTCAGCAAATTGAGCCAAATAGCCTGTGATGCACAAATCACCAGGGGTGTATTCAGAGGTGTTTCTGTGCCTTTGAAGAAATCCATCAGTCCTCATACCTAGTAACACAATTAAAGTCTCTTCTTTTCACGTGAAGGAACCTGGGTGGTACGAACACTTTGTCATGTTATCAGAAGTTGCTGTCGAATGTTAATGTTGCTGTTGGTAGGTACCACTGAGTCTATACCAACTCACAGCGACCCCTGTGCACAATAAAACGAAACACTATCTGGACCCATGCCAACCTCACAATCATTGTTAAGCCCATTGCTGCTGTCACCATGCCAGTCCATCTTATTGGGGGTCTTCCTCTTTTTCTCCAACCCTCCACTTTACCAAACATGATATCCTTCTCCAGTGACTGGTCTCTTCTGATAATATGTCTGAAATATGAGAGACAAAGTCTGGCCATCGTGGCTTCTAACAAATATTCTGGCTCTACTCTTCCAACACAGATCTGCTTATTCTTTTGGTAGTCCATGGTACTTTTCTACTCCAACACCAAAACTCAGTTGCATCTTCTATGGTCATCCTTATTCACTGTCCAGCTTTCACATGCCTATGAGGTTATTGAAATACCATGACTTGGATCAGGCACACTTTAGTCCTCAAACTGCCATCTTTGTTCTTCAATAGTTTAAAGAGATCTTATGCAGCAGATTTCCCTAATGCAGTATGTTGTTTGATTTCTTGACTGCTGCTTCCATGAGTGTTGATGATTGATCCGAGCAAAATGAAGTCTTTGACAACTTTAGTCTTTTCTCCATTGATACGAATGTTGTTTATCAGTCCATTGGTGAGGATTTCTGTTTTCTTTACATTGAGGTGCAGCCCATACTGAAGGCTGTGGTCTTTGATCTTCATCAGTAAGTATTTTAAGTCCTCTTCACTTTCAGCATATCACAAGTTGTTAATTAATCTTCCTGCAATTCTGATGTCACATTTTTCTTCATAAATCCAGCGTCTCAGGTTATGAGCTCAGTATACACATTGAATGTTGTTCTGATGTGCTGTGGAGTCGGTTCCGACCCATAGCGACCCTGTACAGGGTTTCTGAGGCTGTAAATCTTTACGGGAGCAGAACGCCTCATCTTTCTTGCACGGAACAGCTGGCAGTTTCGAACTGTTGACCTTTTGGTTTGCAGCCTGATTCATAACCAAATAGGTAGGATTGAAGAATAAAACCCTGGTACACAAATCGGGCTGCGAACCTTAAGGTCAGCGGTTCGAAACTACCAGCCGCTCTGAGGGAGAAAGATGAGGCTTTCTACTCCCGTAAAGATTTACACCCTCGGAAACCCTGTACAGGGTCGCTATGGGTCGGACCCGACTCGATGGCACTTAACAACACACCTTCCATAATTTTAAACCATTCGGTGTTCCCTTGTTCTGCTTGAACAACTGCCTCTTGATCTATGTACAGATTCCTCATGATCACAATTAAGTGTTCTGGAATACTCATTCTGAGCAATGTTGTCCATAGCTTGCCGTGGTCCACACAATCGAAAGCCTTTGCATAGTCAATAAAACACAGGTAAATGTCTTTCTGGTTTTCACTGTTTTTAGCCAAGATCCATCTGACATCAGCAATGATATCTCTCATTCCATGTCCTCTTATGAACTCGGCTTGGACCTCTGTAACATTCATTTCCAGCCGAATGTTATAGCAACATCCAAAGGTTTGGATAGGTAAAACCTCACACTTTTTTTTTTTTTTTTTAACTTCTATTTGCATTTTATTTTAAGCTTAATTTACTCCCAAGCCATAAATTTTTGTTTCTTCTGATATATCTTTTTCTTCTGTGCAACCTCCTCTTCTGGTTTAAGAACAATTTGCTCCTTTTCAATGAGGATCATCTCAATGTGGCAGGGGGAGCTCATGTAGGGGTTAATCCCCCGATGAGCTCTATAAATTCGGCAGCACATCTTGGGGGCTTTGTTGACCTGGATGTGCTCAATGACCAGAGAATCCACATCTAAACCCTTCAATTCAACATTGCTCTCTGCATTTTTAAGCATGTACAGGAAAAAATCAGTGGTCCTTTGGGCCACTGACCCTGCATCCAACCCCACGTTTGGCCTGGGCAGATCTACTTACACACCACCATTGTAATGTTGGAACAGTACACATCGCTTTTGAAAAGTGACATCTTTAAGATACTTGGTGGCTTTCTGGATATGCATACCTTTGATGGCCTGGGCAGTCTCATGGGTGTTCTTAAAATGGACCCAGAGAGTTGGACCTCTGCAATTGCATGATTTTGTGGGGTTTTCTGGGTCAAATGAGTAGCAAACCATTTTGAGAGGGTACCTCACATCGCTTACAGGAGGAGGGAAAACCTCGCACTTTGAAGCTAAAGGTTGGTGATTGAACCAACCCCACAGTACCCAGGAAGGATGATCCACTTCCATAAAGATTGGCGTTGTTATCAAGTGCTATTGACTTGGTTTGGATTCATAGTGACCCCTGTTTCATTGTGACCTTGTTTAGCATTTCCAGGAGTCCTGCTGTGGCCCTGTAGGATAAGCAGCCAACCACAAGATCGATTTGGACTGCAAGGTCAGCAGTTCAAACTTACCAGCCACTCCTCGGAAACCCTATACAGAGTTGCTATGGGTCGGAACCAACTCGATGGCACTTAACAACTATAGGGTTTCCAAGGAGCAGTTAGTGGGTTTGAACCACCGAACTTGTGGTTAGCAACCGAGTGCTTACGCTACAACATCATACCGGGACTCCTGTAAAAATTACAACCAAGATAACTCTGACTTGGGGTCACCTTGTCTTGGAATTGACTGGCAGCAACTGTTTCTACTTATGCCCCCATGAGGAACGTTCTCTAACAGGCCAGCTGGCCTCCTTCTGGTCCTCATTACTATGTCCAGTTACTGTTGGTTGAATTAGTGCCTTTGGAATTGGGTCCATCCCAACCTCATCTCAGGTCTCCAGACGTCCTTAGCACTGGGACACAGCAGTTTTTGTTGGTTAGTGTTTTTTGGAGAATGTGTCAGATAAAGGATACGGGGCACACTTACTCCCTTTGCTGGAAAACCCTCACTGTCTTCAGAAGACCACTTCATATGCGTCCTCTAACCTAGAAGACTCTGCATGAAATGTTTTTAAAGTTTAATCCGTTTTGAGCTCAAACTAATTTCACAAGGCAGAAAAACGGACAAGGTCAGTTCAAACAACATCTAAATGTGGAAAGCATTCTGGTTTAGCTCCACATGATATGACAAAGTGTGATGATGCTGTTCAAAGTCCATTTAGGATGGATTTATTAGGATTAAAGAGCAACAAAAGGTTCTGTACTCGGTGTGTTCTCTGGTGTCATTAGTGGATGAGAAAATTCAGCTGCTTGTCTGGCTCTTGTTTCTAAGGATGGATTTAAAAAGACCCACACTTCTCAAAGCTGATCTTACTAACCTCTTCTTAATCAGTTACAGAACTCAAATTGCTCAAAATCCTTAAATACCATTTGAAGTTAGATTGATTGATAATAATCATTTCCCTGACGTGTACAGATATTTTTCTGGACCAGTACAAAGCCGTGGTACAGTTTCTTAATTACCCAGATAATCCTGTTTGCTTGTATTTTAAAACTATGAAGTGCTGGGTAATTATTCAATTCTTAATAGAAGGCAAATGCCAATGTAAACAATAATTAGGATGTTAGACAGACTAATGCGCTTCAAAGCAAATTGGATTGTTTTTTTCATACTGTTCAGCATGAAGTCCCATAAAGCCAACAATTTAGAAGCAAGGCGAGAAAGGTTCCATTTTGTTCATATTTTATGGGGTTATCTCTTCATGGCTTGTTTCCGTGAATAGCAGCTTGCCCCAATGAAGCTGGCTGCATCAAAGCCAAATGTCTCTTAACAATCGCTTCCCTGCTGTTTGACATTTGGCTATGTTCTCCCAGAACTCCAGATTGGTCTTTTGTCTGCTTCAGATCCCAGGGGTCAGAGGTTAACAGAATACTGATTTCCTCCCATAATACCATGGCAGGTAAATATGGTCCAACCTCAGGATCAGTTAAGACACAGCTCAGTTAGGAATGCTTTTCTCTTGGGCTTTTGTCATCAAGAACATCCCTGATTTAAGACGCCAAGTTTCCCAGTGAGTGCTTTCATAGTGGCTTCTTCATTATGATCTCTGCCGCCTCTTTTATGTAGCATCTTCCCTTAATAACCATTCACCACTAACAATATCTCTCCAGAAAGACACCACCTGAAAAGTACAAGCAAATCATTGATTGCTTTTGATGAATTAATTTTTGCAAACGTAATATGATCATACTTTGCAAGTCTTTAGACACTTTATTGTGTCTTGAAGTCTTATCTGTACTGTATGTTTCCTTGATGAAACAGTAAGCTGATAACAAAGACAGCAAAGATACTTTCAGAGTGCCAGAGGTCTAATTTTCTATTATTATTCTTGTCTCTCTTTTCTCCTTTTTCTCTTTCTTTCCTTATTTTTGGTCTAATCTTCATGGTGTGTTGACAGCTGCAGGTATCCTAAACAAATCAGTTTTATTTTCCATTTTCATCATGTAAAAGAGATACTCAAGCATTCATCAATATCAACGTTATTAACGTTTTACATCAGTTTAATTATAGCCGCCTTTATTTTTCTCCCGAAGATTAATGTAACTCTATAATAGGTTACATCCTAATTGGTGAGGATGTACACACAGGCTTCAGAAGTTTAAAATAGATTTTGAACTTGGAAACTTCTTGTTATCATCAATTAATTTTCAGCCATCTTTCTCTGTACTCGCTACTTTGAATCTATCTGGCCTGAATCTATCTGGCCGACCTCCTTCAAGTCACTGTGAACTTGATACTTGCATTCATTTGTTTTCAGTTTAAAGTGTTTGAAAAAGACATCCCCACTTTGAAAAACAATTTCTTTTTGAAGTGTCCAGCCTGGCAAAGGCTGAAGCAGCCCCAGGCAAATTAGCATGTTAAAAGAGTGGATCAATACCTTTCTGGTTCCTCCACCCTTCTTGCTCTCTTCCAAGGGGAAGAGTTTTGAAGAACCCTAGGAGGCCCTTGACAGATGTGCCAGGAGACTTCAAGAGGATTGTCTATAGCTGAGTGGAGCATTGACAGCTTGATCTAGTGCCCAGACTGCTTCTCCAATGGCCATTTGAAAATGGATGCAAGAGAAATTGACAGCTTCAGGAAAGCTCTTGCAGTTCATGTAATTATGGAGAGGATTAGAAGAAAAGTGTTGGAGAAATAAGAGATCAATACAAGGCCACTAGCTGACTGAATTCACCCTTTAGTTGTTAGGGGACTCGATTTTGTAACGTTTAGTTTTTGCATAGGGAATAAAATTGCAGAGGTTTGTGGGGTTTTTTGTGTATTTTTTTTTTTTAAAGGATTGTGTAAGAAAAAGAAGAAACAGGTATTAAGTAGTCAGTGATTTTTGAGAGCGGACTTGTAGGTAATTAACAGTATAATGCTTCTAGTACTTAAGGTGCAAAGGTGCTAATTAACTAATGGGAGAAATTGAGATTTCATTATTCCGTGTTCTCTAACGAGGTGCCAGCAAGGAAGTGCAGCTGAAAGTAATGTTTGAACATAGTTTTCTTTGTACCGTGATTTCTTTTGGAATTGCCTTTCTGCATCGCAAGGTTTAATGCTAGCGCTGATGCGGGATTGCCTTAAAGAGATATGAAAGTGTGGTGTTTTTATAGAAGAAACCCTTCGTGTTGATAGAAACACAATGTGTTACTTTGTGTATGACTTGAAAAGAAAGACATTAAAATGTGTTTCAAAAAGACCACCAGATGGTGTTAAATAGTCTTAATTTTAGGAAGTTATTCTCTATAGGACAAAAATGGCTACTTTTGTTAGGTAAAATAAATCCCAGGACACCATTTATTCTAGCCTTCCTAAAGGATAAGTTTTTCAAGGAGACATGGTGGTATAGTGGGTTACACGTTGGGCTGCTAACCATAAGGTCAGCAGTTTGAATCCACCCGTCCCCTCCTGCTCCTGTAAAGATTTACAACCTTAGAAACTCAAAATAGGATCCTTGTAAGTCAGAACCAACTTGACAACACGTAACTACCAATACCACAGTCAGAGTTCAGTGGCGTTTAAAGGGATATTGGAGAGAGCAAGAATCCTACACTATAATTTGAGCAGTTTTATTAAAACCTTTTTTAAAATGCTGAATCTTCCCTTTGCTTCTCGTAGAAAAGGAACATCTGACCTTATTAAAAATCAGTTCATCTAGTCTGTTAGGCTGCTGTTGTGTTGTTGTGTTGTGATGTGCCGTTGAGTTGGTTCCGACCTATAGCGACCCTGTATAGGGTTGCCAAGGAACAGCTGGTGAGTTTGAACCGCCAGTCTTGCAATTCAAACGGCTTTGCAGTCTGCCTCATTAACCCACAGCGCTGCAATTCAGGCTACTATGTACAAGAAGATGAAATATTGCCCGGTCCTATGGCATCCTCACAATTGCTCCTGCGTTTGAGCCCATTGCTGTATTAGCCACTGTGTCTGTCCATCTTGTTGAGGGTCTTTCTCTTTTTTGCTGACCCTGTACTTGACCAAGCAAGATGCCCTTCGCCAAGGACTGTTCCCTCCTGACACGAGATAGTCTCATCCTCCTTGCTTCTTGGGTGGAGTCTCGCTGTACATCATCCAATACACAGTTGTTCATTCCGTGTTGTTATTGTTGCTGTTACTGGGTATCATTGAGTCAGCTCTGACTCCTAATGCTCCTATGTACAACAGAAGGGAACACTCACTGCGTACTCCTATGTTGTTGTGAAGTGCCGTCGAGTCGATCCTGACCCATAGCAACCCTGTGTAGGGTTTCCAAGGAGCAGCTGGTGAGCTTGAACCACTGACCTTGCAGTTCAAATGACTTTAGAGTCTGACACATTAGCCCACAGTGTCACCCTGACTCCGCGTGGTCCTATACCATCCTCATAATTTTTATGCTAGAACCCACTATTGCAGCTACTGTATCATTCTGTCTTGTAGGGGGTCTTCCTCTTTTTCGCTGACCTGCTTTACCAAGCGTGATGTTCTTCTCCAGGGACTGGTCCTTCCTGAAACCTGTCCAGAGTATGTGAGAGGATGTCTTGCTATCCTTGCACGGAACATTCTGACTGTGCTCCTTCCAAGAGAGATTTGTTTGTTCTGACAGTTCATATTCTTCAGCAACATCGTCATTCAAAGGCATCAATCCTTTTGCTCTTCCTTATTCAGTATCAGCTTTTGCATGCATACGAGGGTGAGTTGGGTCAGGCATACCTTAGACCTCAACATGACATCTTTGCTCTTTAGCACTTTAAAGAGCCTCTTTGAAGGAACCTTTGAAAATACTTGTTCTGAGAACTATCTATCCCATCTCACAAAAAAGAATTACTGACTTCTACTACGGCCAAACTTGGTCTCTCATACTTCGAACATGTTGTCAGGAGGGAGGGACCAGTCGCTGGAGAAGGCTCTCGTGTTTGGTATGGTGGAGGGTCAGAGAAAAAGAGGAAGACGCCCAGCGAGATGGATTGGCAAAGTGGCAGCATCAGTGGGCTCAAGTGTGGCATCAATAATGAGGTTGGCCCAGGACCAGGCAGTGTTTCGTTCTGCTGTGCATAAGGTCGCTATGAGTCGGCACCGACTCGATGGCACCTTAACAACAACAACTACAGATAATGATTGGAAAACACAAACTATTGAGCATTTCCAACATTTTCCATTTTATCTTCTAACTGGTTATCACTGATCTACAGAAGAGCTATTGATTTCTGTCTGTTTATCTTTCATCCAATCTTCTTATTGAACGGTCTTGTGAATACCAGTGGGTTTTCATTTAATTCTCTAGTTTTTGTTTTTGTTTTTTTTCCCCTAGAGAGCAAGTAATTTGGGCAGCAAACAATTGGATGTGTGGACTTATTTTTTCCTTTCCAAAAAGTATGCCTTTTTTTTTTTTTAAATTATTTTTAATAAACACATTAACTTACAGCATAGGTCAGAATTTCTACACCAATAATAAATAAAATGTTGATTGTGAGCATTCTTATTTTCTGTCTGATATGACTGGAAATAATTTCAGTGTGATATTGGATCTATTTTCTTTATTCAGGATATTTTTCTTTGTTAAATATGTTTCAGTATAAATGTTAAATTTTGTTAAATGGCTTCTAGTATCGTTTTTGATCCTGTCATGTTTGATTTATTATACTTTTATAAAATACATTTTGATTTTTCTGATAATAACCCTCAAATGCAGCAATTCTTCTGTGGTCTTCCTCATTCTTTGTCTAACTTTCACGGGCATATCAAGGTATTGAAAATACCATGGCTTGGGTCAGGCGCACCTTAGTTTTCAAACTGACATTTTTGCTCTTGAGCTCTTTGAAGAGGTTTGTGCAACAGATTTGCCTAATACAATATGTCATTTGATTTCTTAAATGCTGCTTCCTGGTGAGTGATGATGGTGAGCCCCTGCAAAAGAATGTTTTCTTGGTGAAGTGATGTTTACAGGAGTCTTGGTGTGTGGCTCTGTGGACTAATGCGCTAGACTGCAAGGTCAGTTTGAATCATAAGGTCGCTGGTTCAAAATCACCAGCTGCTCTTTGTAAACCCAAAACAGGGTTGCTATAAGGTTGAAACTTACTAGACGGTACTTAACTACAACAGTGTTTACAGGAGCATAGCAACAAATGTCCCTCCTAGAGAGCCACTGGGTAGATTCTATCAACCTTTTGATCCATTTTCAATACTTAACTGTTTGTGTCACCAGGGCCCATTGGTATTATTATATAGTTGTTATTGTTTTTGTTAAGTGCCTTCAAGTCGGTTCCAACTCAAACCCTGTACAGAGTTTCCTAGGAGTGGTTGATAAGTTTGAACTGCCAATCTTGCATTTCAAAACTGACCTTGCTGTCCAGTGCGTTAGCCCATAGCACCATACCAGGACTCTATTGTATAGTAGATTTATAAAATAAATAGTAGTTTTGGTGGTGCAGTGGTTCAAACCCACCAGGCACACTAAGGGAGGAGGATGTGGCCTTGGAAACTCTTCTGAGCAGTTCCACCCTGTCCTCTAGCATTTCGGATCCACTGGGCAGCAATGCGTCTGTTGTGGCTTTCCATAAAGTAGTGAATTAGCATAGTTTCCCATTTCTAAAACGAATATTCTAGAAAGTTAATGAGGACTTTTTTTTTTTTTTTTTTTGCTCTACAAGTTTGGAAGAATAGACCATTAAAAGTGGCTTTGGAGCGTCCATTTATGATATGTGCACTTTTCTATATATTTGCTAAACTTCAACAAAGACAGCACCATTGGAACTGCCAGGGACTTTTTGCTCAGTTGCTTTTCAAGTCACATCAAACCGCATTTCGAACCTGACACAGTGGATGTATTTTTTGACTTTGCTTTGGTGTATCCCCAGTTTCTACTGCCTTATGGTGAAAACTGTGTTCTCATCCATAATTACATTATTGGCATTGCTCATTACTGGTGTGGATCTTAAACAGAGACCTTAAAACTAATGGGATCGTTAAACCCGGAGTTTGTTCATAGGCATGGTTGGGCTACTCATTAATCAAGAGTCTGACTGTTAATGAGAATCTAGTTGAGAAAATATTTGATATCCCATTAGGGAAAGCTACATTTCATTGCTGAAACACTATGGATGTAGCCCTACGGAGCGGAGCTGTGCTTTGCTCGTCTTTCACTTAGAGAGTGAGAGACAAATACACAAACTGACAAACAAAACGGGAAATAGGAGATTCACTAGATTGCAGAAAAATATCTGATGTTCCTAAAGCAGCAACTTTGACATTGTAATTCAGTAATACAGATTAGCAAGTTTCCACTTTTCATTTATTCGAACAGACAGACACATTGCTTCCATGTGCCCCAGCAGATGTAGTAGAGCCCATAGGACAAATGCTGCCTTAATGAAGGAACATTCTGAGCTAGCCAAGAGTGCAGTGTGCTGCCTTTTGAGGCAGGCAGTGAGCTCCACACCACTGGACTTGTTCACACCGACTGGGTGACTTTAGGACTCCTGACAGGGACCCTACAATAAGAGATCAGAGGCTCTGCCTATCCCACAAGGGGCATCATTGGCATTTGGGCAGAGCTAGTGTTCATTAAGCAGACTCTACCAGGCCTTGGGGGTCTGTACGGTGCTTGTGGACATGTGTGCTGAAGGACGTTGTGCATCCTTCATAGTTCCTGAAAGGAACTCTGGGATGCCCTGGTTAAGTCCTTGGCTGTTAATGGAAACGTTAGTGGTTCCACCAGCCGCTCTGTGGGAGGAAACGATGTGGAAGCCCTTTGGGGCAGTTCTACCCTATCTGATGAGGCTGCTATGAATCGGAGCCAACTTGGTGTGGTCCACAACAATAATAGTTCCTGGGTGGGGCAGATAGTTCATCCCCAGACTGCTAGCTCAGAGGTTAGCACTTTGAACCCACCAGAGGCACCTTGGAAGACAGACACCCTGGTGATATGCTTCTGAAAAGTCACAGCCTTGGAAACTTTACTGAGCAGTTCTTCTCCATACACATGGGGTCGCTATGAGTTGGAATTGACTTGGCGGAAACTAAAAACAATAGTTGCTGGATACTAAATGTCAAGACATCTTCCAGTCACAATACTTGTGTCGGCTCACATTTTCAAATGTTCCTTGGCGGGGACTATTCCAGCCTAGAGGGACACCAAGATTGCTTACACCTTTGAAGTTTCCAGGATTGTATTCTTTCAGACATTTTATATTTTACATAGAATAGATAATCTAGGTCAGGATCCTTTAGCATGGAAGAAATGGAGAAGCTCTTCAATCAGTCCTAGCTAACAAGCTCTGTTTCTATTGTTTTGTTTTAAATCTAAGTTTACACCGTGGCATTCTCAAAATCAATGTCATATGTTTCACCACTAAGTATGAAGTGAAGGAGATGGGGAATGTTTTATGGGAAGAAATGACTAACTTTTTATAAAAACAACTGTAATGGCAACGGACCAAGTGGTCTACTGGTTTTGATTTAGTTAGTTCTAAAATTGCTATTCCCATTTTACAGATGGGCAAGCTGGGCACAGAAAGCTGAGGCCCACTGTGGTTGAATTTGAATTTATACCCAGATAGACTGGCTGCAGCTTTATACTAGCATAGTGGGTGTGAGTCGGGTTGCTAACCTCAAGGTCAGTTCGAAACTGCCAGCCATTCTACAGGAGAAAGATGAGGCTTCTGTAAAGATTTACTGCCTCGGAAGCCCTATGCAGGGTTTCTATGAGTCAGAACCAAATCCATGGCCTATATCACACCGCCTCCACCAATGTAGGCTTCATCATGCTTTCAACTCTAAATTCTTCATAATTTGAACGCTATAATACTCATATTTCCTCATTAAGAACAGTTAGAAACCTTTCCCCATTTAACTGACAATATCAAGTCTACCTTGTATTTTTACAAGGTAAGGAAAGTATTTAAAATGCCTGAATGATATCCTTTTTAAACAATGCTCTTTACTTTAAGTTTGGTCAAACACTGCTAGGCCATTGGGTGGTCTTTGTATAAATTTGAATGGCCTTGAAAAGAACAAAATGTGACTTTTCAAAGTTGAAGATCTTACATAAGTGTATTGCTCAGCAAATCATTCTTATTTCGACTTTCGTCTACAGCCCGAAGGTGTGATATGTTTGCTTGGTGGTGGTTGTGGTTATGTGCTGTAGAGTCGATTCCGACTCATAGCGACCCTGTACAGGGTTTCTGAGGCTGTAAATCTTTTCGGGAGCAGAAAGCCTCATCTTTCTCCCGCGAAACAGCTGGTAGTTTCAAACTGCTGACCCTGAGATTTGACTAAATAATTGCGAGGTTGCATGAACAGATCCAACTTTACAAAAGACGGAGCACCATTTTGTTTTCACAGGGCAGCCCGCCCAAACCAGAACTTTTTACCTCTGTAATATTGTACAATTTTGACGTCTGTAATACTGTACAATTTTTGTTACAATAATCAGTCAGTCACAATCAGGCCCACCATATTAGGCTGTATCTTCCGGGTTCTTCCCTCCAACTCCATTTTGTAATCTTTTAGGTTTCTGTTTCCCCGCAAGGTGCGTAGTTTAAAAGGTAACATGGCTTTTTGATAGGCCAGATCTAAATCACCCCAGCAATGACATGTGATCTCCTAATTTGAACCTATATAAGACCACTCCCTTCCTGTTGATCTTCACTTCTACTTTGGTTTGCAGGCAGACGTCACCTTGCTCTTCCTCACCCCAAATAAAAGTCTCTAGATGGGCCATCTGGTGTGTGGTGTGGTTGATGCGCGATGCCAGGTTGTTTTCTCCCTTTCAATTTTTACCTCTGTAATACTGTAGAAGAATTGATGCCTTTGAGTTGTGGTGTTGGAGGAGAATACTAAAGGTGCCACGGACTGCCAAAAGAACCAACAAATCTATTTTGGAAGAAGTGCAGCCAGAGTGCTCCTTGGATGCCAGGATGGCTAAGCTTCCGTCTCTCGTACTTTGGACATATTATCAGGAGAGAACAGTCGCTGGAGAAGGAAGTCATGCTGGGTAAAATGGAGGGTCAGAGAAAAAGAGGAAGACCCCCAACGAGATGGATCAGCCAGGTGGCATCATTGATGGCGTCAAGTGTGGCAGTGGTGGTGGGGTTGGTCCAGGATCGGACATTGTTTCGTTCTGCTGTGCATGGGGTCGCTATGAGTCGGTTCGGACTCGATGGCACCTTACAACAACAACAACAATATTGTACAATAAATCTAGGGAGCTTAAGAAGGAACATCAGTCTGAAAAGGAGGGTGAACTTTTAATAATGTATTACATTTGTGCTTTTAAACAAATAGTGGTACAGGTGCAGTGGTTTTGCAGTTGACCGTTCACTGAGAGGCAGGTGGTTTGAACTCACTAGCTGCTCTACGAGAGAAAGCTATGACGGTCTGCTTCTGTAAAGATTACAACTTTGTAAACCCTATGGGGCAGTTCTCTGTGCTATATATAGAAAAGTTCAGGGAGTGGATGACAATGGAATGGATTGCCTTTTAAACAGATTCATTTCCAACGCTTTGAAAATATAAGGGGGCTTCAAAAAGTTTGTAGAAATCTTTCATTATCTTTCACTTCCATTTCCCATAAAGATTTTGAAGTCTCTTCATCTGTACAGGGAGGGAAAAATAGCAAAGAATTCCTTTGCTATGGAATTCATTTAAGCAACAAGGGGGAAGGGATCAAAAAGTGGAAGCAAACAATAGCTAACAGAGGTGCTTGTCACTTTCTCCTCAGTGTTCGTACATGCATCCCACCCCTCCCTGATGTGGTGTTGCAACCTTGTGGCTTGGGTGGAAATGGCCTCACCTTTCAGGTATCCTGAGTGGGAGTCAAAAGCAACTGGTTTTAACTGGTTTTCAGCTCCTAACGCTAGTCCTATTTCTGAATTGTGTAGTTATATTAGCCACAAAAATTCACCTCTGCTTTTCTTATTTGTTAAAGTCATATGACATTTAGAGTCAGGGGTTCTGTGTTTCTTACAATACAACTCTTAATTTTAAAGGAAGTCAGGTGGCATTACTTAAACATGCAAACTAGTTTTTTTTATTTTTCCTCCACAAATGTTTCACATCTAAAACAAAATGTGTTTACCCAAACTGAGCTGGTTCCCTTCCCAAATGTATCTTTCTAGTCACATGAACAAGGGAGACATCTTGGATGGTTGGTTGTCCTCCCTCAGTCTGATCTCAGGATGAGACACTTGAGATTTTGTTGCTGTCAGAGGTGGAGAAAAATGCTCCTCCATCCTGTGGCTTAGTAACGTGGCACCTCTCCCTTCTTGGAGAGGTGAAGAATATTCAAGCAGGAAGGGACCTTCAGAATCTGTTAGTTTTCAGTGAGGAAATAAAGTCTCAAGTGACTGAGGTTTTTGAGTCTTGCCTTCTTACTGTTAAAGGGAGGATAAGTCCTGAAAAGACTGCTGGCAATATGAAGTCTCATCTGCATATCTGAAGAAGACCTTGGGGAAATAAGTCTTTCACATACCCAAGTTTATTGGTGCAATGGTTAAGCATTCAGCAGACAGCAGAAAGTTCAAAACCACCAGTCAGTCCTTGGGGAGTAGGGAGTGGAAGATTTGGCAATCTGCTTCCTAAAGATTACAGTCTAAGGAACCCTGTGGGGGCAGGTCTACTTTGTCATAGGAGGAGACAATTATGAGCTGGAACTGACTCAAAGGCTCATAGCAATTTCCCAACTTAAAGCTTCTAGATTGAGATCAAATGTGTTTCTTGATCTCAGTCACAGGGATTTCGGTAAACCAATTCTTTCCCCTCGTGTAGAATTGCAATTCCTAATTTTCCTGCCTCTTTCTGTCCACATCCGTGACTTTCTGAGGTCTTCAAGCCTTTCCGGGTTCTGCTTCCATGACAAAAGAGTTCAGCCTAAATTTGGAGTGGGCAGAACTTTAAAAATGTTTAGGATTTGTGTTAAGTAATATTCGTTTAGTAGGAACTGGCAGGGAGAAATGTGGAATTTTATTGGGGATGAGGCTATGAAGGAAGGTTTTTGAAAACATTAAATGGCATATCGCAAAGTCGACACTTCACGAGTATCTCTTATCCATAGACAATGGGGAGGCGGCAAACGCCATGTTCACCAAAGTGAACCTGCAATTCACTGCTCAACTTGTGAAGACCCCCAGCAGTGTGCCATGCAGTGGACTCAACCTCCAGCTGTGTCCAGCAGGTAGTGGTTATTATACACGAAAATAAACAGAATTAATAAAACCAGAAAGAAAATGAATAGAACACAATCTCTGTGGTGTAGTATAACTTCCTCGTCTTCGTAATTTCCACCAAATGACTCTTTTCCTAATAGCTCTGGGCCACAGAGTAGGTGGGACACGAGATACTGACTTGCTTCAGCTGTGGATGTAAACAGTTAGTTGTAATTGTGAAAACTCAGAACTCTAATGTGGGCTTCTAATGAGCCATCTCAGAAGCAGGAGTGGGGGAACCTCACTGCCCTCCGAGAAGGAGTGGAGTGTGTCCGTGGGGTCCTGAGAATCCTGCGTATTGAATCTCCTGGACCCAGGGACAGAAAGCTGTGGCACTGGAGGAGTATCAGGGGAGCAGCAGCGGCAGAACCAAGAGTCAGAGCACGAGACAGAGTGGTGAGCTCCCCAGCCCACGGAGCAAGTAAAGCTGAGTGTCTGTGGACTGGGTGCCTCCAGGCACTTAATTGGGGGAGCTAAAATCAAGTCCCTTCAGACTGAGGTTTCTGGTGGATTGGTGTGTCCTGTGGGCCTTTATCAGCAGCCCTGAAAGAGCTTTGTAACATTTCCTGGGCAGAGAAAGGCCTGTCTGTGGGCATGGCCTAGGTGAAGCTCTCCTGGCTGAAAGACCTGTGTGCTGAACATTTCTGATCCTGAATTGTAACCTGTTAACTTCCCTAATAAACTCCTTATCTGTGAGTCTGGTGTCTGAGTTCTGTGTGCTTGAGGCAAAGAATCATCAAACCCAACTGAGAGGCAGAGAGGACTGTGGGGGAATGATCGTACTCGTTTGGTGATTATGTTTGCAGTACTTCCAAGTTTAGGGCCATGCCTGGGGAAATAAAAGGATCACATTTTTATTTTCTATTCTGAATAACCTGAGTTTCTAGAAAAACAACTTTTAGGGGCGCACTTCAGCTTGGCAGTCTTTGAGAAGGCAGAAGTGGTGTTCTCCTTGTTTTCATATGTGAACCTGTATCAGATCTATAATACTTAGTCTTTGGGTCATTGTTTCTGTCTCCCATGTTTAAAGGGTGATTGTATTTAACAGAACCTGTGTGGATAAGGGTGGTTTACTGACCAAGAGCTTCAGTTCTGGTATCAGGGAGACCTAGACTCTTCTTAGGTGTGTGATCATGTTCAAATCACTTAACCTCTCTAAGCCTTTGGGTTCCTCATCTGGGAGATAGAATTAATCTTACTGACTATTAAGTTAGCACAGCAATTCATAGAATTCATATGTGCTGTTGTCATGTGCTACTGACTTGATCCTGACTCATGGCAACTTTGCACCTTTGTGACAAGGACAGCTGTCCCATAAGGTTTCCGAGGCTTTCATCCTTTAATTCACATATGTTGTTGTTGTGACGTGTGACCAGTTGGTTCCAACTCATAATGACCCTGTATAGGGTTTATACGTGATACCAGTTTATTTGTAATGTCTCCTTTGTTTAAAGAAGATAGCTTTCTTCATTTCTTTTTAAACGTTTTCTTCTGTATTGAGTAAGTGAAAGCTTACAAGGCAGATCATCAGTTTTACATTCAGCAGATCACTGTAATGTGTACAATCCTCTCCGTGCACCTTCAGCCAACAGTATTGACCTATCTTGCTTTTTTTTTTTTTGATGTACACATACCGCATTGAAAATATATATTCGTTTAAATGTCCGAAGGGCACATTTTGGAAGCCAGCCTCCTGCCTGCAGGCATGCTGTCTTTCTCATTCCCTGGGTCTAGAGTCCTGCTTTTGTCTCTCTGTGCCTTCACCTCTTTTCTGGTTAGGATCCCTCATTCCTTTCATGTTCTTCCCTCTTGATGTCCTTGAGTCGAGTCTTTTGTTCCTGAAATGACAGATTCACTGCTCCCTCCTGTTAGTTATACCTCTTCTACATTTACAGTGGTGACCATCACCATTAGACCTGATGACAGTTACTCACAACTGAATCATAAATTCCTATCCCCCTCATTATCAGACTCACATGGACAAGAGGAAACCTATTCAGTAGAGTTTTTGTTTTACAAGAAGATCATTTTCTGGCTTATTCTTTTTCTCTTTATCTCTGCTAATACACACACACTTCATAACAAGTCTAATTTCTCATTAATTTTACACTGGCTTTATTGTATGTTTGTTGTTATTGTTGCTAAGTGCCCTCGACTTTTAGTGACCCCCCATACAGGGTTTTAGAGACTAAATCCTTGCAGGAGCAGAAAGCCACATCTTTCTCTCATGGGAGCAGCTGGTAGACTCGAACCACTGACTTTGTGGTTCACAGTTCAGTGATTATCCCACAAAGCCACCTCACTCCTACTTTTAATCCATATTCAAGGGGACTGATGAATCACAAGGATACCAGGTATTTTCACAAGAAAATTTTGTTTGTAGCAAAACACAAGGATGGATAATGTATCTATAACCTGGCCACATTCTGAAAGTCTCTGTTTTCATGCTTCCAGAGTTTCTTGGCTGTGTGCACACACACAAATGGATGGACAATCATGTAGTTTAATTATAAGATTTCTCCTGATCAATAAACATAACTTTACAACATCATTTTTAATGGCTCCAGAACTCTCTGTTGCTTGGATATTACCAATTGCATTTGGGCTTTACTGTTGGGCATTCTTGTTGTGTTTGGATGTGTGCATTGACTGTCATCGTCCCGAATGTCCCTGCAGTGGAGTCTTTAAACCCAGTCTTTATAATTTCACGAAGTTTTTTAGTTGAAAGGTAGGCATTTTAAAAAATATTTTGGTGTGTATTTAAAAAGGCTGAGTTTTAAGATATCTGGATTCCTGGTGCAGGAGAATGCACTGAACTAAAGGTCAGGTCAGTTTGAACCGAAAGGTCAGCAGTTCAAACCCACCAGCCACTTCTCGGAAACCCGACACAGAGTCGCTAAGAGTCGGAACTGACTCGATAGTCCTTAAGGACACCAACAAGCTTGAAGCAAGCAAGCATCATGAGAAGTAGCACACCATTGAGACAGTGTATGTTCATTTGCATGCAGTGCTCATTAATGAAGGAACCTCCAAAGGGGAAGTCGTTTGTGTGAGAAAATTGGTCCCTTTAAGCCTTTTACCTTCTGGTTTTTGCTAACAAAGCAACAAAGCTTTTTCTGTTCATTCTCTAAGGCAATTTTATTTCAAGCTTATTTTTTGCAGACTCAGAATACTTTGGCTACCTGTGTATGGTACCTGTTGGCAGTCATACTTTGGTATCAAGGATCATATATTTTAACTGCCGGATACAAATTAATGCCTTTAAATCTACTCTAAGTTTCCCTTTCCACTCTCTAAGGCGCATCATTATTCTTGAATTCCATAGGGGGATAATCTGCCTTTCGAAAAGCCGTTGTGAAAACTAGCTTGATGAGGCTCATTGTTTTTGTATAATTGCTCAGACACTGTTGTCTTACAACTTTGTAGAATGCCTTTAGCGTTTCACCAAATGGGCAGGAAACATGACTTCATGGCCTAAGCATGGCCTTTAAAATGTGTCCACATCCAGAGACCAGGAGGTCCAAATCCTTGTAAGCTGGGCGAATTCTTCTTTGTGAGCTAAATGCATTGACTGGTGTGTAATCAATGTTTCTGTGAGTTTAAAATGCAGCTTGTTCCTCTTTGGAGCTATACCATCTTTAAACTGAGTCACTAAAGTGCGCCTGTCCTTGTTCCAGGCCCCTAAATCCCAAGCCTCACTTCATTCACTTTTGTTCTTGCTAAGTACCCTCAAGTCAGTTCTGACTTCCCAGAGACCCTTTATGGAGTTTCTGAAGAGTGGCTGTTGAGTTTGAACCTCCGACCTTGTGGCTCAAACCAACCTTGAGTGAGGTCCAATGCTAATCCTACAGCAACACAGTATTAATTACCCAGTTGCAGGGTTTCATACTGTTTTTTATTTAAAAGCAATTAAACATATTGCAAATTCTTTTTTCAATTGTTTGTACAGAATATGCAGAACTTCATCTTTTTCCTTTTGCCTCCCCCTTCTCTCACTGAGGTTGAAGGAATTCTGTGCATGCTGGCTCAGGTCTGAAAGTTGTCATTTCGAAGCACGGTAGAGGCTCCAAAAAAAGGTGAAACCATAGCATTTCACTTAGCCCAAAACGTTCTCCTTTCTGGGACTCAACCTATAGAATTAGGAAAAAATAATACCATGTTATCTATTGAAATTTTTTTTGTCAAATGCATTGTTGTTGTTGTTATGTGTCATGGAGTCAGGTCCGACTCATAGTGACCCTGTACAGGGTTTCCAAGGCTGTAAATCTTTACAGGAGCAGAAAGCCTCATCTTTCTCCCACGGAACAGCTGGTAGTTTTGAACTGCTGACCTTGCGGCTCGCAGCCCGATTCGTAACCACTGCGCTACCAGAGCTGTCAAATGGATTAGTATCTCTTATTTATGAAACTGAAGTCCTGGTGTTGAGCTGCTGGACTGCAAGATGGTTTGAATCTGGCAGTTCAAACCCACCAGCCGCTCCTCCGAAACCCTATCCAGGGTCACTACTGAGTCAGAACCAACTCAAAGGCACTGAATAACAATTTATGAGACTAGGAGCCCTGGGTGGCGGTGGCACAGATGATTAGGCACTTGGCTACTAGCCAAATGCTGGAGGTTCACTTCCACCCAGAGGCACTTTGGAAGACAATCTGATAATCGGTCTACTCCCCCAAAACTCATGCCATGATGACTGTATAGAGCAGTTCTACTCAGAAACACACGAGGTCGCCATGAGTCAGAATCTGCTAGATGGCAGCTGGTTTGATTTCTTGGTTTTATGAAATCAAGACTGCTGTTCATTATAGAATCATTAGAAAAGACAAAGAATGAAACATAAACTTTCACAAAAAGAAAACTGAAGTCCTCCATGACCCCTGACCTAAGGCTAGTTTTGGTATTAACTCCAGACACCGGGTGGTGTTTTCACTAGATTTCAGCAATCCTTGTCTTTTCCTCTCTGTCAGTGTAGACCAAGGAGAAGGTGGTTTACTGGAAGTCCAAAAACACGTACTCACTCAGTTGGAAGTTCTTTTTGCTGTTGTAATATCAGTTCTGTCTTGTTTAAGGCACACGTTGGTGTCTACAGGTTACTTCTTTGCACAGAAAATGAACAACTTCTGTCTTTGTGGCTCAGCATCCCAGTTCCCAGCTGGGACCAGCACCTTTGGCTGTAACACTGAACTCTCCTCTGTGTGTTCTTGCCACCCTCTTGCCTTAGGGTGCTGCACCCTATTTCTCAACCCCACAGAATCTTGTCCTGAATCAGCAGGAACTTGAATGTGGCTCACTTACCTGGCTTCTAGTATGGCATCTTCTTAGGAACATCTTCCTGTTTGCTACACTCTGGCCGGACACCAGGAGAGTTTGACTTCACCCCAAATGAAGACTTGATTTTCTAATACTCTTTGGGGAAACATGTAGCCCATTGGAGATCAGCCCACATTATGTTATTAGATCCAGTCCCCCCAGATTCTAGCATTCTTCCCATTTCCCACTGTTGCCGACACCAGTGAGGTTTCTACATGCCTGGGCAGTCAACCTCTCAAAGATAAGCAGTAAAATGTATGTCATGGCAAGTACTCAAACAGAAATTAGAGGGAAACTATAATCATAGAAACCTCTTTCAGCAAATGAACCTGTCTCTGGAATGAAGAAATTGAACAACTTTGCTGGCCCCTTCGAATTCTAAGATTGCCATACTTGAACAATACTTACCCTTCCAACTCACAAGTGCAGTTGAAAACAGAATGAAACAAAAGACCAACACCCCATTTCTTACTAAAGACTCCATCCTGTGCTGAGAACTCTAGTTGGTGGGACAGGGTTTTCTAGATGTTCATCAAATACAAAAATAAAAAACTTCAAAGGTCATATCGGTACAAAAAGAAGTGGGGGGGATAAAAAACGGCACGTTTGTGATCATTTAAATTTTACCAACTTAATTCGACCCTGAAACTCCCCACTTGGGCAGACAACTGAAGCAGATGATTTGAGTTACTGGCTACAGTGAAAATCTGTCAGCCCATACTATGTATTGGTAGCTGAATGCTTATTTGTTTTGTGTTGCCCACAGATACTTGATTAATCCTAAAAATAGTAATTCTTCGTGGTTATTTTGCTTTGAATAGAGAGAATTTATTGAATTAAAATGGTCTTGTAGAAACTGGGCAAATACTACTAAGTGAAGTAGCAGGAGGCTTCATAAAGATAGAATGAAATAATGAATCTTTTTCTGTGAGTGTTTTGAAGCCTCCACATATACCCTGATGTTGTGGCAAATGTCCCATCTTTTGTGTCCTCTCCTCCAAACCCATCCAGGTTCACTATAGACCAGTTGCCACTGAGTTGGGTTTGACTTGTGGTATCCCATGTGTGCAGAGTAGAAACCACAGGTTTTCAAGGCTGTGGCCTTTCAGAAGCAGATCACCAGGTCTTTCTTCCGAGGTGCCTCTGGGTGAGTTGTATTCACCAATCTTTATGTTAGTAATTGAACATTTAACGATTTGTACCACCCAGGGACTCCTTAGCTACATGGGAAGATTGCAAATCTTTATAAACCCAAGCACTAATCCTGGGGCAATCTTCCTCTGAAAATGCCTCTGGCTCATCGGTAGGTCCTAGCAGGGAAGGTCTGCAGGCTTTCTCTTTGAGTCTTTACTGTCTCCTGTTGTTGTTGTTGTTAGGTGCTGTGGAGTGGTATGCAACACAGGGTTTCCAAGGCTGGTGGGTTTGAACAACAGACCATGAGGTTCAAACTGACCTCGCAGTTGAATGCATTATCCTACAGTGCCCCTCCAGGACTCTGATTGCTTGTCCCAGTTACTGCCCCCTAGCTACACCGCATGGAGTTTCCTGGTGTGGCACTGTAGGAAAAAACACTGGATCGGCGTACCCTCCAGTGCCACATCAGGACTCCTTAGTGCAGTTCCTTGATAGGCAAGGTCGGCAGTTCAAACCCACCAGCCACTCCTCAGAAACCCTTGGCAGGGTCACTATGAATTGTAACAGACTTGATGGAATTTAACAACAACAACAAGCTGCACTAAGGAGTCCTGATGTGGCACTGTAGGGTAAGCACTGAAGTGCTAACCACAAATTTTAGCAGTTCAAACCCACCAGCCACTCCAGGAGAGAAAGATGATGCTCTCTATACCTGTAAAGCTTCACAGTCATGACACCATGGTACTTAACAACACCGGTGTTATACTCATGACACCATGGTAATTAACAACACTGGTGTTATAGTCACGACACCATGGTACTTAATGGTACTTAACAATACCTGTGTTAATGACGCTTTTCCCTTACACTGCAGAGCACAAAGTATTGTTCAGAGAGATGTTCAATAGCTGGTCCTAGTAGTACTTCCTCCTTTGAACTGTTGGAAGTTTAGAAATTCTATTCTTTAATGTCAAACGGAGAAGGTCGTCGTGCTTGGTAAATTAGGGGTCAGTGAAAAAGAGGAAGATTCTCAAGGAGGTGGATTGACAAAGTGGTTGCTACAGTGGACCCTGGAGTCCTGGTGTGGCACCATAGGTTAAGCACTGGACCGCAAGGTCGGCAGTTCAGACTCAACAGCCATTCCTCGCAAAGCCTATACAGAGTCGCTATGAGTCGGAACCGACTTAACAGCACTTAGTAACAGTGGACTCAAAGGTAGTCTGGTTGTGAGGATGTTCCAGGACCAGAAATCGTGTGTTCAGTGATACTTCTGCCTTTCTTGCAGGGCACAGACTACTGATTAAAAACTCAGTCTGCTTGGGCTCAGCCAGTTATGAGTGCTTTGAATTCAGGCAAGTTGATTCGTTTCTCTTTGGGTTAGCTGATTCATACAGACAATGTAGAGGGAGAAATTACCTTACTTATTGATTTATTAAGGACCCTGTTGGCACAAGTGTTAAAGTGCTCACCTGCTACCTAAAACGTCAGTCGTTTGAACTCACAAGCTGCTGCTTCTCTGGAGAAAGATGTGGCAGATTGCCCCTGTAAAGATTTACCATCTTGGAGACCCTGCTCTGTCCAGTAGGGTCGCTGTGAGATGGAATTGACTCGGTGTATCAGGTTGTGTGGACTAAGTAAGTAAATACAAGTGTGTGTCAACTACTAAGCCATGTCTGCGATGTAGTTGGTGGTGTTAGGTGTTAGATACCAGTGAGTTGGCGCTCACTTAGCGCTCCCCCCATACAGATTTTCCAAGGCTTGTCCATCTTTACGGAGCAAAAAACCTCATCTTTCTCATACCGATTGGCTGGTGGGTGTGAACTGCCGACTTTGTGGTTAAGCAGTCCAGTGTTTATCCTACAGCACCACATCAGTTAGTACTTAATAAATATTAGCTCTAACTACTATTCCATGGAGTCCTGGTGTGGCACTGTGGATTAATGCATCAGACTGCAAAGCTGTTTGAACTGCAAGGTTGGTAGTTCAAGCTCACCAGCAGCTCCTCAGAAACCCTATACAGGGTCACTATGGGTAGGAACCGACTCGACGGCACTTAACAACAACAACCTCTATTCCGTGGAAAGCCTACACAGGATCGCTGTGAGTTGGAACCGACTCCATGGCACTTAACAACCACCATCATTTCTATCACTACTGTTGCTGTTATTGTTTATGTAACTTTTGTTTACACATTATGGTCTCTAGATTGAATGTCCATCTGGGTTGTTGTAGCCCTGTGTTAGGGGTTAGGACTCAAAGCTTGGCGAACAGAGTTAAGGATGTCTGATCCCACTCTCCCCTTCAGTTGGATACTCTTATTTAGTGAGCAACCTACACAATTCTATATGAGAGTTCTCTTCTAGAATGTATGCTCTTTGCAGCTGCTGAAATGCTTGAGAAGTCCTGGTGTGGTGCTGGACTGCGAATCTCAAGGTTGATGGTTCAAACCCACCAGCTGCTCCTTGGAAACCCTATACAGGGTTGCTATGAGTCAGAACTGACTTCACAACAACAAAGTGCCTAAAACAGTGCAGTTGCAGCATGCGTTTCTGTCCCAACACCCCGTACGTGAGCATCAAAATGAAAGAACGAACAGATACAAAAAAAGGACATGTGAAAATGGCAGTACAGTTTTGTTGATATGCACGAGGCCCATTGATTTGTGAAGCCACGTGAGAGTGTGTGGTATGTTTCCAGTAAGAAGCCAACATTTGTCACCGTGTTGTTACAATACTGCCGTGTCATAAATTTAAAGAGTGTAATTGAGACTGAATTTTCTACAGGTTTATTTACTTGATCAAAGAATGACTTTAAGTTTCAACACTTATTTTATTTGCCAGCATAAACTCATGGGTTTAGTCAAATGCCAAGGAAATAAATTAATCATCTGAATTATGTGGATTCTGGCAAATCACTCTTTTTGGGGGGTGGGGGAAATGGGTTTTGAGTTTTTACCTTCCCCCAGCAAATCCAACTGATTATAATAGTGAGAATAAAGCTCTCATAATTAATCTAATAGCTCTAGGCTGCTAATCATTCCAGAGAAGTGACGGGACCCAGAAATGCTGGTTACCCTTATTGCATGTCATTGATATATAATTCAATTGATTTTCACACTTTTTACATTCCAAAATGAAATACACCTTTTGTCATGTCGCTAGATTGGAATTCTTTGACAATACATTAACATGCCAAAAGTAATATTACATACAAGAATAATGTAGAAATAAATTACAGGTAGAGCTGTATCCCTAAGGAGATTTTCATTTGTGTCTTAGAATTGAAGACTTATAACCCTACTCACACATCTGTGTCCTCCCAGTATGTTTCAGGCGCCGTTCCTTTCAATAAATTACACATTTTGTGGTTCCTACCCACCCAACAAACACTATGTTAGTTTCGTTTGGCAGTATACTTAACAAAAGAATCTGTGTAACTTAAATATACATCATTATTTTTTGCTTTTAAGAGCAAATCCATTGAGACTTCCATGCAAATGAATCCTGGAAAGGGTTCCCTTGGTCATCTGTGGATTAGTATAATGCTGCCACACCTAGGGTTGCAGAACCTTTTTTGGAAATGTCTTCTTTGGAATATCTAACATCTTTTCAGATGTTGTTAGTACTGGACAGTTTGTCTCCTAAGGTGGATTTATGTTTTGGAAACCAAGTAATTTCATAAACCAATTGTTGAAGATGAGATTGATGATACTGCGTAATGCTATTTTTACTTTAAGGCCCAGCAGAATACAAAGTTAAGGAGATCTCTTTTCATAAGTGCCGTTTGTTCTGAATGAGTGCTTTCTAACTTGCCTTCAAAAGAAACATGGTGAGCTTTGATGGTGTTAAGGGGATGGTGGACCATCAGTATTCTTGGATTTAGCAGTCAAGTACAATGCAACCTCAATGAAGGCAGGAGTCTGTTTTCTTCCCCATGAACCATCGGGGCCTAGAACTGAGTGTGGCATCTAGTCTTTGTGGATGAATACATGAATGAATGAATACATGAATGAATGAATGTAAGGTTTGGGCCATTCACCAGACCATAATGATCTCAAAGGGTCATGACATATAGTTGGTGATTTTTTCCCCCCTTGGTTTTAAATTAAACCACTTATGTTGAAGTTGCAGGTTCCTGGTTGGTCCAAATAAAGTGGGAGATCAGTGGGAAAAGAGGAAGACCACCAGTGATGCGGATTGGCACTTGGCTGCAACAGTGGGCTCAAGCAGAGCAATGATTATACGCCTGGTGCGGTACTGGGCAGTGTTTTTGTTTGTTGAACATAGAGTTGCTCTGAGTTAAAGCTGACTCAGTAGCCCCTGACAATAACAGATAACTAAAAGGTTGGTGGTTCAAACCTATCCCGATGATGAAGAGAACCCTCTGGAGTTCAATTCTACACTAGCTCAGTAATGGGACAACCATGAGTTCACCATAAATAAGTTGGAATCCACTCCAGGGTATCGGGTTTGATTTTTTTGGAGGGGTTGTTTCATGCTGATGTACACTTACCTGGTGAGAACCTGGTTCTGTGGTAAGCACTTTCAACCATTTCCTGTAGCATCGTATCTGCTTAATTAAAGTAGAATCTGTCATTACCCCCTTTTCATAGTTCAGGAGATGAAGACGCACAGAATCTAAGCAGTTTGGCCAAAGGCACACAGCTGGTTAATGAGGAAGGAACCCTGCTGGCATGGGGGTTAAGTGCTCCATTGCCGACCAAAAGGTCAGCAGTTTGAACCTACCAGTCACACTGAAGAGGAAATTGCTTGAGTAAAAATTCACAGCCTTGGAAGCAGTATGGGGTGGTTTATCCATCCTGGTATGAGTTGGGATGTACTCTGTGAGATTGGGTTTTGATAATGAGTTTTGAGTCAATGGGGCGTCTGGATTCAACTTAAGTCTAACAACTAACCTTGCCCACACCCATAACCACCTTTGTTGTTGTTGTTAGGTGCCATCAAGTGGGTACCGACTCACAGCAACCCTGTACACAATAGAATGAAATACTGCCCAGTCCTGCACCAACTTCACAATCATTGCTACATTTGTGCCCATTACTGCTGCCACTGTGCCAATCCATCTTGTTGGGGTCTTCCTCTTTTTCTCCGACCCTCCACTTGACCAAACATGATATCCAATACCAGGGATTGGTCCCTCCTGACGATATGTCAGAAGTATGAGAGACGAAGTCTGGCCATCCTGGCTTCTAAGGAACATTCTGGCTACACTTCTTCCAACACAGTTCTGTTTGTTCTTTTGGCAGTCCATGGTACTCTTAATATTCTCCTTGAACACCATAGCTGAAGTGCGTCAATTCTTCTACTGTATTCCTTATTCATGTCCAACGTTCACATGCATATGGTGTCATTGAAAACACCATGGTGTGGCTCAGGCACACCTTAGTCCTCAAGCTGTCATAGCCACCTTAGGTGCTGCGTTTCCATGCCCCTTTGTTGTTCTGATGTGATATTAATTCTCATATTGTGCTTTCAACCACCTAACCTCACAAGGTGATGATCCTCTTCTGAGATAAAGACTTGCCCTTTCTTCTATAGTGAGAATTTCTGATTTGGGAACCCAGGGAGGTTTGGGAAAATATTTTTGAAGAATGTCAGGAGTTTACTGCAGAACATCTAAGGCAGCTAACCTGAAGCTCAGCTTTTGGAGAAAGGGTAAACACAAGCACAGCTAATAACCAGATTCTTAGAAGACCTGCAGTTTTCTTGCGGGAGAGAAACACGTAGGGTCAAACGACTGTTTGGGGTATTATCTGATTATGGACAAGTTTCTGAGTCTTCCCCCATTGTTGTGGTTGTTGTTGTGTGCTGTGGAGTCGGTTCTGACTCATAGTGACCCTGTACAGGGTTTCCGAGGCTGTAAATCTTTACGGGAGCAGAAAGCAATATCAGTCACTGTTACCGTCAGGACTGACCCA
>NW_006408562.1:11889515-11918195 GCF_000296735.1 Chrysochloris asiatica | reverse complement strand
GAGGCTGTAAATCTTTACGGGAGCAGAACGCCTCCTCTTTCTCCCTCAGAACTGCTGGTAGTTTCGATCCACCGACCTTGAGGTTAGCAGCCAAATTCGTAACCACTACGTTACCACTCTGGTAGCGTAGTGGTTATGAATCGGGCTGTGAACCGCAAAGTCAGCAGTTCGAAACTACCAGCTGCTCCACAGGAGAAAGATGAGGCGTTCTGCTCCTGTAAAGATTAACAGCCACGGAAACCCTGTTCAGGGTCACTATGAGTCAGATTAACAGCCTCGGAAACCCTGTTCAGGGTCGCTATGAATCGGAACCGACTCCACGGCACATAACAACAACAACAACAACAACAACAACACTACCAGAGCTTCCCCCATTCGTTTTTTTTTCTTTTCTTTTCTGGAAAATAGTTTGGTGGATGAGCTCACCTTCAACTCATAAGTGTCAAAATGTAGGAGATGAAAATAGTGCTTACCCTGGGAAATCAGAGAGAGCAACTCTGTATGTCGACCACATTTATCTACAAAGGCTTCCAAGGAAAAGAGAAATTGGTAAACCACGACAGATAAAGAAGGTAGACAGGAGGTGACACCAGGCAAAACAAGCTAAGGAAAGGCTGATGGATGACCGTCCTGTGAACTTCCACTGGGGTTGAGGCAGTCAAGTATTGTTAGCTGCTGTCAAGTCGATTGGTCTCATAGCAACTCTGTGTAGGGTTTCTTAGGAGTAGCTGATGGCTTTGAACTACTGACCTTAAGGTTCAAAGTCCAGCGCCAGACCAGGAATTTGAGGAAGCCAAGTAGGCGGACTGAAATTTGCTTGCTTTAAAACACAGAGGAGGAGTTTGGTGTTCCTTCTTGGCTAATTTCCCAGATTCACACTGATTGCCTGCTATCTTCCTGGCTATTGAGAGACATTGACAATAGGATTTACTCTTTCTGTCCTAGAGCACGGATGGTAGATTTTTCCTCCCACCAAAGGGAATGTCCCGTTGGTTTGGAGATTTGTAATGTTCACAAAGATCTTTAGGCAATTAGAAGATAAGAAAAGTTTCTGAGTAAAGATTGGGGTTCTGATATGGTTCTGCAGGATTAGTACTGGATTGCAAAGTACGGCAGTTCAAATCCTTCAGCTGCCCCTTGGAAGCCTTATACAGGGTGGCTATGAGTCAGAACTGACTTGATGGCACTTAACAACAACAACATAGGTTATAGCTGAAGAATGATGGCTTTATTAAAACAAAAGGAGAAAAGAACAAATCAGTTACATGAAAACAAAAACCTAAAAATGCTTATGATTTGGCATGATTGATGTTTTATGACCTTGTTGATGGATAGTTTTAGGGTAAGAGACAAGTGATGATTATGATGTTTGTTTAGATTTGGAATCTGGTTCTGTTCTAGAAAGCTCAACAGTGGCTACTTGTTGGAGGTGAAAGAAAGGCATAAAGTAAGTTACTGGGCTTTTTTTTTTCTTTTCTTTTTTTCTGATAATGAATCTCAGCAGTTCCCAAAATGAGTTTGTACATTAGAATAATTTGTGGTGTTTGTACAAAGAAAAGAAATTTAAAGGTCACATCCCAAGAGTTTTGAGCTTGGAGTTTGTGATATGAATGTTTAGCAAGCCCAGGTGGTTCTGATTAATCTAGGTGGAGGAATAGCCTTAGAAACAACTGGTGAACTCAAGTTATGGTAAACGCCACCAAGACGGGCTCTGGGTGGTATAGCATTGAAAAAACAAATCGCAGGTTCCTGGTTTACAAGATACAGGAACTTGTGCTTTTTAACCAGGTAGGAATCGAAAGACCTTTGTACCTAGTGATGTTGGTGGATTAAGTGGGATTTCCCTGATTGGATCAGGTTAATCTCAGATACACTGAAAATAGCCAATCTATCTATGTTTAGATTGGGCACTGTAAATAATATTCTCTCCAGTTAAGAAAAAAATTAAATCATGTAAATGCTCATGCAAAGAGTAGTTTTGTCTATTGGAGAGGGGTGAAATACTTACCTTTTTTTAAAATGGTAACTACTACACAGGGGTCCTTGTGTGGCACTGTAGGATAAACACTGGACTCAAAACTCCCTAGCCACTCCTCAAAAACCGTATACACGGTTGCTAATGAATCAGAACAACAGTTGTTTTTATTAAGTGTCTTAGAATCAGTTCTGACTTAACTGAACCCTGTACAGGGTTTCCAAGGAGTCGCCGGTGAGTTTGAACTCCCAACCTTGCAGTTCAAGCTGGCCTTGCAGTCCAGTGCTTATCCTACAGCGCCACACCAGTACTCCAAAAACTACACAAGAATGAAAAGGTGTTCAGTTTTGCTATTGGCAGACAGTAAACTATCAGTTATGTGTGGCAGCCTTAGTGAATCAAAGTGTTATCACCTATAGAGACTTTTGGGTGGTCGGTGACTCTGTAGGTAATCACTGGATTGCATAACACAAGGTTGGAGGTTCTAGCCCACCAACCGCTCCACAGGAGAAAGATGAGGCTTTCTGCTCCAACAAAGGTGTAGAGCCACAGAAATCCTACATAGGGTTTCTATAAGTTGGAACCCACTCAAAGGCACTTAACAACAGCAACGTAGTGGCTCTCTGTAACCTAAGCATTGGCCTTGTAGGGTTCAAACCTATCAGCTGCTTGCAGGAGAAGTGTGAGACTGGCTGCTCTCATCTCAGAGATGCAAAGCTCTAATTCTCTGATTTGGGATCCACTAGATGACAATAGGTTTGTTTATACAGACTTTTAGAGGTCTCCAGTGACCTTGGAGGTTGGGTGTTCTTTCTAAAAAGTTTGGGAATACACACAACCCACATCCCTCTGCTGCAAAGCAGATGCTATGGTTTTGTTTTTTTATCAGACAAGCAAAATTCTTTCCAGTTCCGGTGTTCATGGTTGGAGTAAGGAGAGTCTCAGAGTGTTCTGGAGTTAGCATAGTATTCTGGTGAAAAGGAAAACTTGTTTAGCGCAGAACGGGATGTGGATTAGCCAAGAATATCAACAAATAGAAACAATCATTTTGTTTGTTGGTCCAAAACCAGAGTGAAGACCAGCGCAGGGTAAATGTCTAAAACCCCTTTGAGTAAATGATGTGATTATTCATTATAGATGGACCTTTGCACACATTCATTAGTAAAAGAGGTCTACTTTATGCCACCTATTACACAATAAAGGCATCAGTTAAAATGATTCTGACCAATTACGAATGACCTTCAAAGGAAATAAGACCCTATGCAGTTGAATCTCTGTTTACCCAGATTGTGTCATGTTGTTTTGTTAAGTGCCATTGAGTTGGTTCTAACTCACAACACCCTGTATGGGGTTTCCCAGGATAAGTTGGTGGGTTTGAACTGCCAGCCTTGTGGTTAATACTCCAGTGCTTATCTTACGGCACCATACCAGGACTCCAACCCAGACTGGACAGACCAAATTAGGGCCTGTTGTGTAACATCAAACTGATTCTGACACTTAATGAACCCTGTGTGACCGAGTAGAAGTACCGCAGAGTTTTCTAGACTGTTACCTGTCCTGGGGTAGACTTGCCATGTCTGGCAAAGTCACTGGGTGGGTTTGAACTGCCAACCCTTTTGGTTAATAGTCAATTGCTTAATGTTTGTGCCACTAAGATTCCTTATGCCCTAGCTGTTGTTTTTGTTATGTGCCATCAAGTTGGTTCCGACTTATAGTGACCCTGTGTGGGGTTTCTAAGAAGCAATTGGTGGGTTTGAACCACTGGCCATGTGGTTGGCAGTTCAATGCATATCCTGCAATACCACACCAGGACTCTTATGCCTTAACTAGGTCTGTTCATATATTTATCTTATGCAGTAGAACCTATGAAAGCCGGAAGGGAACTGTGTAAGGTAGAATCTTGTTAGAGAAGGAAAATGAAATGATTTTCCCCTCATAGGAGTGATAGAAAAGTGGAAAGATGGTACCCTGTCAGAGGTGGCGAACTTGTGAGATCCGGAAAAGCAAGGCAGTCCTGTCAAGTTCTGGCTATCACAGGTTTCACTGAGTAAGCATTTGAATGTTGCAAATGCTTAGTGCGCTCAGCTGATAACTCATGGGTTGGTGGTTTAAGTCCACTTGTAGATTTTTGGAAGAAAGTCCTGGGGAAATTAGGCATTGGTGGATAACCCTGTGGAACACAGTTCAGCTCTAATACACATGAGGTCGTGATGAGAGTCCAACTGGTTCTGGTTAGGGCTGGTTTTGGAATACTTAACTTAGGTGTGGACCACATGGGGTGCCAAGAAGATGTGGGAAGAAGTGGTCTCACCAAGGGCTTTGGCGCTTACAATATGGGTCCCCGGTGGGCAGACAGTCTGCCGTCGGTGCAGTAAGTAGCTGTGTGGAGGTTGTGCTCATTTTCAGAGGGAGAGATGACTTCTCCTCCTGGATTTACAAGCCTAGAGCCCTGGCTTCTTCACAGACATTTTTTGATGGTGTAGTCATCCAGCTAAAGACAGACTACATTTGAGATCATGCTGACTTCCTCAGAAAGAGGCACAGTCCATCCCAGGCACCATCATTGGGACATGCATTTTGAAACTCCAGAGAATGGAACTCATTCTCTTGACTATTGTCTCTGTGTCTAGAATCTGTGTCGACTTAAGGAGTCATAAATGGGTGTAGACCAGGGTTTCAACAGTTTTCTTTCAGGGACACACCTGTCAACTTGTGCTTTGAACACATCCCTCATAGTCACCAACCACTTGCGTCAACCACCCATCTGTATTCTTTATTGGTACACGAGGCCAAAGAGGGGAGTTGGGTCCTACCTGTGCCTCCATTTCCTCATTCACACATTAGCAGAGGGGCACACAGAAATGGAAAAACCAATCCAAAGAAGACAAACTATGTTTGTTATTGGTTGCAATGTATTTTTGAACAAAAATGCAAGAGTTAGGAATTGTGGGACTACCTGAAGTGATAATGAAGTGATTAATGGCTATATTATAATGCGGAGTCATGGCGTGGCACAGAAAGGTAATGGGCTGGACTGCAAAGTTGGCAGTTCAAACTCACCAGCTGCTTCTTGGAAACCGTATACAGGGTTGCTATGGGTCGGAATCTACTCGACAACACTTAACAACAACAACAATATTATAATGCATGTATATTTTATTAGTAATATTCCCATAGTTTTCATTCCAGGAACATTTGTGTGGTTCAAATGCAATATTGTTAACAGGCGATTTTGAAGGGGTTGTTTTAACCCTCACATGGTTCTCCTGGAAGTTTGTAAAGGAAAGAAGAATGGCTCAGAGATTTTGCTTTTTGAGGGGAACTGGAAGTTAATGATGTTCCTTCATAATAACAAGGAATTTGGTTAGTTCTTGATCATGTGCCTGCTGACCAAATTAAAGTGATTAGCAAGAAGAACTAGAATGTGAATTCTTTCAGTTATTGTTATTAAGTGCCATCAAATAAGTTCTGACTCATAGCAACCCTCTGTCAGGTTTCCGAGGCTTTAAATCTTTGCAGGAGCAGAAAGTCTCATCTTTCAGTAGGATGTATTTCAATATTATGGTGACAACTATATGGTATTTAAAAGTTCCCCTTGCAGGTGTCCCTGTATGTATGGTCTGTGCTTGGTTTGTATCAACCAATCAAATTTCAGCGCACGGTATTTCTTCCTATGTTCTTCTTTTTGATCAGCCAAAAAACTCTCTGCTTCTCTGAGAGAAACAAAGCTGTGACCACAGCACAAAAGCAAAATTCTATCTTGGATTTGGATAGAGCCCTCGTGGCATACTGGGTTACACATTGGATTACTAACCACGAGTTCAATAGTTTGAATCCACCAACCGCACCGTGGGAGAAAGATTAGATTTTCGGCTCCAGTAAAGATTTGGAAACCCTACATAGTGTTGCTATGAGTTGTAACTGACTCTATGTCAGTGGGTTTGCATTTTGCTTTTGGGAATATAAAAATAAATAGAATAAAAACCTGAGACAGTGGGGGTCCAGTGGTTGAATTATCTAGCTGAGTCACAAATCCACCAGAATAAATAATGGCATCCTGGTGTGTCACTGTTCCATCCTGTTCTGGACTGCTAGCCACAAAGTTGGTACTTCAAGCCCATCAGTCGCTCCTTGGAAACCCTATACAGAATCACTATGGGTCAGAACAGACTCGATGACATTTAACAAGCAAGATCTTGGTGTTTTAGCCTTACCTTTGAAACTTTAAAATGGCTTTTCTAATTTTGCAGTTTCAGTATTACACACTCTTTTTAAAAGCAGAGAGTAGAACTTTGTGTGGGTTGGAAACCTTGTTAGATGTTGCTGGTAGTGATTCTTGTTGATTTTTGCTTTCTTGAGTACTCTTAGAGACAGATTTGTTTGTTGCAGTTGATTCGGTAGACAGTATACTCTGATCATGTGACTTAAATTAATTCCCAGACCTTTGAGATAGCAACTCTGTCCTCAGCCACTCACATGGTGGTATTTGAAAGAGTTCCAGGGTATGGGGGTTTGTTTCCCAAAGCATCACATTTACCCACAACACAATGAGTAATGGAATCTGGACAGGGTGTAAGACATGCTGTTTTTTGGACTACAAAAAGGACTAGCATCCTGCAGACTACAATGTCTTGCTATAATCCCTTCCTTCCTGGCTCAGACAGGGCTGGGAATGCACCCCGTAGAGCTGGAGAACAAATTCCCTCTGCCCTGAAACCCCTAATCATACCCACAAAGCCCCTAGCCCACAGATGTGAGCATTCCTATCCTTACAACTTTTCCTGGTGGCTCAGGCAGTTGCTGTGCCCCCAGCCCACAGATGTGAGCATTCCTATCCTGACAGCTTTTCCTGGTGGCTCAGGCAGTTGCTGTGCTTCTAGAAGTATGTCCAGGGTCACAGGTTTCCTGGATGTCCCTTACAGGGTTCTGGTGGGTGGCTGGCCACAGGGAGATCCACCCATTCTTAAGACTGTCAGCCCACAAGACTTCTAGAATCTGCTCCCTTCTGTGCTCAAATGCTTCATGTTTGAGTTCATTGACTGAGCTCTCCTCTGCAGTGGACAATGCCAAAGATGACCACAGATAAAAGTAACCCTGGCATCATCCCAGCCTTCCCCTTCCTGTTGTACTGCGTGACTCAGACTCCTCACCTTGCTGTTTACGCGGAGCCGTAATAACCAATACCAGCTGACGGCGGCTTGCTGAGACATGTACAATAAGGGCAGAAATGACATATTAAAGGGTTTGGGCTTTGTCCCACGTTTTTTTCAAGAGGGGGTAAAAAAAAGGTAGGAGGAAAAGACAACCTGGTTGTAATAACCAGTTTGTGCAACAGTGTTCCTTGTTTCAAACCTAATGAGGTCTGATTCCCACAAGGATCATGATTTATTACCTGTCCTTACTGGACTGTTGGCTTTTGGTGGTTATTATTTTGATATTAACTGAACATAGCACTTGAAATCATTTTACTTTCTCAATTCATTTTTCTCCCTGTTCGTGAATGACTTTGCGGTAGTTTGGATTTCATCGGATTAAAATAACACTCAGATGAAAACTTTTTTTTTTTTTTTTCATTTTAGCCTGTCTTCATGCTGAGGTGGATATACTGTGGGTTTCTCCTAATAGTAGGACAAAAATGGTCCTTTACAGGTTTCAAGGGAGTTTCTAGATTAGATGGAGTAGGAAGAAAGGTCTGGTGATTTTTTAAAAATAAATCCCTCAATGAAAACTCTGGATCCACCAATCCACAGCTGATCATGGAGTTAGGAGGCAGTATTGTGTTGTGTTGTGCATGGGTTTGTCTGGGGTTGGGAACACCTGAACTATAAAATAGTTAATAAGAAACTCCATGCTTGAATGCCGAGACACTCCTAAAAGTTAAGTGCTGTTGAGGTGGTTCCATCTCACAACAACCCTGTATAGGGTTTCCAAGGAGCAGTTGGTGGGTTGGAATCCTCAATCTTGTGGTTAGCAATCCAGTGCTTATCCTACGGCACCACACCTGGACTCCTACATGTTAATAAATGCTATTTCCTACTGTTGCTTTTGAGCCACTAAAAGTTAAGATATTATACCATTATCAATTCTGTTTTCAAGTCTAAGCTGTGGATGATATTTGAGGACCTCTCAGGTAATTTGAGTCCTAGGTTTCATAACAGGGCATCTCTGCATATTCAGGCCAAATAATTAGCTCTAGCTGCTGAGTAATCAACTTCCTATTTCCCAGGTTTTAAAAGTCTTAACACTTGCTACAGAGGATAGCCCACCGCCCCCCCAGGGACACATTTACATGTTCTGGTGTGGGTGGGGCTAGCAGCCCTGGGAGGGGAGGGCATTTCCCTGCTGAAGAGAACAAATGTTCTTCTCAGTTTCCCTCCTGTGTTTTGTCAATGCCTTCACCCGCCATCCCTCACAGTTCTGCTCTGGCCTGGGCAAAAGGAGTCGTGCCAACTGATCACACTAACCATGTTTCCTTATTTCCTTCCTCTGAAGACCTGGCATGCCAGTATATCCATTCTTAACATTGGTAACATTGATTTTTTTTCCTGGTGTCAGACAGTAATCATATGTGAATTGAAGAAAATTTAGAAAGTGACTCACAATCCCATCCCTCAGAATTGCTAATGAATGTGTATCATTTTAAGGTCTTTTTCTTAATTTGCTTGACTTTTTTGATGGTAGTGGTAGGGGTGGTCCACATCGACTTTGCTGTTGTTGAATTTTTTAGTTTTTTACTTTACCTTTAGTTGATATGAGACTACAAATGTCAGTTGATAAGCACTTGACTCTGGACCAAAAGGTCGGTAGTTCAAACCCACCAGCTGTTCTTCAGAAACCCTATACAGGGTCACTATGATGAGTCAGAATCAACTCAAAGGCACTTAACAACACCACCACCATCAACAAAGGGCATACGTAACATTTGCTAAGAGCATGCCTTTAATCATGGAAACGTTTGAAAAGCATTTAAATTTCTGGGATGGAAGGTATTTGTGGACAACCGTTTAGAAGGGCATCTGACCCAGAAAGTGAGGATAGACTAGGAAAAGTATGGAGCTAGATGGTGGGATGGGAGTGGCTTTGGGTTTAGCATCAGAAGATCCAGTCCTGCTTCTGCCTGAGGCTCAGTTTCCTAATCTAGGAAAGGGGGTAATTCCTACTTTACTGGATTGTATCGATGATTCACTTTATTAAATAAGGCGTATGAAAATGCTTTCCAAATAAGCACTGCAAGGATCAGATCAGATCGTATTATTACAGTGGCAAGATGCCCTGCCTTGGCCGTGGTGATTCAAAAGGAAGAGGAGGTAGAAGTAAACTGGGAAGTGTGGGTGGGTGAGCAAGGAAAATGTTTAACTGGCTCTTTGATTTTTTTTCGGGGGAAGAGGGTAGGAGAGGAAGAGGAGGAACAGATAATACATCTAGTGATAAATATGTACTTTCTGTTAAGGTGGTTATTAAGCATGGCAATGGAGATTTTTTCATTGGGAGACAGCCTACCTAGCAAGGCAGCTATTGGCCATGTTGCCCTGGTCACTCACTCTACTTTAGTCTGTGTATTTTGTTTTTACTCAATGAGTGCTTTCTCCTGTAAGACTAATATGTTTGCTCTCTCACCTAAAAGACTCTTATCAAACTTTTCCTGTGGATTACAGGCCTTGGTATCAGGGATCTTGTTGCATTTACACCGAAGAGAGCAGGGCAGCCAGAACTCTCTGTGTTTTAAACAACAGATAAGTTTCCTCTGTTGTGTTGTCTGTGTGGAGAAGGGTGGGGAGAGGAGCTAGGGAAGGACCCAAGTGGAGTGAGCCTGGGAAAGCTGTATAAATACCTTTAATTGGTGAAAAGATTTCTTTGTCTCTGCTTATCAGCCTCTGAAATTTGGGGGCTACCAAACTGGAAGGTTTTCCAGGGCCATATCTCCTAGGCTCTGGAACCAGCTGTCTCCTAAAACCTGTCCCACTGGTTACTTACCCTGTAACAGACAAGTTACTTCTTTTTGCACCTCAATCTTTTCATCTGTAAAATGGTTATAATGATAGTGTCTACTTCATAGGATTATAGTGATGAAATATCAGTCACTGTTACCGTCAGGACTGACCCAGCCAACGTTGTGTGGAGTCCCCACAGAGGAATTGAGAAAGCACAGAGATAATACTAAACGCTCCTGAGTGTGTAGCAGACCCCACTATAAATGGTATGGTGGGAATGAAGGCAAGGTTTCTGTAGGCTTTGCCTCAGGGCACATGGTAAATGGTACTTGGCTACAATTGAAAGTCCACCGAAAGTGCTTGGGAAGAAAGGCCTACAAATCTACTTTGGAAAATCAGTCATTGAAAACTCTGTGGAACAAGAATCTCTTCTGACACCCTGGAGTCTCCATGAGTTGAGGGTCTGTTCAGTGGCAACCTTCAGTACATCCTCTGGAGTTGAGTCATCATTGTAAACAAGTGGCCGAGAAGGACAGTCCAACACATCTTCTGAGGACGGTTAGCTCATTCCAGCCCCTGCTTCCCCGGGTCTTAGCTTTCTATTTCTCCCTGTCTGGTCCCTTCCTCTGTTTGCCCTGTGATGAGAGACTGGGCAGGAAGGCAGCTGCTCATGCATGTTCCTGAAAGACACTAGGAACTGGAGTAGAATGTATGTATCAGTGAGAATCCTCTGAAGCAAGAGAAAATTGGGCCAGGCGTAATTTACTGGATTTCCACACCATTCTAGTTTATTCTCTTACGTTGTTCCAAAGCAAATTAGTAGGTTGGGATTTTAATGCTACTTCTCATTGTAAGTGGAGTCGTGGTGTGGCGCTGTGGGTTAATGTGCCAGACTGCAAAGCCATTTGAACTGCAAGGTCAGCAGTTCAAGCTCACCAACTACTCCTTGGAAACCCTATACGGGGTCACTATGGGATGGAATCAACTCGATGGCACTTAACTAAGTACATGTGTGTATTCATATTTGAACCTGCCCAGCATTTCCTTGACCCTGGGCTCTGTGCACAGAGGGGGAAGACAGAGCTTTGTGAGCTGTTTGTGTAGTAGACCTGAGGCTCTGGAATGAAAGTGCTTCGGTGAAAATTTTGACTCTGACACTCCCCAGCTATGAACACTCAGTCAGTTGCTTAACTCTCCGTGCCTCAGTTTTCTTAATTTGTAAAATGGGACTCATGCAACTCTCTATTCATTTGTGGGGTCCTGGTGTGGCGCTGTGGATTAATGCATTGGAAACAAAGTTGGTTTGAACCTCGAGGTCGGCAGTTCAAGTTCACCAGCCGCTCCCTGGTTGCTCTGGGTTCAAACCAACTTGAGGGCACTTAACAACAACAACAACATTCATGTTTGCGGTGGGTGTTTAATGAGGTTAATGTGAAGATTACTGAGTCAATGACTATACAAGAAATCCAGTGATTATTTTTGGAATGTGAGAAGCCTCTATTTGATGCTTGCTTTGGTCACTGAACTAATTAGGACCTTGTCTAAACTTCAGTTTTCTCAGCTGGAAATATATACGAAATGGGAACACAGACTCTCACTCGGAGAGTTGTAAACACGATCATGCGCCATGCCCAGGATGTCGGGACACGGCATCTTCAAGTTCTCCGTTGCTTCTCTTATCTCTTTCACCCACTCCTAGTCTCTTTCCTTGGCATTGTTTTCTTTTGATTCTTTTCAGGAAATTTCCGTTTCTGGAAGAAACACTTTGGTCTTGATAACACTGACTCGGAGGTTATGTTTCCGGGAGAAGATTCAGAGCAGCGAGTAGCAGTGTATTTTAAGTACTATACCCAGTGTTTTGTGGCAGTTTCCAGAACCACTCACATAATGCTGCCCCATTTCATTGAGGAAACTGCAGCTGTGAGAGCCAAGGGCCGCCTGACATCTCAGGGCCATCAGGAGGCAGAGCTGTCATTCCATACAAGTCTACTCTAGTGCAGAACCCGTGGTCGGTCATTTAGTGGTTCTGCTTCCTGAGCTGTGGAAAAGGTCAGCCTTAAGCATTACCAGACTGGAATGTTGCTGTTGTTGTAAAGTGCCGTCGAGTCGGTTCCGACCCATAGCGACCCTGTGTAGGGTTTCCGAGGAGCAGCTGGTGAGCTTGAACCACCAACCTTACAGTTCAAACGGCTTTGCAGTCTGATGCATTAACCCACAGCGCCACACCACAATGAATGGAACTAAATAGAGGACACATCTGCTCCCCCTCTCTCAACTCTTTTCTGGTTTAACTCAAGTTAACTTGTTGTTGTTGTTGTTAGGTGCCAGCGAGCCAGTTCCAACTCATAGTGACCTTATACACAACAGAAGGAGACACTGCCCGGTCCTGTGCCAACCTCTGTCATTAAGATTGAGCCCATCGCTGCTGCCACTGTGCCGGTCCATCTTGGTGGGGGTCTCTCTCATTTTCACTGACCCTCCACTTTACCAAGCATGATGTCCTTTCTCCAGTGACTGGTCCCTCCTGATAATATGTCTGAAGTATGAGAGACCAAGTCAGGCTATTCTGACCTCTAAGGAGCATTCTGGTTGTCCTTCCAACACAGATGTGTTTGTTCTTCTGGTAGTCTGTGTGCATCAGTTCTTCTATGGTCTTCCATTTTCATTGTCCAGCTTCTATTTGTATATGAAGTCATTGAAAATACCAGCCCCTTAGTCCTCAAACTGGCATCTTTGCTCATGAACACTTTAAAGAGCTCTTGTGCAGCAGATTTCCCTAAGTTAATTTAGGGGCGTGTATCGAAGGCACTTAACAACAACAACAACAACAACAATAATGGAGTCCTGGTGTGGCGCTGTGGGTTAATGCGCCAAACTGCAAAGCCGTTTGAACTGCAAGGTCAGCAGTTCAAGCTCACCAACTGCTCCTCGGAAACCTATACAGGGTCGCTATGGGTTGGAACCGATTCTATGGCACTTCACAACAACAATAATGGCTTGTAAGATGCTCTGGTAGCAGAGTGGTTACAAATTGGCCTGCTAATCTCATGATCAGCTGTTCAAAACAATCAGCTGCTCTGTGGGAGAAAGATGAGGCTTTCTGCTCCCATAAACATTTACAGCCTCGGAAACCCTATACAGGGTCGCTATAAGTTGGAACTGACTCCACGGCACATTAACAACAACACCAACATAATGACTTGTACGGTAGACTTCGCATATTGAGTCCTATGCCAGTGTTCATCCCCCAGAATGGGAAGTCTCATTCAGCAGAATGGGTTCTCCCTTCATGTCCACAGAGATGGCGTGCAGCTGCTTGGTCCTAAGGTCATTTAAAGTGCCATATCATTTGACAGATTGGTCTCCTTTATATCAATTCTTGTAGCCTTTTTTCATGAAATAGAAATTTCTATCCTGGACATGTAATTTAGGGAGTGTTGAAAATAGCTCTTTCAGAAAGCTATGGAATGATATATTTTTACATTTGTGAAATTTCCCATTTTTTTCTTTTCCCACCATTTATCCTGGGTAAATGAAACCATAAATGCAACAGTATTGAGAATTTAGGGTGTTATAAAACCATGGTCATTATTTGAAAAACTCAACTTTAAGTCAGAATTGAGAAAAATATATCCTGTGAATATAAGCATATTCATTTAAATTCATTGGCAGCATCCAGCATGGTTTAAAAATCAGGAAAGGTGTGTGTTGGGGTTGTATCCTTTTACTATACTTGTTCAGTCTATATCCCAAGCAAATAATTTAAGAAGCAAATAATCCAATGATATGAAGAAGAATGCAGAATCCAGATTGAAGGAAGACTAATTAACATGTACTATTAAAGATCAAACATTCATGTGGCATCAATATGGATAAAGAGAACAAAAAAATGATCACAACTACAATAACTAACATCATAATAAATGGAAAAGAAACCCATTGAAGTCAAGGATTTCATTTAACTGGGATCCACAGTCAACACCTATGGAAGCAGCAGTCAAGAAGTCAAACTATGTATTATTGCATTGGGTAAGTGTTGCACAAGACCTCTTTAAAGTGTTAAAAAGTGAAGATGTCACCTGGAACACTAAAGTGTGCCTGTCCCAAGCCACAGTATTTCCAGTTGTCTCATATGCATGTGAAAGTTGACCAAAGAAGAATTGATATCTTTGAATTATGACACTGGTGAAGAATATTGCATATATCATGAGCTACCAGAGGAATAAACACAGCTGTCCTGGAAGAAGTCTACTCAGAATCCCCGGATGGAGAGACTTCATATCATGGAGTTTGGACAGGTCATCAGCAGGGATCAATCCCTGAGAAGTACATCATACTTGGTAAAGTTGTTGTTGTTGTTGTTATGTGCCGTGGAGTCGGTTCCGACTCATAGCGACCCTGTCGGGTGTGAAAAAAAGAGGAAGACCTTCAATGAGATGGATTGACGTAGTGGATGTTCCAGTGGACTCAAACATAGGAACAATTGTGAGCATGGCACAGGACTGGGCAGTGTTTTCATCTGTTGTGCATAGGTTGTTGTACATGAGTTGGGCCTAACTCTATGGCACCTGATGTGAACAATAGCCATAAAATGTGATCCGACCAATTTAGTGGGTTTGATGCTGATGCTGTGGCATCCTATGGTGAGCCTGTATGTGTCAGAGTAGATGTGCTCCATAGAGTTTTCAGTGAGGTTGAGTTTTTTGGAACTTGGCTACCAGCTTGGCTTCTTGGGCACCTACGGAGGGACTCAGTCCTCCAACCTTTTGGCCAACAGCCTAGCATGTTAATTGTCTCTTCCACTGGGTGACTCATTAGTTTCTCATAACCAAAAACCAAAACAAAATAAAACAAAAAATACCCAAACCAGTTATTCTTGAGTGGATTCAAATTCATGGTGACCCCATATGTATCAGAGCAGACCTGTGCTCCATGGGGTTTTCAGTGACTGATCTTTCAAAGTCTAAACATCGAGGACTAGACCGAACCAGACCAAGGCAACTTCTGCACTGTAGTTAATGATCTGAGCGACACTTGATGTTGGAAATAGTGACATGCCCAGGTACAAATGTCTCCTAGGTTGTATCTTTCTGTTTTCAATAAAACCAATAAGGTAGTCTTGAAGTTTATGCAGGTAGTAAGTGTTTGGGAAATTCAGAAAGGTCACAAAGCAGGACTATACTTTTCTCGTCTTCTCTACTTTGCCTTTTCATTTAGTGTAGGGTTCATTAGCAAATGACAACTCTACTTCCCTGCTGATGTTCATCTTCATGCAGGATTAGGTATAAGGTTAACTTGTGGGTTAATCAACTTACTAATACAAGAAGATATAGCATTCTCAGTATAACATAAAGTCCTGAAAAGATAGTCCAACACTGAAGGTATTATCACAACATGCACTGACCTCACCATGTGTCTCGTTGACTGTGTGCAGGTGGCTGTGCCTTCTCATCTTCCTTTCTCTCATCCAGAGTTTGGCATTAAGGTGCACCTGGACAGAATCTTCTGGGTTTAATACTCTTCTGTTGTGGAGAACCTTGTATAGGAGTGTGCTTAGCATCTGGCAGAAGGCAACATGCAGACGTGACCAAAAGCTTTAGTTCTGGAGCTAGTCTTTCTGCAGCTGACCTTGGTGCTGTAGGGTAAGCACTGAACTGCTAACCACAAGTTCAGTGGTTCACATCCACCAGCTCCTCACAAACCCTACACAGGGTCCCTGTGAGTTGGAACCAACTTGATGGCACTTAACAACAACAACATGCAAGCATAGCATTGTTCAGGGTCTCAGTGTTCTTGACTGGACTATATCTTCTTTTCCCTTCAAAGTACCTTACCTGAAGTTTTGCATTGTTCACTGCCATTAAGTTGACCCCTGATTCATAGCTACCCTGTGCCTAGCAGAAAACATATGCACCATCTTCATAATTAGAATCCTGGGGTGGCGCTGTGGGTTAATGCACTGGACTGCAAAGTCAATTTGAACTGCAAGGTTGGCAGTTCAAGCTTACTAGCTGCTCCTCTGAAACCCTATACAGGGTCGCTGTGAGCTAGAAGCAACTTGACAGAACTTAACAACAACAATAAAGCCCCATAATTAGTCACAGATCAGGTTGTCTGTGGAGTTTTCATTGGCTGGCTTTCTGGAAGTAAGTATCAGACCTTTCTTCTGGTCATACTCAGTAAATGCTGTTTCCTTTCTTCCTCTGGGTCCTCTTACCTATCCTGTTTTGCTTATTCCTTATGCTCTAAATGCCTCTTGACTCATTGGTGTTGACAAGGTTCTTTCGGAGCTTTTTCAATTCCGCTGCTCATCTAGTCATGTGACTCTGTACGTTGCTTGTCCTTTATAATTTGCCTTGTCATTTGATGTAGGGTTCATTAGGAAATCAAACTTTACTTCCCTGCTGATGTTCATCCTCATGCAGGGTTAGGTATAAGGTTAACTTGTGGGTTATAACAATTGATTGATATAAAAAGATTTAGCATTCTCTTTTTAGCAAAAAGATCTCTGTGTCGGGTAGGTACTGACCTCCAGATCTGCATTTTCAGCTGCTTGCTGGACACCTTGACTCAGACTTATCATGGCCACCTTGACAACCTTCCTTCCAAACCCAACTCCTGTCCCTCTACTCCCTGTTTTGTTTTTAGCCTTTAGTGTGTCTAGCATTGGTCTGGACACATGAAGACAGGTTTGTGGCCTACTTTTCGGTGTCCTAAAATATCTAGTCGGAAGTGAAATCAGGCCAACTGGGTTTGGAACGGATTTCTCTTCCTTTTCTCCATCAAGGGCAGGGTTGGTGTGAAATTGGTTGCTTGAAATTAGGTCAGGCAACAACTACTGTTTGCCGTTCATTAAGAGTTTACAGTGTCTGCAAGATCAAAAAGAGGAATTATTCCAAGAAGTCTCTGGCTTATCACTCTATGGACCCAAGCTTTGTAGTGAAAGGACTAGTCTCATAATCTTGAATTTTCAGATGTATGCAGATGCTATTGTGGTCAGTAAAATGTAAGCTTATTTTAAAGAGTTACCGAATGTGCCATTTAATTTTGTGATCCTATGATTTTTCTAAGAATGTCAACTAAAAGTACAATTATCAAGGGTTGCCATAAAAATTTTTTATTGTCTTTTTTTTTTTTTTTAGTTGCTTTGAGTCAGTTCCCACCCATAGCGACCCTGTGTAGGGTTTCCCAGAGCAGCTGGTGGACTTGAACCACTGACCTTATGGTTCAAACCGACCTTGCAGTCCAGCACATTAACCCACAGCACCACAACAGGGCTCCCTAATGTTATGAAGCTTGAATTTCAAGGGTGATTAGTGATTTGCATTTGTTTGAAGCCACTTGTAGGGAAAAAAGTCCATCTGAGATTACATAAACTTTCAAACATAAGGTTTTTGTGGCGAGAAATCAAACCAGAAGTCTCAAATCATTTGGCTAGTAATTTAAGTTTAGAACTTCCACTTGTTAAAGACACAGCGATTATATTCAAGATAAGATATAAGGCTCTCAGTGTTTGTGCCCGTGTGTGTCTTGATAAGTCTTGTAGTCTGCGTCTACCAGACAAATACATAGATGTACAAGTAAGCATAAAAGGCCCAAGTGCTTGACCCACAAAATAAATTTGATTTCTAAGAGATGGTGGCAGGTTTGGGGATTGGAAGGGAGGGTAAGGTAGTATTGTATGTAGCGTGAGAAGCTGTCACGAGCAATCCCAGTGAGAACACAATGACATACAACAGTCTGGTGTCATGGAATAATGAGTGCCTGATGGAAATGAGACACAACCTAGAGCCAGATATGTGGACCTTTGACTTGTCATTCATTTGAATTTTATGCTATATATCAAAGGAGTCATTCATGTGCCAACATGAATGTATTTTCTTTATTAAACAAAGCAGGTATTTAAAAGTTAACCTTGATTAAGTTTTGATAATGGCCAGTAAGGAAAACAGGAGAGAAAACAAAGAGGGAAGGTGAGAGACAGAGGTACTCAGACCTACAAAGCAGGGAGGAGGAAGGAAACAAGACATTGGTTTAGAGATAGGGAAGGTGGTGGCTGGGAAATGTGTGTTGGAGTTAACCTGTTTTTGTTTATTTGGGCTGTGAGTTAGGAATGTTATCTTTGCCTTGCATTTGAAAGGCTAATTTGATAATTCTACCACTTAACACAACTTCTCTTTAAGTTCCTTGACTCTTCCACCCTCCCTGGGGAGGTCCTGTAGGGTTGGCATGAGAGAGTCTCAATACCAGAATGTCCTAGGCAGGGTTTCCTTATAGCTGAAGCAGAGGAAAGCAGTTCTGTGAGGTTAGCCTGAAGAGCTGAAGGGAAGGAAATGGTTAGGGTTTCTTCCCTGCCACTTGTCCCTTTCCTCCTCTGTCTCCTTCCACCTGAGTCTTGTTCTGGAATCATCATCTGTTTTCCACTTAACACTGGATTGCATCTGTTCTGCTATCTCAGAATCAAGGTGCATGCACCCTTTTCCACTGTAATCATGTCCATTCCAACTCCTAGCGGCCCTCTGGGATAGGGTAGAGCTGCCCCATAGGGTTTCCGAGACCCAAATCTTTATAGGAGCAGACGTTCTCATCACTCTCTTTGGGAGCAACTGGTGGGTTTGAACCTCTGACTTTGTGGTTGGGAGCCCAGTGCTTAACCCACTATACAACCAGAGCGCCTTTCAGAAACTGTGCTTCCCTTACAGTACAATAAGAAAGAAAATGTGGGCTTCCTTTGTGGCTATTAAACCAACAGCAACATCTAAAAACCATGGAGTGGATTTCAACATACACAGACCCCATGGGTTATGGAATCGAACTGCACTGCACTCCGTGGGTTCTAAAAGCTATGAACTATTGGAAGCAGATTGTCGGGTCTCTGAATGGGTTCCAACCACCAACCTTTCAGTTAGTAGTCCAGCACTTAGCCCCTTGAGCCATCCAGGAATTTCCTTGTGGTCACAGGAGTCTAGTATTTTAGGATTTCCTCATGGATCCTGTTTTGTTATATCTGAACCTTTGATGCAGCCCCCCCCCCCCCTTTTTTTTTTTTTTAAATTAAAGCCATATTTGTAGACACCGTAGCTGGTATACTTCTCTTACTTTTGGGTAAAACGTGTGCCTACCTCGTTAGTGAAGGAACCTTACCAAGTGAATTGTATGTGGGAGGATGTGACTAACTCAGTTCCCAAGTCTGCCTTTGATATGACTTATCCTTCCCGACCCAACCCCATCCTTCCAAGCTTAACTGCTGTCTTTCCTTAGAAAAGTGATCCACATCTAAATATTTTAACTTTTTCAGGTTAAGCTGCTCTGGATTAATTTTCTGCTGGGTTATCTGAACCTGGGTCTTCTATTCTATACCTGGTGACAGGTGTTCACAAGAAAGAGACTGCTGAAGTCAAGCCCGCCTTCTTGTCTGTGTTAGGATTATCCTCTTTTTTTCTTTTTTAACTTTTTATTGTGAATTAAGTGAAGGTTTAGCGATAAGATCATCAGTTTTACATGCAACAAATCACTCACGTTGTTTCATCTCAATGATTGCAATCCCCTCCATGCAACAGCAGTGATCCTGCTTCCCCCCTGCGGTTCCTCGTTCCCTTCCACCCACCTCCTCAGCCTTTGTCAATTTTGTCCTTAGGAACATGTTGCCCCTTTGATTTTGTATGATTGACCATTCCATGGTGAGTATACATTACCAGTGCTCTTGTCCCCGCTATATACTGCTTAGATTATCGGTGTGGTGCTTAGAGTTAATGTGCTGGGCTGCAAAGTTGGTTTAAATCATAAGGTTGATGGTTCAAGCTCTTTGATTCCTCAGAAACACTATACAGGGTCACTATGGATTGGAACCAACTCAACAACACTTAACAACAACAACAACATAGTCTATTTGGCTAAAAATTAGGCCACAAGGTATATTCCTTTCCAGATCTGAAGGATAATCGAGGGCCATAGTTTTAGATTCCTCCAGTCTCTTTCTGAACAGGAAATAGGATTTCCCCTTTGACAACTTTCAGCAAAGCCCAAAATGTTTGGAGGATGTTTGAAAGTAGACTGAAGTCATAATGGTCAAGAGTGTGAACCTGGAGTGTTTTTTGTATGTCTGCATTCACAGCCAATGGGTGGTCTTACTTCTGTGTCCAGACTTCCAAGGACTCTCATTCATGGTGACCCCTTGTGTGTTACAGTAGAGCTACGCACCGTAGGGCTTTCAGTGACAGATTTTCTACAAGTAGCAAACCAGAGCTTTCTTCTGAGGCTTCTCTGGGTGGACTTGAACCCCTAAACTTTCAATTAGAAAGCCAGCATGGAACTGTTTGCATCACCTAGGGACTCCATTACAAGATAACTGCATTTATAAGTGCTAGAGATTTTCTTTCACGTTAGGAATGTCTTCTACAGGGGGAGATGGACAATTCACCTATAAACATACAACTCATGACTGAAATACAGTTGTGTGGAGAAACAAGGAGTAAAGAGAAGGTGTGTAAGAAAGACTTCCTTACGCTGCTAAGGGTATCAGGGGATTTTCTTATTAATTTCAAGCTGGAGCTAAAGACCGTTATGAATTGAGGGATACGGACCAGTCTCTTAAAATAGCAGAAGCAATCTGGGGGAAAAAAGATGTTAAACTCACTCCCAGATTCTAGTCTTCCTGGAACTCTGCTGCCTGCCCAGTCCTTGCTCCATCCTCATAATCCATTACAGATCCAACCACGGGGACCACAGGTTTCTCCCTGGCTCATTTCACACGTAGATTGCCCAACCTTTCTTCCTAGTCTTACTGGACAAGCTCTGGTAGAACCTGTTCAGCATGATGGCCACATGCAAACTTGTGAGCAAACAGCAAAACCAAGACCTCACTTCCGGAATACTGCACAGCTGCCCACACCAACTACCTAATGTCAACTTGAAGCCAAAGAATGCTTTATTTACTTCTACTGACAAGCCACCATCTTTCCAGTCCCACCTGCACTCGGGGAATTCCGGTTTGAATCCGGCTCTAGTATCTGGCCCTGGGCGATTCAGGCTGTGTTGTCATCTACTTGCTCTCAAGGTGTAGCCCACCTGCCCCTGCTCAGAGCCCAGAGCCTGGCTTCTTTAAGGCTGATGCATTAGCACATGCAGGAGGCATTTCTGATGAGCTATAAGTAGCAAGGACGTGGTGGTCTCTGTACATGTAGCTGTAGACATGACTCACATTAAATGACAAAACCTGGGGGCGTGGGGGATAAAAATGTGCTTCTTATATCACCTGTTTGGAATCTGCAGTGCGTGTAAAGGAACATTTTGTGACCATTAAGAAGAGCAGAGTTAGTCTTCGTGTCATTTCTTGGAACCTGGCTACTAACCCTAGGTCCACGGCTTCCTTCTGCCTTGGTCATCTGTCCTTGGACACAACCAAGGCCTACGAGCTGGTCCCTCTGCTTCTCTCAGTAGTTTTACAATGCAGTGTCCACCAGCAGCCAAAGTGATCTTTACAAAATATCATTATTAAATGATATTGCCATTTTTATACTAAAATCTAGCATCTGGCAGCTCTGTGATCTTGGTCTCTTCTTTCTGTTCCGTGAATACACTCTCACCAAAGGATGCATCCAATTGTCTCTGCTTCCTTGGATTTGCTCCCACTTCAGTCTTCACACTCGCTGGCCCTGTCTCAACTTTTGGTGTTATGAAGGGCCTTTCCTAGAAACCTGCTCAAAATCCCTTTTTTCCACCATCCATCCATCCATCCATCCATCTCTGTTACATCACCCAGCTTTATTCCCATAACTATATCTTTATCACTAGAATGTGTGCCGCTTCCTGAGGGCACAGTGCTTGTCCGTCTTCTCCTCTATGTGTCGGCTGTACGTCTGTGCTCATTATGAGAAGGGCTTCAAAAAATCCGTGGAGAAATTCCACCAACTTTCCACTGCATTTATCCACAGGCTTTTTTTGAAGTCCCCTTGAACACATTGAATGAATGAACTCTGACTCTTTAGAGAAAGACATTCCTTTTCCTGTTCTCTTTTTCGAGCAAGCTGAACTTTAAGATAGTAAGGGAAAGTTCAGTAGAAAGTTTGAAGTGATGGATTTCTTGAGAGAAAAAAATGTTTCTTAAATCCTTCACTCATGCTATGAAGAGCAGCCTGGGCAAGTAGTGGTTGGGGAGATATGTGCACACTGGACCATTGATGTTTTGACTCCCAGTGACCCCGTGGGGCATAGCAGGACCGTCCGACAGTTATCTTGGCTGGTATGGTACTGCAGGATAAACACTGGACTGCTAACCTCACGGTCTGCAGTTCAAGCCCACGAAGCTACTCTTTGGAACCGACTCAACCACATTTAATAACAACAACCTTTATAGGAACAGATCACCTGGGCTTTCTACTGCAGCGCCTCTGGGTGGGTTTGAACTATAAACCTTTCAAGTTCCTTACATACTGGACTACTCTGCTGAGTAGCATTTGAACCAAGTTACAAATGACTTTGTTGATTTTGTTATGTGCCTTGAAGTTTCAACTCATAGCTGGCCTGTACTGGGTTTCCGAGGAGCGACTGGTGAGTTTGAACAGCCAACCTTATGGCTCAAACCAACCTTACGGTCCAGTGCTTATCCTACTATTGTATTTGAAAACCTCTCAGTTCATGTCTGAATCACAGACTCTTTCATCTCGTGACTTGGAATTTTAGAGGCTTCAAAAGAGATGGCATAAAGGCTGGGGATCTGGTGTCTTAGAAGAAACTGAGGCCAGGAGCCATTCAGTTGGTAAATGTTGAACTGGAGTCCAGATTTGCTCACGACCCAGAACCTCAGCCTATTCCCAGCCTGCAGGAATAGATCCTTGTTGCATTCCTACCTATGCAAGGAATAGATTCCCGGCTGCTTTTCTGACATACCAAACATAACCTTGACATAGCCTTGAGGAAAACAGCTTCATTTTCTTGGAGGTGATCATTCACCTGCCAACATTTTTTCATGCTGTTATTTTTTTCAGGGGTGGGGTGGGGTGGGGTAGGGGAGGAAGGAGAAGATTTTATGACTTTATTTTATTAGTATTTATCCTCCCCTCCCCTTTCAAATCTGAACCTCTTTCAGAAAGATCATGCCTGGGGGCTGGAAAAGAAAAGTTTCCTGTTCTAATAAGTAAAACACAGGCCCTCTCTTAACTGTAATGATTTTCAACTACTTCATGAGACGCAGAAAGGAAGAGTTCATTAGCAAAGCGATGCTCAACCATTTTTCCTAAATCCAAGTGGACTGCATTCTGTAAATAGAATCCTGGAGACATTTTTCAACCTCCCATCCCTTTACATAAGTGTTTTTTGAAGATCAGTCCAGAGGTGTGGTTTGGAGGGGGAAGTTTTAAACATCTGATAGGAATTTAGGTTGTGTTGGTACTGTGCTGTTTTTGTGTGGGTTTGATAATGTGTCTGATTTGTTTTCCTGCTCCACCTTTCAATGGCTCTGCTTTCGCTATGATCACATTCATATTTTACAAAGGGAAGTTGTTTCCCTTCTTTATATCTTCATGACCCAACACTGTGGGAAGACGTCAGCATCATGGTCTTGTTTTTGTTATTATTAATATCCATTTTCATCATGATAGCTTGTACTTAATACTCCCATTTGGGATGAAACCTTGATGGAGCAGAGTCTGACTTGATATTTCCCCTGGCATTCCTGTTTGTGCATGGAAGAGATTGACTGACCTAACTGATAATCCTTCCAAACAAAAGATAAACACACTTAGAAGTCATCAGTGTAAGTCAGATGTACTTGAAAGGGACAAAGAATTCACCTGCAAGCGCTTTTGGCATCTTGCCCTTTCCCATGAATTCAAAGTGATGACAGAGAGAGCGGAGCCTCCTCCCAGAGCCCCTGAGGGGGGACCAGCCCCATTTGCCATGTGCTAATGAGGCTCTCTAGAGCAGCCCTTTGTGCTTTTGTACAGCAGGACCAAATGGGGGCCAGGGGCTGGTTCTGGTGCTTGGCAGGTCCCCTTACTTCCCCTTTGTCCCTTACGTTCTGTAGAAAGCTCATGGAGGAGTCCTGACCATGGAGGCCTCTGGAAGATCAGTGTTAGAATTCTCACCCTCCTCATACTTGAGACCCATGTGGGATTCTCAGCTAGTGCATCTTCTGTCAGCCAGGGAGGGAGACCTGGTGTGGTGCTGTGGGATTATGCGCTGAACTACAAGGTCAGTTTGAATCGTAAGATTAGCGGTTCAAACTCACCAGCCATTCCTCGGAAACCCTATACCTGACTCTGGCAGGTAGCAACATCATGCTGAACAACGAGCCGCCCGGGAGCTGGAGTGGGTTAACCCCTAGGCTGCTAACTGCAAGGTCAGCAATTGTAATCGACCAGCCAATGCGCCGGGGAAGAATGAGGCTTTCTGCTCCCATAAAGATGTATAGCCTTGGAAACCCAATACAAAATCACTAGGAGTCAGAACAGACTCCACGGCACACAGCCACCACCATTATGCTGAACACATTTCAGCGGAGCTTGCCGACTAAGACAAGGAAGTAAGATTAGGCAGTCTGCTTCTGAAACTGCCCACAGTGGTCTGATTGGCAATGGATCATGGAGATGGAGAAGGGCAGACTGGACAGTGCTTCTGTTTTGCACGAGGCTATCAGGTGCTGATTCAGCAGTAGCTACCGAGTTCTGAGGAGTTGCTAATTGATCTTTGTAAGGTTGGTGCCACACCAGAGTGCATATTCCTGCTAGAAACCCAATTTTTTGAACAATGATTTTGTCTGTGGACAGTCCAGAATGCATTCAATAAATTTTCCAGTCCACCCAGTTTGCAGGAGTGTAACTTAATTGGTGAGAGGGGTGGGCTGCTACAAGAACTATAATACATAATATGCAATAGGTACATATGTGGCACTGATAGTTTGGGCCTCCCTATTAAAGGTTGGTGGTTTGAGACCACCCAGAGGCACCACAGAAGAAAGGCCTGGCGATCTCTCTAAAAATTGTTACCAGTATGTGCTGTTGAGTCAGTTCTAACTCATATATTGACCCAATCTAGGGCTTCTGAGTCTGTAAATCTTTACGGAAGCAGAAAGTCTCATCTTTCTCCTGTGGAGCAGGTAGTAGATTTGAACTTCTGACTTTGTGGTTAGCAGCACCAAATGTAACCCACTATGACCCAGTGCCCCTTCTGTGAAGATTACAGCCAAGTAAATCCTGTGGGGTAGTTCTACTGTATAGCGCATTGGGGTCACCATGAGTTGGAAGGGACACCCTTAGGTTATATACAGGTCATGAGTCCTGGTGTGGTACCATAGGATAAGCACTAGACCACAAGGTTGGTTTTTGAACTGCAAAGTCAGTGGTTCAAAGTCACCAGCTGCTCCTGGGAAACCTTATACAGGGCCGCTAAGAGTCGGAACTGACTACCAACAACAACACGCTACAAGGTCATCTCTGCTGTTTCCAGGGTTTGGGTAGGAAGTCTTTGCTGCCATCTCTTTACTGCCCCCAGAATGGATGGCACAAATACCCCATAAGTTTTACTTGATCTAGACTAGTCGTCTTCAGGGACCACCTAAAGCATTTTTATTTTGTTCGCCTCTCCTCAGACATCAGTAATGTTGGAAGAATCCGCAACATGAAATGCTGGCAGATACTTTAATAAAATCTTTAATCCACTTCATAAACCAAATTCAGCGTCATTCAGCTGATTCTAATTCACACCTGCAAATAGAGTCGTTTCCAAAGTCTCCGTAAATCTTTCCTGTCTGATTCCCGAACAGCAGCAGTGGGTGGGTTCCAACTGTGGACCTTTTGGTTATCAGCCGAGTGCTTCACCACTGTGTCACCAGGCCTCCTCAGTTCACTTCCTACAATACCGATCTGTCTAATCTAATCCTATCAGTTCCAGTGTTACCACGTTTTTATTTTTGAATTCTCTTTCTAAAAATTTCAATACGTGATCTTTGTTTTTTTAAGTAAAGGACAAAAGAGCCCATGATCACAAATCTCAGCAGAGAATGATAATTCATTACTAATAAGGAACACTGGAGAATTCAGTTTTTCGAAGCTTCTTTTATTTTTGAGATGCTGGGATCCAATCAACATAACAAAAAAGACAAGGGGCAAGGAGCAGTGATTACTTCAGTCATTCCAGCCACATAAATCATGACTCCTGACAACTCCAGGCTGTAAAGTCGTTCCGATGACAGTGACTAGCAACACTGCTTGAGTTAATCAAATAATTATTTAACACGTGTTTCTCCTTGTCTGGCCCTGACTTCAGAGCATATTTCACTTTTCCCAGGCTTCCTTACAGCCTTTGCTTTTAAATACAGACCTGAGCGAGTAGGTAGGACGCACAAGGCTAATGAAGGCACCTCTCTGCTCTCCGGTTGGGCTTTGTTCTCCCTTGCAAAAAATAATCAGAACTCTGTGAAATCTGAAAATGAAGTTTATTCTAAGCAGTAATTCTAGATGCATATAGGGAGGCCAATAGATTAAGCACCTGATTCCAAGAAGCTAAGTACAGTGAGGTTTATAAAGGGAAGATTTGGACTCAGAGTGACCCTGGACTCAGCGAGCCCTGGAGTCGTACATGACCTCTTTAAAGTGTTTTCAAGAGCAAAGATGCCAGTTTGAGAGCTAAGATGTGTCTCACCCAAGCCAAGGTATTTGCAATAGCCTCATATACATATGAAAGTTGGGCAGTGAATAAGGAAGACCACAGAAGAATTGATGCATTTAAGTTATGGTGTTGGAGAAGAATATTAGATGTACCGTGAACTGCTAGAAGAACAAACAAATCTGTGTTAGAAGTAGAGACAGAATGCTCCTTAAAACCCAGGAAGGTGAGGCTTTGTCTCTCATACTTAGGACATATTATCAGAAGGTACGAGTCCCTGGAGAAGGATATCATGCTTAGTAAAGCAGAGGATCAGCAAAAAGGGCTTTGAAAAAACCCCAAGGCACTGTGGCAGCCAAAATGGTGTCAGGTGTAGCAAGCAGTGAGGATTGCGCAGGACTAGGCAGTATTTTGTTCTATTGCGCAACAACAAATCTTTTGGAGAGCATAAATCCTCATCTTTATTCATTGGAGTGACTGGTAGATTTGAACTACTGACCACAGGGTTAGCATTCCAACTTGTAACCTACTAAGATACCAGTGCTCCCTTATAAAGGGAAGAGGAGAAAGAAATAGAGAAGACAGACCACTAGTTAATGTTAACATGATTGATTGTACCCTGCCCTCCCCCCTAACTGAGATCAAATTGTATCAGGAATCAAGCTGGTCTCTGGTCTTCTGCCCAGCCATAGTCTTTGAAATTGAAATAAAGCAAGCCAGGATTCCTACAGGAAAGCAAGGATTTGCAACTTTGGGTGAAAGACTGCTGGCAGGATTAAATGTTGGTAGGGAATTACCAAAAGTGAATATGGATTTTCTGGGTAAGAAAATCCTTAAATCAAAGCAAGATAGATAATCTGCTACCAATTTCTTTTTGACACACCATCAAGAGGGAACTTGTCTAAATCAGGAGTTCCTGGGTGACGCAAAGAGTTAACACCATTGACTTCTAATCAAAAGGTTAGTGGTTTAAGGACCCCCCAGAGATGTCCCAGGTAAAACCTGGCAATCTATGTCCAGGAAGTCAGTCAGTGAAAATCTCACAGAGCAGTGTTCTGGCACACATGTGGTCGTCATGAGTTGGAGTCATCTAGATCAGCTGTGATTTTTTTCCCCCTCACTGGCAATCCATCGGTATGATTGCAGCTTCTTCTAGGTGGAACCAGATCCCTGGCTTCACTTGTTTTCTCCAAAAGCATTCAGCTAAGAGGCTATGTATTGTGTCTGATGCTAAGTTTCTCCTCAGTTCCTTCTCAAGGAGATAGTCTGGGTTAAATGCACATCCTCTGCTCACTAGCACTTCATATGTGCTTACTTAATAGTCTCTGTGAGGTGCTGTGGGTTAATGTGCTGGACTGCAAAGTCGGTTTGAATAGAAAGGTCAGTGGTTCAAACTCATCAGTCCCGCCTAGGAAACCCCATACAAGTTCACTATGGATTGAAACCTATTCAACGGCCCTTAACATCATTACTAGGTGACTCCTGGTCTGGCCCTGTAGGATCAACACTGCACTGTGAATCACAAGGTCCCCAGTTCAAACTTACCAGCTGTTCCTCAGAAACCCTATACAGAGTTGTTATGAGTCAGAACCCACTCAAGGGCACTTAACAATAGCAACATCATTATTGCAAGTTGTCTGTAAAGGCTTAATCAATGTTTGCTAAAACATGAATGGTTGAGTGAATGAGTAAATGCACATACCTCATAATGGATGAACATTTTACATAAGAATCCTAATCACATGGATTCAAGTTTGATTCAGATGCTGGGCAGTGTGAGGAGAAGGAACAGCTGCTGCCTTTATTCAGGGCTCTGACCTGTTATTTGTAATCAGTGGCAGGGTAATGAGCCACTAGTCTTTATGGACCTCAGTATCAAAGGATGAAGAACACAATGCCAACTCATCAAAAGTCTGACCCTCTCCGAAATGTCTCCAGTAATCACATTCAGTGTTAATGGCTTCTGATTTGCATGCCATCACTGTGATTGATGTACTATCAGTGGTAAGGACTGATCTTTTATATGGCAGCACTTATTTAAGTCTTTCAGAAGGATTTCCATATATTTTCAGCCCTTTCATGTTCAGCTTCAAGAATGGATCCGTTTTTTATTCCCCTTTCCTTAACTTGATGAATCACTTTTTGCATTTAATGCATCTTAATAAAGCATTT
>NW_006408562.1:11870274-11887311 GCF_000296735.1 Chrysochloris asiatica | reverse complement strand
CAATCCTGATGCCACGTTTTGCTTCATATAACCCAGCTTCTCATAATATTTGCTCAGCATATAGGTTGAATAAATATGGAGACAGAATACAACCTTGTTGCACACCTTTCTTAATTTTAAACCATTCAGTGTTCCCTTGTTCTGTTCGAACAACTGCTTCTTGGCCCAGGTAAATAGTAGTTCCTTGTTTCAAGTCCTTCTCCTGAATTTTGCCCTTGGGTAGATGCTGCCCATTGGATCTCAAATACTTTTGGTCTCTATGATCTGCATACCTTTCTGGTGGTGCTGTCTCCCTATGTACCTAATATTGCTTGGCTGAAAATGGACCCACAGGGGTGAGTTCAGCTCTAGACCTGAAAGGTGACTGACCAAGGGTCATAGGCTTAGGGTTCCACCAGTCTCTGACCAGTAAGCCTGTTTGGTTTGGGTTTTGTTTTTTTTAATGATTTTGAATTTGATACCATGTTTCCTCACACTCTATCCTGGACCTTCTAGAGAGATCCCTTTCACAGCAGTTGGTAGTGATAGTTAGGCACCATCTAGTTCTTCTGGTCTCTGGTTTGTGGAAATTGGTGTTCACATGTTCCATGAGTTCATTGGACATTCATTATATTAATGTTTAATAAATGTAAATTATATTTATGTTTAATAAATATCAATAATTATATTTCCAACAGCCATCAATTTGTATTACTTTTCTTTCTTCTGGACAGGAAGAAGAGACCAATAGTTGCTCCTTAGCAAACTTTCAGGGTCTTATGTGAGAGACTTTGAGCACAGGTTAAATAATCTTTATCTAATAGGAATAAGTAATCTTTATCTAACAAACTACATATTAAAAAAGATATTGTAATTACATGCCACTGTGCTGCCTTCTATTTAAAAATTGTCACCCCTTATTAAGTTGAAATGATTTATTCTTTTAGCTTTACACAGTACAATGCTCCATTGTGATTTTTTTACACATTCATATTAGCTCTCTCCTTAAGAAAAAAAAAAAAAAAATGTCAGTAAACAGAAGTTTCTAACCATTTGATTGCCAAACCTGGAAGCAACTTTTGGGCCCCTGAAACAGAATGAATAGTGTCTTTTTGAAAACATGTTGAAGCCCTTGGTTTGTCCTTTCAGTCACTTACTTTTAAATTTGTAAGTCTGGTGGTGTTGTTAGGTGCCATTGAGTCATTTCCAACTCAGAGCAACTGTATGCACAAGAGATTGGAACACTGGCCGGTCCTGCGCCATCCTGCCAACTATTGTTGTGTTTGAGCCCATTGTTGCTGCCACTGTATCGGTCCATCTCAGTGAGGGTCTTCCTCTTTGCCACCAACCCTGCACTTTACCCAAGAAGCTCTGGTAGTGTAGTGGTTACAAGTCGGGCTGCTAACCTCAAGGTTAGCAATTCGAAACTACCAGCAGTTCTACAGGAGAAAGATGAGGCTTTTTCTGTTCCCGTGAAGATTTACAGCCTTGGAAACCCCATACAGGGCCACTGTGAGTCGGAACCAACTCCACGGCAGCACAAAACCACCACTTCACCAAGCATGATGCCTTTCTCCAGGTCCTGGTCCTTCCTGACACGTCCAAAGTATGAGAGACAAAGTCGCTTCCAAAAAGCAATCTAGCTGTACTTTTTCTGAAACAGGTTTGTTCGTTGTCTGACCATCCATTGTATATTCAATATTCTTCATCAACACCATAATTCAGTGTTTCATTGCGTTGTCCAGTTTCCTGAATGTGATGTAATTGAAAACACCATGGCTTGGGTCAGGTACTCTTTAGTCTTTAAACTGACATCTTGGCTCTTTAATACTTTAAGAGCTGTTATTGCAACAGAGTTGCCCAGTGTAATGCATCATTTGAGTTCTTGACTGCTGCTTCCATGAGTATTGAGTGTGGATCCACGTAAAATGAAAATTTAGAAGTCTAATTGCCTTGAAATTTCTCAGGTGAGAGAGAACCTCAGGCTTACCAGGTCAAGACTGGAGTTAGCGAGCTTCATTCATTTCCATGAGAACCTTTACACAGGCAGATAACCAGGGCTACCTTGAAACTGCTCTGGTAGCGTAGTGGTTACGAATCGGGCTGTGAGCCGCAAGGTCAGCAGTTCGAAACTACCAGCTGTTCTGTGAGAGAAAGATGAGGTTTTCTGCTCCCATAAAGATATCCAGCCTCGGAAACCCACCCTGTACAGGGTCGCTATGCGTCAGAACTGACTCCACGGCACATAACAACAACAACAACCTTGAAACAGCACTTCTGATCATGGAATCGTAAAGACAAAACTAAACCCACGACTATTGAGTCGATTCTAAGTCAAAGTCACCCAATAGGATAGAGTACAATTGCTCCATCGGGTTTCTGAGACTGTAAATTTTTAAGAAAGCTGCCAGTAGAATTAGGATTTGTTAATATGTTTGTCCAAGGAACCCTGGTAGCTTGTTACTAATCGAAAGAAAGACTTTACTTCAAACCCACCAGTCATTCCATGAGAGAAAGGTGTGGCAATCGGTTTTTGTAATGGTTGTTGTTGTTAAATGACATTATATCATCCTGGTATAGTTCTGACTCATAGCCACCCTCTATAGGGTCTCAGAGGAGCAGCTGGTGGGTGTGATTTGCCGACCTTGTAGTTAGCGGTGCCCACACCAGCACTCCTCATGAAGGTTATAGCCTTGGAAACCCTATGGGATAAGTTCTCCCATGGCTGACGTGTCACTGTGAGTTAGGATCAAATTTGACCTCCACAGCACCAATGTGAGAATCTACTAATTCATTTGTTTCGATTCATTGTGGAGTTAAAGGCTTCCACTTTGAAAAGTTTGCTGTTCCAATTCATTCCCTCCAAAATTTACCAAAAGGATAAATAGCCTTTCCAATAATTAGATTGTCTGCTTCAAAGGCAAGAAGGAAAACTACTCATTTATTTCTCCATTACATCATTTTTTGCTTGTGTTCAATTTTTATGGAGTTCATTTAAATTTTGCAGGGTTTAGAGGAACTTGATTTAGAGGATTTATTGCATGTTAGGTGAAAACCGTCTACATCTGACATTTCAAAATTACCCACCTCCTTATGGGATTAAACTACATTCTGTTTTTGAAAGAGCAAGTCAATTTTAGGCATCATTTTTATGTTGTTGTTGTTTTTTCTCCCTTAGTTTTCCTGTGAGCAAGCTCCAAGGTAAGAAGGGGCAGAAATGAAGGCTGTGGAGGTTAGAGGAGAGAATAGGACTCTGGGATGGTTACTACAGGTGCACGACTGGGCCCAAAGTGTTGGTAGAAAGCAGAAGCCTCAGAAATGCTACCCAATAATTTATTTAATTTTCTTAACTTTATTTGTTCCCATATAATTATTTTTAAAACTAGCAGACAAACAAACAAAAAAGATTGTGACCTGCCGTCTGTCTTGCCTATGGTCACAGAATAAGCTACAGCTGATGTTGTGCCTCACGTTGCAAAAAAACATATACAATGGATGGCTAAGTTATCTTATAGTGCAGGGGTGGGGAGCCTTTTATCGGCCAAAATTTGTAACATCATTCACAGACCATATAAAATTATCAACTTAAAAATTAACCTGCTGTATTTGGTCAAATATTTAATTAACTCACCCATAATGTGATGACTGAATCTTTGGTTGCCTTAGTAGGGCTAGACCAAATGTTTCTGGGGCCTTACATAGCCTGCAGGCCAGACGTTCCCCACCCCTGCAATACAGGCTTAGAAATCAGATTCAGTTCCATTTAAAAGGAAACAAAACCATTTGAGGTTTGTCCAAGGGGTTATCACTATCGCGTTACCCTTTTCTGCAAGACACGCCACACTGTAGCAATTGCCCTTCCATGGAGTTGATTGTGACTCATAGCGGGTTTCCGAAGCTGTAAGTCTTTATGGAAGCAGCTGGCCTCATCTTTCTCCCACGGAGCAGCTGGTAGATTTGAACTGCTGACTTTTCAGTTAGCAGCCCAACACTTAACTCAAGTTTACATGTAGTATAAAAAGAACTGAGACAGTGAGTGTGAGTATTAAATAGAACATCAGTGAAGGTTATAGTTCAATTTTTGCCCTTGTCATTCTGTACTTTTGCGTACATTCTTGCATTGGTTGATTATGAAACATCTCTGCCCTCCCTCCACATCTTAACCCCTTTCAATGGATGGCAGTATGGTTCTCCTTAAACTTCATTGATTAAAGTCACACAAATGAAATATTTAAATGTAATCTGTACCCTTTCTGATTTTTTGCCATCTTCTCCAAAACGATTTCAAACTAATACCCATAAGATACTTATGATTAAAATGAGTCAGCCTCGATCAGAGCCTTTAACACAAACTAGGTCTGTATTTTAGAAATGACTCAGTGGTTGGATAGATGGAACAGGCCTTTGTATGAAAGGGATAAAGTGGGATTTCAAGGTTCTCCCTTTTGGAAAATAATTTATCCAAAGTGCATCAAATAATCTCAATGTAATTAAATTTAATTATTAAAATTCTTTTAAAACTGGCTTATTATTGAGATGTCAGAAAGAGTGTTTGGAAATCAAATCAACATTGTGTGATTAATAATTGTGAGACACAGCATCAAAAGACAGTTCAGAGTGTTGATATCAAAGGGCAATTTGAAAACAGTTCAAAGTGTTGATATCAAAGGGCAATTTGAAAACAGTTCAAAGTGTTGATATCAGAGGGCAATTTGAAAACAGTTCAAGGTTAGTTATTATCCTGAGAATTTCATAATTGACTTTTTCTTTTTTAAACGTTTTATTGTAAATTGAGTGAAGCTTGACAGGGTAGATCATCAGTTTTACATTCAACAAATCCTATACTTTGCTTTGTTACAATGATTGCAATCCCTCCATGTGCCATCCGTTAACAGTATTTACCTCTATTCACTTTAACCACTGCATGCCTCCCTGTGTCTCATAATTGACTTTTAGCAAAACAATTCTATGCATGGGCTTTTGCTTCTTTTCCTTTTTTCTTTTAAATTAACTGGGTTTTATAAGGGCATTGTACTCTAAGATCCGTTCTGTACTGGTGTGGGAATTACACTGCTCTGAAGACTGGTTTCCATTTTGTAAAGAAGTCATTCATTCTTCATATTTCAAATTTTCCAACGTTCTGATACCTATCGTTGCATCCCCAACTGAAAAACCAAATACTCCTCTCCTGAAGCAGCTTCGATTTCCTGAGTATCATTTGTTGTTGTTGGGATGTGGTATCGACTCATAGTGAACTTATGCACAACAGAATGAAACACTTCCCAGTCCTGCACCAACATTACAATCGTTGCTACGTTTGAGCCCATTGCTGCTGCCACAATGCCAATCCGTCTTGCTGTGGGTCTTCCTCATCTTTGCTGAACCTCCACATTAAGAATAGGTGTTAGGAAAAGGATGCGATTTTAGCTCACTTGAGATGAGCAACACTTAGCCACTCTTATTTAGAGGAGATGGGTCTGGTTACTATTGACCAGTGGTTCTCGGAGTTGCATCTCTCACTCAGCAGCATCCCCATCAGGCTGGGGGTTTGGATGAAATAGAAGTGTTCAGATTCTATTCAACAATCATCCTTGCCTTGGGATCCAACAGCGGGTGTCTAGACACGTTCTCCAAGTCCATGCTAAACACAGTTGCTAAGAACAGAACATTGGCATCATAGTTGAGCTAGATTCAGATCATCTTCAGTATAATGGGTCTTCTTTAGATCCTCAAACTGGAGTTTAGAGACCAATCTCTTGAGAAGGAGGAAGACCCTCAGTGAGATGGATTGGCATAGTGGCTTCAACAATGGGCCCAAACATACCTACTGTTGTGAGAATGTCACAAGCCTGGGCAACATTTAATTCTGCTGTACAGAATGTTTCTGTGGCTGTGGATTGGAGCCAACACTATGACACCCAACAACAAGCTAACAACAACAAGAATGATCTAAGACACCAGATAATATCTTCCAAATTCTTAAACGCTTCTCTGTCTATGTGTATGTCCCTGATTGGGGTTGGGAATAAACCCATCTTTGCTGGCACAAAGTTACATCGGCATTCTTCTAGGTGAGTTATCAAAGGCAAAATGTCTCTACTGCTGTCTTAGTTCTTTGCTCGCCTCAGAAGTCCCAACATGACCCATTCTTCTACTTCATAGGTGAAATCATTCAAGCTTAGGATTCTCCAGGAAAGAAAAACCCTAAAACCATATAAAGTGAAAATCAGTCACAATTTATGATTGTAGAAATTCGAAATGTCCAAGAGATTGTTGTGAGTGTTGTAAAGTTCCATCAACTCGGTTCTGACTCATAGCAACCCTGTATAGGATTTCCAAGGAGTAGCTGGTGAGTTTGAACTGCTAAACTTGTGGTTCAAGCCGACCTTGTGGCCCAGTGCCTTTTCCTATAGCACTACAGATAATGGGGGTTGGAATTGCCTCCAAATCAGGCTACATCATTGAATCAAGAAAATCATTTTTAATGTCATTTTTGTTATAATCATATTGCACCAAATCTGTATTCCAGCATGGTGGCTGATGGAAAGTTGACTCTTTCATAGCAGCAGTAAGAAATGCTCTGTATTAAACCTGTCGTTCAAAACTCAGGGAGGCACCGCAGGGTTACCGAGATAGGAAGCCTCAGAGCCCAGATTTGGAACCTGGCTCTCTGGCTGTGGAACTGTGGGCAAGTCATTCATCTTGAAAATGAATACATTGGATGAGATCAGGGGTCAGCAAAGTATGGCCTTGTGGGCCAAACCCAGCCTGCCACCTGTTTTTGTAGACCCTGAGAGCTCAGAATGTTTTCTGTAGAAGACTGTTTTCAATTCATTTGACAATAGTGAACACTTGCTTTGAATCTCAATTAAGTGAAATGTTATTCAACCTCCTAAAATAATTTTATTCTTATTAGTAAACCTTTGATTCCAAAAATAACACTCAATTATTCATATCTCATTTTGAGTTCCATCACTAAAACATCTGTTTAAAAACATCTGTATATTGTTGTTATTATTAGGTGCCTTTAAGTGACTTCCAGCTCGAGAGAGCCCATGTTACAACAGAACTACACACAGCCTGGTCCTGTGTCACACTCGTACTTGTTACGTTTGAGTCCATTGTTGAAGCGACTGTGCCAGTCCGCCTCACTGAGGGTCTTCTGTGTCGCTTCTACTTTACTAAGCTTGATGTCCTTCTTTGAGGAATAGAGACTCCTGATAACATGGCTAAAGTACATAAGACTAAATATCACCATCCTGGCTTCTGAGGAGCATTCTGGTTGCATTCTTCCAAGACAGATTTGTTCTTCTGGCAACCCATGGTACTTTCAATATTCTTTGCCAACACCATAACTCAAAGTCATCAGTTGTTCTCAGGTCTTCCTTATTCATTGTCCAGCTCTCACACATGAAGCAATTGGAAGTACCCTGCCTTGGGTTAGGTGTCTCTTACTACTCAAACTGACATCTTTGCTCTTCAACACTTTCAAGAGGTCTTGTGCAGTAAATTTGCCTAACATAATACGTCGTTTGATTTCTTGACTGCTGTTTCCATGAGTATTGATGTGCTTCTTGTGCGCTTATATAAGTACCAAGGTATCTCTGGGTGGTGGTGGTGTTCAATGTCATCGAGTCGGTCCTAACTCATAGCAACTCTGTAGAGAGTTTCTGAGGAGCAGCTGGTGGGTTTGAACTGCCAACCTTGTGGTTCGCAGTCCAGTGCTGATGCTACAGCGCCACACTAGAAGTCCCTGGATGGTATAAATGGTTAGTATCTTGGCTGCTAACCAAAAGATTGGAGGGCTACAATCCATCCAGAAGTGCTGTGGAAGAAAGTCCTGGTAATCTACTTCTGAACAACCTTAGCCATTGAGAACTTTGTGGAGCATGGTTCCATCCATCAGTAAGAGCAGTTGTCTTTATTGAGAAACAGGGGTATAGAAGTACGTACATAATGTGTTTGAATGCCCTCTTGGCCCACATAGCATACATTATGTACAGCTTTCCCTTTGACACCAAATGGTTCCCAACCCCAGACAAGTTCAGGAGGAGTCCTGGTGGGGCAGGCTGGAGGTTTGAACCCACCAACAATCTGCTTCCATGAAGACTGTTGTTGTGTTAGTGCAGGTGAGGTCACTCATAGCACCCTGTATAGGGTTTCCAAGGAGCGACTGGTAGGTTTGAACTGCCGACTTTGTGGTTCACAGTCCAGTGCTGATTCTACAGTACAGCTTCGGAAGCCCAGTAGGGTAGCTCTGCACGGTCTCTAGAGGAGAAATGAACTTGAGGGCAAAGGGTTTGAGTGATTGGACCAGGTAATTTTTTTTTTTTTAAGCTTTTATTGTGAATTGAGTGATAGTTTACATGGCAGAACATTGGTTTTGCAATCATACTATCATATTTCATTTCATTGAAATGATTACAATCCCCTCTATGCATCATCATTCAACAGTATTTGCTTTTATTCCCCGTTGTGTGTATGTGTGTGTGTTTGATGTACACGGAAACACTCAGGAATATATCAGATAATTTTTTTAAATCCTTTCATGATCCAAACTTTGATCATTCGTAACACCTAACAGTAAAACCAGTTGTGTCGTTCATGTTAGCAGCACCGTGTGGACATTTGGCCTTTACAGGCAGGGTAGAAGCTGTGGGCTCAATGACACAGCTTCACTGTAACAACCCTCGGCTTTGCCCTGTAGGTTCAGAAGTGGGAAGGCTCCCTTAAAACCAGCTCTGCCTTGGACTGAGGGTTCTACCTCTCTCCACTTGTCTTGCCACCTGCACTAAGGGGAATTGTGTATTAGATCTGTGGTTTCCTCAAGGATGGCCGGGGCTTGCGCGTTCTTACAAAAGCTTCAAAGCAGAAGGCCTCTTTGATGGATTTTCATTCCTCGTTACTAGTCCCACATTATTCATACAATAAATAGTCTAAGAACTGAACCAATTAACCAGAGAACTGATTCATCTGATAATGCCTCTGAAGTGAATTGGTATTTCTAAAATTGATTCCTAAGCACACGTAATATACTGTATTTTCAGTACACCAAAGGCAGAGTGTCCCCATCAGAGAAAGCCTTCTTGATCATGTTTTAGCACCAAACATCCGTCTTCTCACAAGCTGCCTTTCTTGACTGTGGCTGAGTGACAGGGGGAACCCGGTAGGCTTGTGTCCCTGGTCAGGGGCCCATTGAGTCTCGGTATGTTTGTGGGAAGGCCAAGCTTGACCCCGAGTGTGTTATCCTGCCAAGGTCAGGGTTCCTGATTTTAATCAAAACCCTTGGGCCATTTTCAGCATGACCACAGAGCAAGCACCTTGCTAGCTGAACCTAATCTAATCATGTGACGTGTATAAGCCTGAGACATATAAATCTTAGTCATTGCGGCAACATGTTTTTCTGAGATGCTCTGGTCCAGTTAGAGACAGAAACAGATCATGGAGAGATTGATCTCTGAGCACTTTTATTGTGGGTGCGCCACAGTTATTAAAGTTTGGGCTCATTAAAGGAAATTCCATAACCAACTTTAGTTAATAAGGGTGAAGTAACTATGCCTGTCCTGAGCTCCCACTAAACTCTGTTTCCGCCTGCCACTTCAAGAGCATGATTAAGAAAATACCAACAGGATGTGCAAAGGCGAGGAACAGACTTCACCGGGAAGCACATATGGATGCCTGGTTGATGAGTAACGACAGAGGAACTGTGGCCATATCTCTGCAGAGAATCAAGACGTTCTGTGGCTCTCATTTTATCTGCTGGTTTCAATAGGATCTGCTGGGTGGCTGGCATAGTAGGTCTTTTGTTATAATCAGGTTGATGGAAAATGCCTGGTGGATAATTCTCCCAGCTAGTATTTTTGATGTTGTTGTTGTTAAGTGCCGTCGAGTCGGTTCCGACCCATAGCGACCCTGTACAGGGTTTCCGAGGGTGTAAATCCTTACGGGAGTAGAAAGCCTCATCTTTCTCCCGCAGAGCGGCTGGTAGTTTCAAACCGCTGACCTTAAGGTTCGCAGCCCGATTCGTAACCACTACGCTAAGTATTTTTGATAGTATCAACCAAAACAAGATACTGGTTTGCTGTGGGAGTCAATTCTGACTCATAATCATTCCATGTGCATCAGAATAGAGCTGTGTTCCACGGGGTTTTCATGACTGTGACCAGAAGCAGATCTTCAGATTGCCAGATCTTTCTTCCGAGGTGCCTCTGGGTGAATTCAAACTATCAGTCTTTCAGGTAGTAATCCAGCGCTTAACCATGGGCATCACCCAAGAGCTCCTTTTTATAATAGAGAAACATCCTAAAATCATGCTGAATGGAGAAAATTGATAGTGAATTATGCTTGAAAGAAGGTAGGTAACTGTCAAATGTTTGCCTCGGGTCTTATGAAGTAATGACTTTTAACAGTTGTGTCTCTGGGGGTTTAATGCTGTTGGTATTGGTCCCGTTTTTATTTTGTGTTGGGACAGATTTAGGAAGTGACCATGAAGGGCATAGGGAGAACTAGAAGACAGAAACAGGGCCCTATTAATTATTTTTTATGATGAGGTTTCACAGAATTATTGAGTTTTTCCATATTAGTAAAAATAATCCTCAGTGGTAACGTGGTATTTATAAAGATGAAGTCATAGAAAGCAAGTCAGATGCATAAAGAACTATATGGCCCATGCTCTCTGCCCCAGCCTCTTGGGGTATGTGTGTGTAAGGACAGATGCTGAAAAATCCAGGAGAGGGAAAAACAGGTGGTTTTATTAATCTGAGAATGTTGTTATTGGTAGGTGCCACCTAGTTAGTACCGACTCATAGCAATCGTATGTACAACAGAACAAAACACTGCCCGGTCCTGGGCCATCCTCACAATTGTTGCCACGCTTGAGCCCATTGATGCTGCCACTTGGGCAATCCATCTCATTGGGGGTCTTCCTCTTTTTCTCTGACCCTCCACCTTACCAAACATGATATCCTTCTCCAGTGACTGATCCCTGCTGACAATGTGTCTGAAGTATGAGAGATGAAGTTTGGCCATCCTGGCCTGGAAGAAGCCCCCTGGCTGCACTTCTTCCAACACGGATCTATTGGTTCTTTTGACAGCCCATGGCACTTTCAATACTCTCCTCCAACACCATGACTCAAAAGCATCAAATCTTCTATGGTCTTCCTTATTCACTGTCCAGCTTTCGCATGCATATAAGGTTATTGAAAATACCATGGCGTGGGTCAGGCTCACCTTAGTCCTCAAGCTGACATCTTTGCTCTTCAACACTTTAAAAGGTCTTGTGCAGCAGATTTGCCTAATGCAATACATTGTTTGATTTATTAACTGCATACAAAATATTGCTGTTCTTAAAAAAAAAAGAAATCCTGACATCTTATCTACTGTGTACAGTGTTATCTACTGCTGATAGTGTTGTTCTTAAGTGCCGTCAAGTCGATTCCGACTCGTAGTGATCCTGTATAGGGTTTCCAAGGAGCAGCTTGTAGGTTTGAACTGCCCATGTTGTGGTTCACAGTCCAGTCCCTAAAGTGACACGCCAGTACTCCACAGCTGGCAGTAGTTTATCCTATTTTCTCCTGAAATCGTGATCTGTGCTTACAGACTCTTTTCTTTTTCATTCGGTCACTTTAGATGGCTATTCCCTTTGGTTCTCGTCTCTCTCTGTAGCTATAAGTAGGCAATCATCTTCAACTGTGTCCTTGTTAATACTTGGATACACTTTCAACTGGTTGATTAAAGACTGAGATTTTGGATTCTATAGCATGTGTCTAAGAGTACAGGTGTTAAGACTGGTTAGGGTCAAGTATCAGATACAGGGACTTGTATCTGCAGCTACAATTACTCAAAGGCACTATGGGAAAAGGTGTGCTGTTAGGGTTGCACAAAACAATGCTTGTAAAGGGTGAGCAGGGTACCCAGCATGTAGAAATCAAACCCACTGGCATAGAGTTGATCGGATTCATGGCAGCGTCGGGTGTTACAGAGCAGACCTGAGCTCTGGACAGTTTTCTTGACTCTGATCTTTATGGGAACAGAGCAGGCAAGCCGTTCTTCCACAGAACCACTGGCAAATTTGAATCCCAGAAACATTAACGACCCTTACACAGTTCTCATAATCAATTAAAGGTTTTGGTGGCTTTATTCACAGTTCAAGCTGAGCCGCACGATCAGTAGTAATTAGAAAACATATCTCTCTTCTTTGGAACCCAGGATAGAGCCCTGCCATTCGCTTTGTGATATTCGTGATGGCTGATATTTGTTTTTGTTTGTGTTCCCCCCTCTAGCCTGCAAAATTGGCTATTACAAGGCTCTCTCCACGGATGCGACCTGTGCCAAGTGCCCACCTCACAGCTACTCTGTGTGGGAAGGTGCCACCTCCTGCACCTGTGACCGGGGCTTTTTCCGAGCGGACCACGATGCTGCCTCCATGCCCTGCACCCGTAAGTCCTTGTTCGTCTCCTGTGTCTGAAATGCCAGCAGCTTTCATCATTACCATCTTGTAGGATACTTCTGGGTCTTCTCCCAGGATAGCCATGCAAGGGGCAAATTAGATCAGAGATGCATTTCTTGTCAGTCATAGCGGGTGAAATGCTTCTGAAAAGAAGAGATCTCGTTTACTGTTCTGGTTGCTTTCAGCGCACAGCTTCCGGCAGACTACTTTGTGGAACACAGATTGAGTGCTCTGGGGTTGTCTGGCATGCAATTAACACTGAGACTGGAATTTATAAATGGCTTTACTATTTCATGGAGGACTCTTGGGCATCCTGACAGCCTGGGGAGACGCAGGGAGAGGGCAGGGTTACGTGGGTGGGACCACATGTGGTAAGGTGGTTTCAGCGCTGCATGGGGCAGCAGAGTGCACTGGGATCTTGGCTGGTGCTGTCGTTCCACCTCTTCCTTCTTTCCTCATAGTTTTGTATTCATAACACTCAGGCCTGAATCCTAATAAATGCTTGTTTAATGATAGGCACTTAATAACTACTGGGTTAATGAATGGATGGTGTTGGTGAGTTTGGAATGCAGGGGAGTAGAGAAATCTTTTCTCACACCTTCTATGGACAGTGTTCCAACATACTGTCATTCTTTCTGCTCAGAGACTCTGCCAGGAGCATGGCTCTCTCCAGGCAGGGAGTGGTGGGCCTAGGCCTCACCATTGCTGTGTCAGAGTGCTGTAGCATTGTGGTTGTGTGTGCAGAGTTCAGGCTTCCCAGTCCCACCACCACCGCACTGACTTGGCCTCACTCGCCTCAGTTTTCTCATCTGTAGAATGGAGCTCATAGTAGTTCCTCCCTCACGGCTGTTTGTTCTGAACAGCTTCATGGTATTCACACACTCAGAGCATATCTGAGGTACAGCAGAGACGACATGTGCCCTGGGAGCCACTTGAAGGGGGGGCCACTGAGCATTTTCTCCAGACCATCATTTTCGATCACCAACTGTGATCACCATCGTTTTCGGTCATTCAGCTAGATTAAACAGATACTCTTCTATGTAAGCAGGAGCTCTGGTAGCGTAGTGGTTACGAATCGGGCTGCGAACCTTAAAGTCAGTTGTTCGAAACTACCAGCCTCTCCGCGGGAGAAAGATGAGGCTTTCTACTCCCGTAAAGATTTACACCCTCGGAAACCCTGTACAGGGTCACTATGGGTCGGAACCGACTCAATGGCACTTAACAACAACAACTTCTGTGTAAGAATCTCTGTGGGTCAAGGTGGCATCCTTGTGTGATGCTGGAGGGTAAGCACTGGGCAAGTAATCACAAGGTCACGGATTCAAACCCACCAGCCACTCCTCAGAAACCTTATTCAGGCTGTTATGAATCAGAACTGATTCAATGGCACTTAACAACAACAGTGGGTCCAGGCAGACTGTGAACTTGTTCTGCTGACTGTAGAAAGAGAAGACACTGAGCGGGGGATAACTTTTAGTCTATCACAGACTGAATTTCATCAGGAAAAGCAAGGAAGGAGCAGTTATCATTTGTAAGTAGTGCTCCCGTGTGGTAAGTAGAAGATGAACGAGCTTGTCTTGCAACTTGATGGTAAAGTTACCTAGAAGATGGGCATCAGGTGTTCGGGCAGAGGCACAATTTCCCTGCTTGCCATCGGTCCTGATGTCCCTAGGTAGGCTTCTGTATGTACTAGGTGAGATGACAAGAATGATGCTTTCATTGTCATTATGATTATTATTATTTTGTCCTCTAATCGTCATAAAAAGGAGCTCTGGTAGCGTAGTGGTTACGAATCGGGCTGCGAACCTTAAGGTCAGCGGTTCGAAACTACCAGCTGCTCCGCGGGAGAAAGATGAGGCTTTCTACTCCCGTAAAGATTTACACCCTCGGAAACCCTGTACAGGGTCGCTATGGGTCGGAACCGACTCGACGGCACTTAACAACAACAACAAATCGTCATAAAGAGCCCTGGTGTGGCACTGTGGGCTATTGCTCTGGACTATAAAGTCAGATTGAACCACAAGGTCAATGGTTCAAGTTCACCAGCTGCTCCCCAGAAACTTTATACAGGGTGGATATATGTCGGAACCAACTCAATGGCACCTAACAACAACAACAGTTGTCATAAGGACTCCTGTGTGCTGCCGTAGGATCTGCACTGGATTGATAACCACACGGTCAGCAGTTCAAATCCAGCAGCTATTCCTGGGAAGCCATATACAGGGTCGCTGTGAGTCGGAACCGACTCGACAGCACGTAATAACAATTCTCATAAACTCTATCTGGGTTGCTTGGGGCCAGCATCACTACAGATAGAAGGTTTTGCTGTTTTGTTTTTCTGGTTTTCAAGAGTAATTGGAACCACATCAGGGCCAGTGTCTAACTCCCATCAGTTGTGATCTTTAAAAGGAGTGATGGTGGTGCTTATGTGCCGTGGAGTTGGTTCCGACTCATAGTGACCCTGGACAGGCTTTCTGAGGCTATTAATCTTTATGGGAGCAGAAAGCCTCATCTTACTCTGATGGAACAGCTGGTAGTTTCAAACTGCTGACGTTGAGGTTCACAGCCCAATTCATAACCACTATGCTACCAGAGCTCCTTTTAAAAGTACACATGAATAATAAATATAACCACAATTTTATAATGGTACTAGCTAAGGAGCTCTGGTAGCGTAGTGGTTACGAATCGGGCTGCGAACCTTAAGGTCAGTGGTTTGAAACTACCAGCCGCTCTGCGGGAGAAAGATGAGGCTTTCTACTCCCGTAAAGATTTACACCCTCGGAAACCCTGCACAGGGTCGCTATGGGTCGGAACCGACTCGACGGCACTTAACAACAACAACAATACACAAATGAAGGACATCCCCTGGTGGTGGTGGTAGGGTGTACCGTTGAGTTGGTTCTGCCTCAAAGCAACAAGGGTTTCCAAGGTTACAAATCTTTATGGGAGCAGAAATCCTCATCATTCTCCCTCAGAGCTGCTGCTGGATTCAAACTCCTAATCTTCCGGTTCGCAGCCCTACACATAATCCACTAGACTGCCACGTCTCCTTCGGGACTTCCAGAAACGGCACTATTTATGTTGTTTTATTGTCATTACATTGATTCAGACTCAGTGGAGGCCCTAGGTGTGCAGAGTGGAACTACTCCATCGGGTTGCCAAGGCACTGAGATTCCCAGGCATACCTTCTGAGGGTCTTTGGGGTGGGTTTGAATCACCAGCCTTTTGACTATTAGCCAAGCAACTAACCATTTCTATCACCTAGGGACTCAGAAACCTATTCATATCTTCCTTCTGAGGAGTGGCTCTGCAAGATAAACACTTGGCTGTGAATTACTAGGTTAGCAGTTCGAGCCCAGCAGCTGTTCCGAAGGGAGAAAGATGAGGCTTTCTACTCCTGCAAAGACGTTGTAGCCTCAGAAACTCTATACAGGGTCTCTAGGAGTCACAACAAAATTGATAGCACTTAACAACAACAAATACTGAAGATCTTAGTTACCTAATGCACCGTAACAGAAACATCACACATGGGTAAGTTAAAACAAGGGGAATCGATTTTCTCACAGTTGAAAACATTGTGTAGATTTTGGCTGTGTGAGTCTCTCCTTTGATTCCTGGCGTCTGTCTGCCCCTGTATATGTAGCTCTGTGTTCTACTTAGTCTGTTCTTTATAATAACACAGAAGTGATTAGGCTTAGGACCCACCCTGCTTTGGTATGATCTCATTCACATAATGAAAGAGAGCCCCTATTTCCAAACAGGGTCATATTTACAGATTCAGCGTAAGACTTTAATACGTAATTGTTCAGGGCACAACCCAGTCCTTAGCAGGAGTAATCTTGGTTTTATGGATGAGGTAAAATGCAAGCTCAGAGATGTTAAGGGACAGAAGAGCACACCCTGAGTTGGTGAGAGACCCACACAACCTGAAGATTGACATAGTTTGTATTTTATTGGATGTTTTTTTTATTTGCTCCCTCGGGCCAAGTATAAAGTGCTAGAGTGAAAGGCTGGACTAGGGCTAGCCTGAGGTGTCACCCTAAACAGGCAAAGCTTTCTTTGTCTTCTTATTTTTCTGCTCCTTCCATGGACTAAGGACTCCGGATGGGTGGCCACTTCTGTTGGACTTGCTCCAGATGCAACCATTTTCTTACCCCATCTACACATTTTCAGCCTAGATTTTATTTAAAATGCTTCATTTTTTAATGAACTCTATTCTTCTTTCCACCACTATAACCGACAACTCTCTATAGTTTGGGAATTTAGGGACACCGTGAATCACAGTCAACTCGATGGCAGTGGAATGGGTTTAAACCTGGTGACACAAAGTCAAGTGCTTGGCTGCTCACTGAACAGTCATCAGTTCAAACACTTCCAGCTGCTCCACAGGAGGAAGACTTGGTGGTCTGCTGCTGTAAAAATTTCAGTCAAGAAAACCCCATGGGGCAGTGCTACTGTGCCACCTGGGCTTGCTCTGAAAGCACCCAACTACAACAAAAAGCAGCCTCAATGGGAAAGATTTTCATAATTGTCCTCAATGTGTATCATGCAGTCTCCCTCCGTCTTCAAGTAAAGAAGATTTTCATAATTGTCCTCAATGTGTATCATGC
>NW_006408562.1:11848315-11870149 GCF_000296735.1 Chrysochloris asiatica | reverse complement strand
CTCCCTCCGTCTTCAAGTAAAGAAGATTTTCATAATTGTCCTCAATGTGTATCATGCAGGCTCCCTCCTTCTTCAAGTAAAGATGGAGGCCTTTCAGGGTGCAGGCATGATCGTATTATAGGATGCATAATTAGGGAGTTTTGCAGACTGGAGGGAATGACTTTTGCTTGCTGGGGTTTTCCCATCCTGCGATTCTGATCGGTTACCCTGCATGACCCTTGTCCATCACTTAGCTGATCACATCGTGCTACTGAAGAATTGAGGGAGGAGACAATAAAGTTTGCCCTGTGTTTATGTTTGTGGAATGTGTCTGGAGGATTTGGTAGCTGAGCACTTGGAATTTTGTGTCAGTATCTGTTGTATTTGTCAGAGGATGACAATAAAACCAAGTCAGACAGTGACTTCTGTGTCCTTGGTAAAAGATCCGTGAGCATTTCCCTATAAGTCTTTGTTCTTGTGAGCCTTTGTATACTTTGTTGATTCGAAGTCTGATAAATTACTCTAATTCCTGGTTTATACCAAGAGTTAAGCAGTCAGCTACCAACTGAAAGGGCTGTCCAACTCTACCGGAGGTGCGTTGGAAGAAATTTCCTGACTTCCTGTGCCATCACACAGCTCTTGAAGACTACAGATGGAGTGGAGTCCTGTTCGGAAACATATGGGGTTTTCAGAGTAGGACTCGACTCCTGGCTTTGAATTTTGTGCATTTCGTTAATGTTTTTGCATCCCGCTGAACAACTCACAGTGCTTCAGTTAAGAATATGCATGGTATAGATGGTTGTTATTCAGTGCCATTGAGTCGATTCTGACTCACAGTGACCTTGTATAGTTTCCAAGGAGCAGCCGGTGGATTTGAACTGCTGTCCTACAACCTTTCAGTCCAGTGCTTATCCTGCAGCGCCACACCAGGATATCTGTTGATTATTATAACCAGTGCTGACTATTGCTGTTGCCAAGTGCTATCGAGTCGGTTCCGACTCACAGCGACCCTGTATAGGGTTTCCAAGGAGCAGCTGGTGATAAATTACTCTTATTCCTGCTTTAACTTGCGGTTCAAATTGATCTTGCAGTCTAGCGCATTAACCCAAAGTGCCACACTGGGACTCCTAGTGCTTGTTGATCATACCACCGCAGAATTGCCAGTCAGACCACCTGGACTCCAGCCAACTTTAACCCTCCACACCTCAGTTTCCCTATCTGTAATATGAGATTCTCACCACATACCAATGTGATTGTTTCAAGAATTAAATAAGAAAATATTTGCCAAGGTCTAGCACCTACTTAGGGACCGAATAAATGTTTGTCCCCTTCTTCTTTTATCTCCAGCTATCTCCAGCTAGTCATTTCCTTCCCCAAACTACCTCCACGGCAGGTTGCCAGTTCTTTGCACAATTGCATCATAGGATATCCATACACAGGGTCTCTGGGGGTTGGACTCAGGCTTGGTAGGTTCAAAGGCTACCCAGGTGACTTCACTGTGCAGTCAAGACCGTGGTCACTGCTCTGCAGAGTGGAAGTGTTTCTCCTTCATCCAAATTTCAGATTTTGGCAACCCTGCTACACAAGACATGTTTAAAGTGTTCCTAGAGCAAAGCTGTCAGTTTGAGGACTGAGGTGCACCCCAAGTCCTGGTATTTTCCATCACCTCATATGCATGTGAGAGTTGGACAATGAATAAGGAAGATAGAAGAATTGAGACATTTGAGTTATGGTGTTGGAGAAGAAGACTGAAAGTATCATGGACTGTTTATATATAGGGTTGTTAGAGGCAGAACTGACTTGAAGACACCTGACAACAACAACAATAACAACTTAAGAAATAGTCACTGCTTAACCTCTTAAGACCTCCATTGAGGTAGGAATTCAGGGAGGTGACCCTACTTTGCTTATATGTATATTAAGAAGTTTGGCAACAAAGTAAGAAATAAAAATGACTTCCTAGCCTTCGACTTTCCCTCTAGATCAGGGGTGGGAAACTTTCTTCTGCCAAGGGCCATTTGAATATTTATAACATCACAAAATGTAAATGTATGCTGCTGTGTAAAAAGTTCCTAGATTATTGAACTTTCAGTCCCACCTGCATTTGCCTTGGCAGAGTCAGACCCCATGGCCGTCAGGCTGGACATCCCTCACCTTAACTCTACATCTCCCCTTTCCTAGTGAATAGACTAGAGTATGGAGACCCTGAGTGGTATAAACAATTATTACCTAAAGGTGGAGGATTTCAGTCTACCCAGAAGCACCGGGAATGAAAGGGCTGGCAATCTATTTCCCAAACTAAATCAGCCAATGGAGCACAGGTCTTCTCTGAGGCTCGTGGAGTCGCCATAAGTGGGAGTGGACTCAGCAGTAACTGGTGAACTTGTTGAGGATAGCTCAGGCTTCCAATTAACATTTCATTTCAAATTCAGTCTCTTATTTGTACCCGCCACTTTTCAAGCGCTACGTGTGTCTAGTGGCCACCATATTGGACCTTATAGATAGACCGTTTCCATCATCACAGGAAGTTCTGCTGAGCAGCACTGTAATAGACTTTTCAATAGAGAAGACAGTGGGAAAACTCAAAGAAACTCTTGTTCAGATAATCCACAAAGTGATGCCCTGCCCACTCTCCCCGCCCCCAGCTTTATCGGATTCTTTTGACAAGATGTAGGGATAGAAAGGAACATAACATCAGGGATCCTTTCAAACTGATTGTAGCCTCTAATCACTCCTTACCAGTTGGTTAAGCCAGGTGACAAACCCTAGTCCTTTGTGCTGACAGCCATGGTAATCAAGCTCCTTCTTTGTTCATTATGTTGTCTTTAACCCCAGCATTCTTATGCATCCCCGCATTTAGTGATCAGTCACTGTGACCGCACACTAATGAAGAAATAAAACACACTATCTCAGCCTCATTCTTCTAGCCAAAAAGAGACTCTGCTCCACTGGCTTGTAAAATCAGGTTTCTGTTCATTTGGAGACCGATTAGGCCAGGTGAATATGAGTGGCTTTGGTAATTTAAAAGGAAATGCCCACAAGCTCACGCCTTCTCCGTTGCTCCAGGACTTACTGGAATTCAGTAATAAATAAGCAGCTGGTAGTGTAGTGGTTACGAATCGGGCTGCGAACCGCAAGGTCAGCAGTTCGAAACTACCAGCTGCTCTGAGGGAGAAAGATGAGGCGTTCTACTCCCGTCAAGATTTACAGCCTCGGAAACCCTGTACAGGGTCGCTATGAGTCGGAACCGACTCCACGGCACATAACAACAACAACAACAAGCTTTGTCTTTGGGAGGACCTTGGATGGAATCTTTGATTAGATCCATCGGTCCCTAGTTAAGTTATCAGGAGAGACCAGTCCCAAGAGAAGGACACCATGCTTGGTAAAGTTGTTGTTGTTGTTAAGTGCCATCAAGTTGATTCTGACCCACAGTGACACTGTGTGGGGTTTGCAAGGAGCAGCTGGTGAGCTTGAACCGCTGACCTTGCAATTCAGATGACTTTGCAGTCTGATGCATTAGCCCACAGCGCCACACCAGGACTCCTAGGAGGTGGAGTTGGTTCTGACTCATAGCAACCCTGCATAGGGTTTCTAAGGCTGTAAATCCTTTACGGGAGCAGAAAGCTTCATCTTTCTCCCATGGAATGGCCAGTAGTTTCGAACTTCTGACATTTAGGTTAGCAACTCAACTCTTAGAAGAAGAGGACCCCCAACAAGATTAATTGATGCAATAGCTGCAATAGTGCCCTTGAACATATCACGAGGGTGGTGCAGGATAGGGCAATGTCTCGTTCTTTTGTACATGGGGTCTCTGTGGGTGGGGACAACCTGATGGCGCCTGGAGCAACTGGGTAGGTTACTGAAAAAGGCTGTCAAAGGAGCATGCTGAGATGTTTCAATGAAGTGCCATACGTACGGATTATTTTCAAGAAAATGGTCTACACTGGTTTAAACTAGACATTTTAGAAGTGTGCTTCCTGAAACATGAATGGGCATCCGAATCGTGTGGAGTTCACCTCAGCATTAGGTTTGACACTAGTCAGGCCTGAGATTTCGCATTTCTTACAAGTCCCCAGGTAATGCTGCTGCTGCTGCTGGTCTGTGGGTCACGTGTAAGAAGCAAGGGTTTAGAGAGAAACCTGATTGATGGCCAGGGAAGGGAGCTCCTCTCTTCCATGCCTAAAGCTTTCAGGGCTGTTCTTGAGCCCAGTGAAATGGAAAGATAGTTTAAGGATTCTGAAGACGCTCCTTGAAGGGAGATGGACTGCTTCCTTTGTCTCCCAGATGAAGAAAAGCCCAACATGCTTTCAGAGTCACATCACCTACTACACTCATTACGGTAGCTTCTTGTTAACTCCCTGAGTTCATGCCAGAGAGTGGACATTTAAATTTCACTTTAGAACATGTGCATCAGTCCAGAAAGGCAGGGAGGGGAGGCTCCCTGGTGGCTTCGTCAGCATAGCAGATGTCTTCATCTTTCCACACACGAGGATGCCATTCAAACTGATGAAGGAACTTTGATTTCATGAAATCACTTCTGAGAAGGAATTTCGATGTGGTTTTCATTAATGTAATGAATGCCCTTCAACTCTGTGAATAACCCACCCCTCCCTTCCAAATGTCTCTCCCCTGGCATTTTTCCTTTAGTCAGGACTGTCTTCGGGCAATCAAAAGTGTTGGTGTAAGTTGACTGCATGCCCATGTTTGGAGACTTCTGATTGCCTTGTCATTTACCTGCGTGTTCAATGATTGTAATGAGCAACGCTCATTCTTGTTTTTCTCTGTCTCCATTGGGAGGTGGAACCAATATTATATTTAAGGTCACTTTCCAATGTGCTCCAAAAAAGGCTTAGAAAGGTAGCAAATTGACTTTGTAGACTAGAAAATGTAGCTAATTTGTTATTTTGTCACCTTTCCCTCTGAGCATCATGACTCAAGTGGTTTTCTGTAGTTTTCAATTGGAAATCTGTCCCTGTGCTCTTGGGGGATTCTTTACTCAGTTTGTTTGGTGAAACTTATTAGAGCCTCAGGATTGATTAGGGGCATTCTGCAAATGAGAGATTATTGTTTTAAATTGCCAACTTGAAGGGCCTTCACAAATATGACCAAGTAAAAGCTCTTGAATAATTCAGTCAGCTGCACCAAACAAAGAGTGATTTATTGATACTTAGATATGGCCTCAAATATTCCAAAATTGCCGCTTTTGAGACAATTTATACTGGGGTTGCCCAGAGCTTAATGAGGGCAAATTCAACACGTTCTATGACGAAGAAAGGTTCCGATTTCAGAATTCTTTCTGCAAGTTTAGGTTACCAAGAAACTGAAATAGCCTTATACCAAACCAACCAACATCACTTACTTTGCCTTTATATATTTGCCTTTTCTAATTGAATTGAGAGCGCTGCTGTATTTTCTCCAGAAAGTACATTGTTTTAAAATCCTCATTTCAGTTCTATTACTCAACAGCCCTCGCTTCAAATGCTTTCTGACAGTGATCCCCATAATGAGCCATAATGAAATATGATGAGTAAGCTTCCTTTGATAGAAACCCAGCGTGGATTCAATGTGGATTCTACTACTGCAATGTGACCGTGATGATGTGACCGTGCTGTTCAAATCTGAATGCAGACTAAAATAACATCGTCCTGACTTGTTTCCAAGGTCAGGAGGAGAGAGGGACTTTATTTTTATTTTTTTGGAAGTGCTTTAATTTTGGGAATCTTCTATCCCATTTTCAAACAAACCCTTGAAGGTGCCAGTGATTTTTCAGTTCAATTCTCTACACTGAAGATTTACATGTTTAATAGTCTGGCTGAGGGATTTGGGGCGGGATGTGTGTAGTATTTGGCTTTGATGTATAAACCATAGGATAAAAGGCAGCCTTCATATTCAAATAAACTGCTTATCGCTGCGCCTGCCTCCCTCTCCCCAAAACATATTCCTCTTTGCCTTAGAGCTGCAGGCAACTGAAAATAGAATAATGGTGGGAAGGGAGGACAGGTCAGTGAGAGTCTCAAATCCACTGCTGTCCGGTAAATTCCAATTTACAGAGACCGTACAGAACAGAATAGAACTGCCTCTTAGGGTTCCCAAGGTTGTAACTATACTGAAGCACACTGCCACATCTTTCTCCTATAGAGCAGCTATGGGTTCAAATTAGGACCTTTCAATTTGCAGCTGAGCACTTAACCACTGCATCACTAGGATCCTTGGTGATAATACAGTTAGCTGTAATAAAACCCTGATTCCTAGACGAGGGAGAACAAAGGCAAAGATTTCCAAAATGCTATCAATGAAATTCTCGCAGCTGATTATCCTTGGTTGATTGCTGGCTGTTTATAAGACATGCAATTAATCATTATTTTTGTGAGCATATATATCCATGAAAAATCTTGAACCCGAGATTCCCAGACCAAAGCTGACTCCTGGTGTTGGGAAGTACAGATGAGTCATAGGAACTGTTTATAGGGTTTCTGAAGCTGTAAACCTTCACAGGAGTAGAAAGTGCTCATTTTTCTCTTTTGGAGTGAGTGATTGGTAGGCTTGACCCTCTGACTTTGTGATGAGCAGTTCATTGCTTATCTTTGGCACCACTGGCCACCATAGCTTTTATATGCATTTCATTTGTCATAGGCAAAGTTTCAAGCTGATTCATTTCAGTTCACACACATACACACACACCATACCCCACCCCACCCCCGGGGAATTGACATTTCCATCTCAGATATACATTGTAATGAGATCCTCAAGGGATCTTTCCATTACCACTCAGCGCTAACTTAAAGCTTGGAGCTTAGAGTTGCCTTATTAGCAGCAAGGCCTAGTGATCCTCCTATGGAAACCAACCACTGGAAATCCTATGGCACATCATTCTACTTTGACACTTGTGGGTTTTCCATGAGTTCGAGTCTACTCCACAGCAATTGGTACCTCCAGGGAACCTAAGTGCATGAGCCTTGTTTGAAGATGATTAAGAATATCGGATAAATGGTTACCAGGTTTGCTTTCTGAAGGACACTGGGTTTACCACAGATTGACTGATGGCTTGCTATCTGGTTGGTTGTAAAATTTTTTGAACGTCATGATATTTAATAAAGAACAGGTAATCATCTCAGTGACGCTTAAAAAACAGTGCTGTCTTAACCTCTTCTCTCTCCAACACACCTTCTATTTTATAGAGAATAAAAGGAGCTCTGGTAGCATAGTGGTTACGAATCAGGCTGCAAACCACAAGGTCAGCAGTTCAAACTACCAGCTGTTCCATGGGAGAAAGATGAGGTGTTCTGCTCCTGTAAAGATTTACAGCCTTGGAAACCCTGTGGAGTGTCGCTATGGGTCGGAACCAACTCCATGGTACATAACAACAACAACAAAAACATAGCCTAGGGTGGTGGATTCAGCTGAAAAAAATGCATAGTTTTGAGTAATGCTGGTGTCAACCCAAGCAGGAGGTTTGGATAATCTGCCATTTATCCATGTAATTATGATTTTTTCTTACACCACAAGTAATGAAAAGAGGCTTGTCATAAGCAGAGGGGCCCTGGTGTTTAAAGGCTCAGCTGCTAATTGAAACGTTGATGGTTCAAACCCACCAGCTGCTTCTCAGGAGGTAGCAGTGATAATCTGCTTCCAGAGAGATTTACAACCTTGGGACTTCTATGGAATGGCCTTAGAATTCATCGTCATTGGGGTTGACTTTGGGGTGATCAACTGAGCTCATTTCTGAATGGCACATTTTTGACACAGCCATAAAAACCATACAGCATTGTATTCAGCAAGTATCTGTGAAATAGGGTTGACTATATTATAAATTTTCTGTATTTTCCATCACCTCATATGCATGTGAAAGTTGGAAAATGAGTAAGAGAAGACTGTAGAAAAATCAATGCATTTGAATTATGGCGTTGATGAAGAATATTTGAAGTTTCATGGACTGCCAGAAAAGCAAACAAATCTATCTTGGAAAAAGTACAGCTAGGGTCCTTAGAAAGAGTGATGGCTAAAATCCATGTGTTGGACTTTGGGCATGTGGTCAGGAGGGACCAATCTCTGGAGAAAGACATCATGCTTGGGAGAGTGGAAGATAAGGGGAAAAAAAGAACGAACCTTAAATGGACGGACAGACACAGTAGCAGCAACAATGGAGCCAAACATAACAATAATTGTGAGGTTGTCACAGGACTGGTCAGTGTTCCCTTCTCTTGTACATAGGGTCACTATGACTAGGAACCTACTGGATGACATCTAACAACATACATTTTCCTGAGAACTAGAGAGTTTTTTGATTTTCCATTCATAATTGACTATTATTGTTGTTAGGTGCCATCGAGTCGGTACCGACCCATAGCGACCTTATGCACAGCACAACGAAACACTGCCTGATCCTGGGCCAACCTCACTACTGTTGCCACGCTTTAGTCCATCAATGCTGCCACTTGGCCAATCCATCTCTTTGAGGGTCTTCCTCTTCTTCTCTGACCCTCCATCTTACCAAATATGATGTGCTTCTCCAGCGACTAGTCCTTTCTGACAACCTGTCTGAAGTACGAGAGACGAAGTTTGGCCATCTTGGCCTCCAAGTAGCACTCTGGCTTCACTTCTTCCAAAATGGATCTATTGGTTCTTTTGGCAGCCCATGGCACTTTCAATATTCTCCTCCAACACCATAACTCAAATGCATCAATTCTTCTACGGTCTGTCTTCCTGTTCACTGTCCAGCTTTCATATGAAGTTATTGAAAATACCATGGCTTGCGTCAGGCACACGTAGTCCTCAAGCTGACAGCTTTCCCCTTTAACACTTTAAAAAGGTCTTGTGCAACAGATTTGCCTAATGCAATATGTCGTCTGATTTCTTGACTGTTGCTTCCATGAGTGTTGATAGTTGATACAAGAAGAATGAAGTCCTTGACAACTTCGATTTTTTTCTCAATTGATAAGAATGTTGTTTACTGGTCTGGTGGTGAGGATTTTTGTTTTCTTTACATTGAGATGTAATCCATACCGAAGGCTGTGCTCTTTGATCTTCATCAGTAAATGTTTTAAGTTCTCTTCACTTTCAGCAAGCAAAGTTGTATCCTCTGCATATTGCAGGTTGTTAATGTGTCTTCCTCCAATCCTGATAACACATTCTTATTCATATAACACAGCTTCTTGGATTATTTGCTAAGCATACAGGTTGAATAAGTATGGTAGAAGAATACAACCTTGTCTACACACCTTTTTTAATTTTAAAACATTCAGTGTTCCCTTGTTCTGTTTGAACAACTGCTTCTTAGTCAGGTATAGATTCCTAATGAGCACAATTAAGTGTTCCGGAATACTCATACTTCGCAATGTTGTCCATAGCTTGTCATGCTCCACATAATCGAAAGCCTTTGCATAGTCAGTAAAGCACAGGTAAACATCTTTCTGATATTCTCTCCTTGCAGCCAAGATCCATTGGACATCAGCAATGATATCCCTGGTTCCACAGCCTCTTCTGAATCCGGCTTGAACCTCTGGAAGTTCTCTGTCAGTGTATGATTGTAGCGGTTTCTGTATTACCTTTCGTAAAACTTTATTCTCATGGGATATCATCAATCTGATGATTGCCACATTCCATTAGGTCACCTCTTCCAATCAGTTAGGCAGATAGTTTTCTTCCAAATTTCTTGGCAGAGATGAGTGAGTGCCTCCTGTGCTACCTCACTTTCTTGAAAGATTTCAATATTGATTCCATCAATTCCTGGTGCCTTGTTCTTTGCCAATTCCTTCAGTGCACCTTGGACTTCCTTCTTCAGTATCAGTGGCTCTTGATCATATGCTACCTCTTGAAACGGTTGAACATTAACCATTTCTTTTGATACAGTGACTCTGTGTATTCCTTCCATCTTTTCTTAATGCTTTCTGCATCATTGAACAATTTGCCCAGAGAATCTTTCAATAACGAAAGTCCAGGCTTGAATTTTTTCTTCAGTTCCCCCAGCTTGAGAAATGCTGAGTGTGTTCTTCCTTTTTGGTTTTCTGACTCCAGATCTTTGCACATTTTGTTGTAACATTTGGCTTTATCTTCTCAAGCTGATCTTTGAAATTTTCTGTTCAGCTTTTGGACCTCCTCGATTCTTCCAATTTGCTTTAGCATCTCTATGCTGGAGAGCAAGTTTCAGTGTCTCTCATGACATCCATTTTGACCTTTTCTTTCTTTCTTTTCTTCTCAATGACTTTTTGCTTTCATGTATGATGTTCTTGATATCATCCCACAACTCTTCTGGTCTTCGGTCTTTAGTGTTTATTGTATAAAATCTGCTCTTCAGATGATCTCTAAATTCTTGTGGGATATATTCAAGGTCATATTTTGGCTTTCGTGGACTTGTTTTCATTTTCTTCAGCTTCAGTTTGAATTTGCATATGAGTAATTGATGGTCTGTTCCACAGTTTACCCCTGGCCTTGTTTTCACTGATGATACGGAGCTTTTCAATCGTCTCTTTCCACAGATGTAGTCAATTTGATTTCTATATATTCCATATTTTCTACAACTCTGCTGAAGATGGGCTGAGAAGTCCCAGCCACTTCATCATGCCCACAGCCCAACCCTCACCCCAGCCTCACCACCCCTGACCTCCCACCCAGGGAAAGAACCTTCAACAGAAAGTTCCAATTACCTGCTTCTATGGAAGGTAAAAACCAAGGTACAAAAGACACTCAGTTCAGACAAGGCCATCATCTGAAAAGTTAAGCTTCCATGCTCAGTGTGAAGGATGGGGAAGCTAGGAAGAACTTGGTACTGGGGTAGATTGACGAACTTGGGAAATTTTCAGCTTATTCTACAAAGAGTCATAATGAACTGTCTTTGTTTTCTTTGAATTGTTTGTATCTCTATAAAGGTAGTCTTGTAGTCTTAGAATCCAGGTGTCTGGTCATAGCTTTGCCCATATTGTCTGTGTTAATTTAGGCGAGTTCTGTAACTTCCCTATCTAGTTTCTGTCATCAGATTTCTGGATACTTCTCTGTCAGATTTTCTTATGGGATTGTGTAGGCTAATACAATGGTGTTTGTTGTTGGTCTGGGTTGTTTCCAGTTTATAGCAACCCTGTACAGGGTTTCTCAGGTTGTAAATCTTTGTGGGAGCAAAAAACCTCATCTTTCTCCCTCAGAGTGGCTGGTAGGTTCAAACCAGCAACCTTGTGTCTCACAGTTCAGTGTTTCTCATTCAGTCACCATTCTCCTCCTCTGTAGTACGTTGTTGTTGTTAAGTGTCGGCAAGTCGGTTCTGATTCATAGCGCCCCTGTATAGGGTTTCTGAAGAGCGACCAGTGAGCTTGAACAGCTGATCTTGCGCTTTGTGTGATCTTGTGGTCCAGCGCATTATTCCCCCAGTGCCACATGAGGATAGGGTATATAAAAGGGAGAGACAATGTTTTGGATGAGAAAAAACACTATTGTAAAGATAATCAATTTAATCTTTGGAGCTAATGTTGTTGTTGTTGTTATGTGCCGTGGAGTCAGTTCTGACTCATAGCGACCCTGTACAAGATTCCGAGGCTGTAAATCTTGATGGGAGCAGAAAGTAGAAAGTTGTTGCTGTTAGGTCGCCATCAAATTGGTTTAGACTCAATAATCACCCTGTGCACAACAGAACAAAGCACTGCCTGACTCTGTGCCGTCCTCACTGTGGTGTGATGTTGGAGACCATTGCTGCTGCTCTAGAGCAATCCATCTCACTGGGGGGGCTTCGTCTTTTTTTCATTTTCCAAGCATTATGTCCTGTTTCAGGGAATGGTCCCTCCTGATTGTTGTTGTTGTTAAATGCTGTCGAGTCGGTTCCGACCCATAGCGACCCCGTACAGAGTTTCTGAGGCTGTAAATCTTTACGGGAGTAGAAAGCCTCATCTTTCTCCTGTGCAGCCGCTGGTATTTTCGAACTGCTGACCTTAAGGTTCACGGCCCGATTCACAACCACTACACTACCAGAACTCCTTTTCCAGGGAATGGTCCCTCCTGATAGCGAGTCATATGTATGAAAGAGTCAGCCTCAGCATCCTGGCAGAATTCTGAGGAACAGTCCCACTGTACTTCCTCCAACACAGATCTGTCTGTTCTTCCAGCAGTCCATGGCACTTTCAATATTCTCCTCCAACACCCGTAACTCAAATGCATCGATTCTTCCAGGGTCTTCCTTATTCATTGTGTAACTTCCACATGCATGTGAGGTGATTGAAATATCATGGCTTAGGTCAACTGCACCTTAGTCTTCAAACTAATAGGTTTACTTTTAATATTTAAAGATGGCTGTTGCAGCAGATTTGCTCAATGTAATACATCTTTTGATTTCTTGATTGCTTTTTCCAGGAGTTTGGGTTGTTGTTAAGTGCTGTTGAGTTAGTTCCAACTCGTAGTAACCCTCTCTCTGTAAGGTTTCCAAGGAGGGGCTGGTGTGTTTACTATAACTCCAGTGCATATCCTACAGTGTCATAGCACGATGCCAGCCATAAACGAGTCATCTCATAACAAAGAAACCAAAACTTCAGTTTAGCCAAGTAGTGTTGTTGTTGTTGTTGTTAAGTGCCGTCGAGTCGGTTCCGACCCATAGCGACCCTGTACAGGGTTTCCGAGGGTGTAAATCCTTACTGGAGTAGAAAGCCTCATCTTTCTCCCGCAGAGCAGCTGGTAGTTTCGAACCGCTGACCTTAAGGTTCGCAGCCCGATTCGTAACCACTACGCTACCAGAGCTCCTTAGCCAGGTAGTGTAGTGGTCACAAATTAGGCTGTGAACCGCAAGGTCAGCAGTTCGAAACTACCAGCCGTTCCACGGGAGAAAGATAAGGCTTTCTGCTCCCATAAAGGTTTACAGCCTCGGAAACCCTGTTCAGTGTCACTATGGGTTGGAACCGACTCCACGGCACATAACAACAACAACAACAAAGACGAGAGTCTCCTAGAGCAGAGAATGGGAGATAGAGCTCAGTAAGCAGTTACATCTACAGGAAGTCAAGATTTCATGAGAGCAACCAGTGATTGATGCAACCAAATATTTCTGGGTGTTTTTTTGTTTGTTTGTTTTGTTTTTTAGATAATGGGCAGCTCAGCTTTGGCAGGACCCATCCTTAAAACACATAAACTGCTTTGATAAAAGGTTACAGATGCCTCATAGATCTCAGAAGGGGTGTCCCTGAGCAGCAGGCTTTACGTAAACTGACCCACAGCAGTTTACAATGGCAACATATACAACTGTCAAGGGGAAAGCATGGGCTTTCTTTTAGAGTCAAAACATGCACACCCCAACTGTTTACTCTGCTCATAACCTGTCTCTCAGCTGGAGAGAGATTAACAGCAAAGGCTTATCTGAAGGGTTTTACAGCTAAGACAACTGAAGCATTATTGACAGTCCGAAAGTTGAACATGATTAATGAAGCCTTATGAACTGGCATTTGAGACCCAAGGTGCTTCTTCCAGGAAAGGTGTACCTCGTGTTGGTCGCCTTGACATTTTAGTCAGGTGACAGTCACGCTTAAAGAAATTGGTCTTTTAAGAGGTACATTTTTGTCCGTGCTCTTGGGGAATGTTTCTTTCCACATCTAGAATGAATTTCATGGCTCACGCATTGAGCTTTTAAAATGGTGATTAAGAGTCAGTTACATAATAAACATTTATAAACGTTCTGAAAGCTTCCATGTCACTTGCAGCCACCTCTTTCGGTTCTTTGACAGCTATTTCCTTGCCACCATGGCTTGCTTGATAACTTGAATTTTTTTGACGTTAAATCATTCTCTTTGTTCCACTTATTTGTACAGCAGATTTTTATTGAGTATACTGTGGAGCAGGTACAGCTATAAGAACAAGGGACATTCTCATAAACAGCACTGAAAAGAGGTAGGATCCCTATTCTGAAGGAGTTTGCATTTTAATAGGCATATAAGCAATAAACCAACAAGGGAATTTAAGATTCTCACTAGGAGGAGAGAAGCTAAGGGGTGTGCTAGGATGCAGTGGGCAGCGGGGAGAGGAGACATCAGGCTTGCGAAGGTGAGATAGGAGCTGACTCCTGAGAAGATAGATTAGGAGTCTGGAGTCCTGGTATGGTGCTGCCGGATAATGCACTAGACTGCAAGGTCAGTTTGAACCACAAAGTCGGCGGTTCAAACCCACAGGCCACTCCTCAGAAACCCTATACAGGGTTGCTATGAGTCGGAACCAACTTGATGGCTCTTAACAACAACATTCAGGGAACCCAGGCTGAGCCAAGACATTCAAAGTGTTTAAGTAGCATGTTTGAAGTGTTGCTCGCCATGTGAGTTTTCTACGTAGCATTTTCCCCTTGGTCCTAGTGTCTTGCTAGCATCTTAATTCTAAGCGTTGTTGTTTTCTATCTCATGTCTTTGTGTTCCGATTCTTAGTGACCCTGTTATAGGGTTTCTGAGGCTGTAAATTTTCATCAGAGCACAAAGCCTCATTGTTCTCCCTCAGAGTGATTGGCAGACTCGAACTGCTGATCTTGTACTTAGCAGCCCAACCCATAACTCACTACACCACCACGGTTCCTTTCTAATTGGTATGATGTGGAAATTAAAAGTTTATATGGCATATTATGTGATGTACCCATATGGATTTATACCTTTTGCCAAGATTTACTTAATGCAGCGATTGCAATGGTTTCTCTTTGACTAACATTCCAGTTGCTTCCTAAAAGAAAGAAGTGTAGTGTGTTTTACCTGAAATGTGCATGTGTGTGGGTGGTGTGCACAGGACACAATTATAATAAGCCTGGATTCACTGGAATGGTTGGTACCAGAGTCCTGGTTAACACTGGAGGTTAGGTTCAGTGTTGGCTGATTTTTGAATGGCCTTACTAAGCCTCATGCAGGTTGCTTGTGGATACGTAAACATTGTTGTTGTTAAATGCCCATCATCAGTTCTGACCCATAGCTACCATGTATAGGTTACCCTAAAGGGAGTATTTTAAATCATCAGCTACGCTAGCATGTGTGGTCTGCAAACTACTCATGATTGAGACGTTAGTCTGATACTTGGGAGGAAAGAATTAAGATTTGTTGAATTACTAGAATTTTCTTTTAAGTTTAGAATATTGCCCTTCTTAAATTTTCACTCTTTTTTTTTTTTTTTTCAAATTGCTGTTGTTGTTAAGTGCCATCGAGTCGGTTCCTACCCATAGTGACCCTGTATAGGGTTTCCAAGGAGCAGCTGGTGAGCTTCAACTGCCGACCTTGCAGTTCAAACGGCTTTGCTGTCTGGTGCATTAACCCACAATATCTAGTTGTGGTTTAAGTGTGAAAGCTTGTGTTTTCCCAGAGGAGAGCACCTGATTGTTTGATGACAACCAATCTTCTTTCTGTGATACTCCGTTATGATGTGATGGTCTTCTGCATCTGCTATAATCTGGCTACAGTTCTTTTGGGGTCAACTGGCAACCCCTGCTGCTGAATGGAAGGTGGCATTCCTCTAGAAAATAAAAGGCACCCATTGTAGCACCTTTTGCTAGTCCCTGCTGGGCGATGCAGAAAGTATTTCATACCTGTGAAGCAGGTGGCTGTTCATTAAATTTATGCAGGATGACAAGAAATACCGTGGCCATTTCTTAAGAAATAGGTGATCATAACTCATTATTTCATTCCTTTCTTAGTCCCTGTGTGATTTGGAGTTGAAGTCACAGTTGTTACCTGGCCTGTATAAATGTGTAAATTACAGGGGTTCTTCCGCTGAGCTCCCTGAGGAGTCTTGGAAGCTCATAGATTAGGTGCATATTTCTAGTGTACCAGTGAGCATCTTTTTGGGAAGAGGGTGTTTGGCTCCTACCACATTCTCTAAAGCAAACTGATCAACAGACCAAATTTAATTGCTAACTCTTTTTGCAAATAAAGATGTATTGGAACCTAGCTTAAGGACTGCTGGATTTGAACTGCAGACCTTATGGGTAGCAGTCCAGTGCTTATCCTACAGGGCCACACCAGCATTCCACAATGTACACTAGTCCCAGAAAAAGGGGGCTCGAATTAAACTTTGATGTTAGTTGCAGTCAAGTCTAACCCTAGCTAATAGCAACAACCTTGCAAAATGGAAAAAACAAAAAGTGCCACCCAGTTCTGGGTTGTCCCATGATTGGTTGGAAATCACATGGCGGTGATGAATAGGGTTTTCATTGGCTGATTTCCGGAAATAGATTATTGTTGTTAAGTGCCATGGAGTCAGTTCTGACACATAGAAACTCATAGGGTTTCCAAGGAGCAGCTGATGGGATGGACTGCGGATAAGCAGTCCAGTAGTGTCCCTATAGTGCCACACTGTTGTTAAGTGCCATCGAGTTGGTTCTGACCCAGAGCGATCCTGTATAGGGTTTCTGAGGAGCAGATGGTGAGCTTGAACTGCCAACCTTGGGGTTCAAAGCAGCTTTGCAGTCCAGCGTATTAACCCACACTAGGGCTCCAGAAATAAATTGCCAGGACATTTTTCCTTGTGTGGGAGCTCTTCTGAAACCTGCTTGTCATCATAACAACATGAAACAGGGAAAGCTTCTCTTGGCAAAGGGGTGGTGGCCCCCCCATGAGGTGCACTGGCTAGTAATCAACCCAGGTCTCTGACATGGAAGGTGAAAAATCTACCACGGAGCCACAAATGCCTGTGGATTAAACTATTTCCGAGATACTCCCTTGCAGAGTTTAATCCTAATGAATCTGCCTGTAAAAAGGTGTCTAGTATAGCTGTAACTGGAAGAAGCTTGTCTTCATTCACACACTTTAAATAACACTGGAGGTAGATGGGGATAAGATACATTCAAGGACTTTACAACTTTCCATCCATTCACTGACTCATCAAATATTTATTGAGCTCTCTCTGAGGAACCCTGGTAGACGATGGGAAATGATGAAGTCATTAGTTATTGAGACGCATGTAGACCGATAGCAGAAACAGACAGACACGTAATATGTGTCTGATTAGCAAGGCCACATTACATATCCTAACTGAAATCCTAACACTAGAGTCCTGATGTGGTACTGTCGGATAAGCGCTGGACCACAAGGTCGGTTTGAACCACAGAGAGGCTCAAACCTACCAGCCACTCCTTGGAAACCCTACACAGGATTGCTACCAATTCAGTGGTAATAAACAAGAACAACACTGAGGGACTGAAATGCAGAACAATGCCATACTCAGGCTTGGGCCAATCTTGTCTTGCTACTGAGAGTGGAGAGTTTTGAAAATCATAAAATCTTACATTCACAAAGACCTCCAACTACCTGATGTACTGTTTTCAGTAAATATGATGATGGTATAATTGTTGTTGTTAAGTGCTTTCTAGTTAGTTCTGACTCAGAGTGACTCTGTATAGGGTTTCCAAGGAGCTGCTGGTAGGTTTGAACTCCCAACCTTGTGGTTCACAGTCCAGTGCTGATTCTACAACACCACATCAAGAGTCCCACATAGAAACTAGAAGAATTAAAACAAATGTTTATCTGTCTTTGTTATAATCTGATTTGTAATTGGAGAATTATATGCAGGTAGACATAATTTTTGATTGGAAAGCTAATCACCTTGTCAGAAATGTAATATTTTCTGAATATCCAGACACTGTACTTTATTAGAGTCTTGGTGTGGTGCTGTAGGATAAGCACTGGATTGCTAACTGCAAGGCTGGTGGTTCAAAACCATCAGCTACTACTCAGGGTTGCTTTGAGTTGGAAATGACTCAGTGGTGCTTAATAATAACATACTTAGATAAACAGAAGAGAAAATAATGTAAAAGTTGTTTCTTTGTTCCCCCTTCTCTCTGCATACTTTGCATTTATTAAGAAAGAGCTCATGTTGTTTACAATGGTTCTTTTCTTTGTAGTAATCTTTGCAGCTAATTGTTTTATGGGGATATATGTTGATTGGGTCCAGATTGATGGTGACTTGGTTAAAATATGTACTTTTTTGTCATCACCTTGTGAAAAAACTTAGGAAGACATAGTTCTTCCCATTGTCTTCTTATAAATGAGAAACATACTTTAATTGGCAAGAGTTGTGTGTTTTAAAAAAAAAAAATTAAAAAAGGAAAGGAAAACCACAATTCGACAAACTGAATGCAACCACCGCTAGGATTTTAATTTGTGAAGACTTCATCCCTTCCCAAGTCTGTCCAAACCAACACTGTGATCACAGTTTCCTATCTTTCAATACTCAATCATAATCCAGTTTCTAGGCTCTGACTATCTGCCTGTGTAACCATCACACCCTATGGCTGCAAAGCATAAAATAGATGCAGCCCAATTCACAAACCTTCCATGGAGGCAAAAATGGAATTTCTCCAGTTCTGTCTCTTCCCTTGGGATCTACCCAGAACCTCCTTGAAGCATTACTGCTTAAAGGAAGAAGCCTGTTCCAAGGTACCATTTGTTTTCAATCCAGCCCTCCATTTTGAAACCTGCAGGATCTTTGTGTATTTTTTTTTTCACGTTGTAGTGTTATATCTCAGAGTCCTGTGACCACTTAGTTTTCTGCTCCATTTCTTCTCTGTTTAAACACTGTCATGCCCCGTCCTACATACTAATTACTGACTTTTTGCTTCTCTCTTGCTTGATTTATTATGTCGCATTTTCCCATGTGAAAGTGGACCACGAACCTTGGCAAGGAGGTTAATGGGTTTCAGAGTCACTCGCATCTGACCTTGGAAGTCTCAGCAAAACAAGAAGCAGTGGCTGACCTGTTTTATAAACCAAACCTTGGTCAGCTTTGAGCCACAGACTACAGATGGATTTCACCATGATGTTTAGCATCTGCATAATGTGAATAGGGTTGGAGATTTGCACTTCCTGTTTCTACCCTTATTCTTCAGACAAAGGCCTTGGGAAGTTTGGCCTTTCCAGTAGGTTGTGTGTGTGTGTGTGTGTGTGTGTGTGTGTGTGTGTGTGTGTTTAATCCATCTCTATTGTAAAGATAAAACTAAGGATAATACAAAACCAGTGGTAACCATACATTGACAGAGAACTTCCAGAAGTTCAAACTGGATTCAGGAGAGGATGTAGCATGAGGGATATCATTGCTAACATCACATGGATCTTGGCTGAAAGCAGAGAATACCAGAAAGATGTTTACCTGTACTTTATTGACTACACAAAGGATTTCAATTGTGTGGATCATGACAAGCTATGGACAACATTGCAAAGTATGAATATTCCGGAACACTTAATTGTGCTCATGAGCAATCTGTACCTGGACCAAGAGGCAGTTCAAACAGAACAAGGGAACACCCAATGTGCACCATGGTTGTATTCCTTTCACTATACTTATTTGAACAGTATGCTGAGCAAATAATTAAAGATGATGGATTATATGAAGAAAAACATAGCAATAGGATTGGAGGAAGACGCATTAGCAACTTGTGATACACAGATGATACAACCTTGCTTGCTGAAAACCAAGTGGACTTAAAATACTTGACTGATAAAGATCAAAGAGCACAGTCTTTGGTGTGGATTTCATCTCAATGTAAAGGAAACACAACTCCTCAGCACTGGACCAATAAACATCATCCATATTAATGGAGAAAAGATTGAAGTTGTCAAAGAGTTTATTTTTCTCTGATCAACCATCAATACTCATGGAAGCAGCAGTCAAAATATCAACCAACGTATTGCATTGGGCAAATCTGTTGTACAAGACTTCTTTAAAGTGTTGAAGAGCAAAGATGTTAGTATGAGGACGAAGGTGTGCCTGACCCAAGCCATGGAGTTTTCAGTATCCTCATATGCATGCAAAAGTTGTACAGTGAATAAGCAAGACCACAGAAGAATTGATGCATTTGAGTTACTGTGTTGAAGGAGAATATTGAAAGTACCATGAGCTGCCAAAAGAACAAACTGCTCTGTGTTGGAAGAAGCACAGCTAGAGTGCTCTCATTATTCCATGGTTTGGTAAGGCTAACTCCATCAACAGGTGCCTTGTTGTTGTTGTTAGGTGCCATTGAGTCTGTACTGACTCATAGCAACCTTATGCACAACAGAATGAAACACTGCCCGATCCTGGGCCAACCTTACAATTGTTGCCATGTTTGAACCCACTGATGCTGCCATATTGCCAATCCATCTCACTGGGGGTCTTCCTCTTTTTCTCTGACTCTCCACCTTACCAAACATGATTATCCTTCTCCAGCGATTGGTCCCTCCTGACAATATGTCCATGGCACTTTAAATATTCTCCTCCAACACCAAAACTCAAATACATCAAATCTTCTACGTACGGTCTTCCTTATTCACTGTCCAGCTTTCGCATGCATATGAGGTTATTGAAAATACCATGATTAGTCCTCAGGCTGACCTCTTTGTTCTTCAACACTTTAAAACTATCTTGTGCAGCAGATTTTCCTAATGCAGTATGTCATTTGATTTCTTGACATATGTGATATGTGCTTCCATGAATGTTGATAGTTGATCCAAGAAGAATGAAGTCCTTGACAACTTTAATCTTTTCTCCATTGATAAGAATGTTGTTTATTGGTCCAGTGGTGAGGATTTATGTTTTTATTACATTGAGATGTAATCCACACCAAAGGCTGTGCTCTTTGGTCTTCATCAGTAAGTATTTCAAGCCCTCTTCACTTTCAGCAAGCAAGGTTGTATCATCTGCATATTGCAGGTTGTTCATGAGTCTTCCTACAATCCCAGCTTCTTGGATTATTTACTCAGCACACAGGTTGAATAAGTATGGTGAAAAAATACAGCCCTTCCACACACCTTCCTTAATTTTAAAACATTCAGCATTCCCAAGTTCTGTTCTAACAACTGCCTCTTAGTCCTTGTACAAATTCCTCATGAGCACAATGAAGTGTTCGAGACTATTCATACTCCACAATGGTGTCCATAACTTGTCATGATACACACAGTGGAAAGCCTTTGCATAGTCAAAAAAGCACAGGTAAACATTTTTCTGATAATCTCTGTTTTCAGGCAAGATCCATCGGACATCAGCAATGATATCCCAAATCCCACGGCCTCTTCTGAATCTGGCCGAACCTCTGGAAGTTCTCTGTCAATGTATGCCTGTAGCCGTTTCTGTATTACCTTTAGCAGAACTCGCATGGGATATCAAAGAGATTGTCTGATGATTTCCAGGTACTTGGAAGTAATTTATTCCACCAGGATGGCATCTGCCCAAAGGCACAAAGATCCATGGGTCAGCACACACACTCTAGCTGTCTACTGTAGCCACCTAGCTCTGTGGGCTGGGTAGCCACCACTGCTTCTTGCCATCTTAGGCTGTCTGCAATGTTAGAGCTCATTCCCCAGTGTTAGAGCTCCTTCTCCAGTGTTACAGCTCCTTCTCCAGTGTTAGAGTGCCTTCTCCAGTGTTAGAGCTCCTTTCCCAGTGTTACAGCTCCTTCCCCAGTGTTACAGCTCCTTCCCCTGTGTTACAGCTCCTTCTCCAGTGTTACAGCTCCTTCTCCAGTGTTACAGCTCCTTCTCCAGTGTTAGAGCTCCTTTCCCAGTGTTAGAGCTCCTTCCCCAGTGTTAGAGCTCCTTCTCCAGTGTTACAGCTCCTTCCCCAGTGTTAGAGCTCCTTCCCCAGTGTTACAGCTCCTTCCCCAGTGTTACAGCTCCTTCTCCAGTGTTACAGCTCCTTCCCCAGTGTTAGGGCTCCTTCTCCAGTGTTAGAGCTCCTTCTCCAGTGTTAGAGCTCCTTCTCCAGTGTTACAGCTCCTTCCCCAGTGTTACAGCTCCTTCCCCAGTGTTACAGCTCCTTCTCTAGTGTTACAGCTCCTTCCCCAGTGTTAAAGCTCCTTCTCCAGTGTTACAGCTCCTTCTCCAGTGTTAGAACTCCTTCTCCAGTGTTACAGCTCCTTCCCCAGTGTTACAGCTCCTTCCCCAGTGTTACAGCTCCTTC
>NW_006408562.1:11749019-11848100 GCF_000296735.1 Chrysochloris asiatica | reverse complement strand
AGTGTTACAGCTCCTTCTCCAGTGTTACAGCTCCTTTCTCAGTGTTAGAGCTCCTTCCCCAGTGTTAGAGCTCCTTCCCCAGTGTTAGAGCTCCTTCCCCAGTGTTAGAGCTCCTTCTCCAGTGTTACAGCTCCTTCCCCAGTGTTACAGCTCCTTCCCCAGTGTTACAGCTCCTTCCCCAGGGTTACAGCTCCTTCTCCAGTGTTACAGCTCCTTTCCCAGTGTTACAGCTCCTTCCCCAGTGTTAGAGCTCCTTCCCCAGTGTTACAGCTCCTTCCCCAGTGTTAGAGCTCCTTCCCCAGTGTTACAGCTCCTTCCCCAGTGTTACAGCTCCTTCTCCAGTGTTAGAGCTCCTTCCCCAGTGTTACAGCTCCTTCTCAGGTGTTACAGCTCCTTTGGTCTATGAGGTTCTTGGTTCAAGGACCCCAAGTCTAAAGGATGCACTCTACTTACAGCTCTTCTTGTTGGTAGTAGTAAGGTTCTTCCCTCTACTCTGAAATTGACTTTCTTTTAAGCTTAGTATATGGCAAAACTGACCATTGCCCTCTTTAGGGTTCCATGTACCTTTATGCATGATCCCATCCCCACAGGGTATCCTGCTGTGGCACTGTGGGTTAATGTGCTGGTCTGCAAGGTCAGTTTAAAGCAAGATCTGTTGTTCCAGCTCAGCATAGCTCCTCTGAAACACTATACAGGGTCCCTATGAGTAGGAACCTCCTAGATGGCACTTAACAACAGCAGGGCCCCACAGGGATTCCATGCACCTGATTTGCATTCTTAGCAGGCTGTCTAATCCCCTTGATGGGCCATAAGCATGGTTGTTGTTGTTTTTTGCAATCATTTTACAGGATTCATGTTACTGTTCTGTGTGATACTCTTTGTTGTAGATTCTAACCCTTCTGATTTTTCAGTTTGGATATACTGTTGTTCAGTGCCACCTCATCAGTTCTGAGGAGCACTGGTTACATAGATATTTAAAAATGTGGTGTGGCGCTGTATGATCAGCACTGAGAACCACAAGGTCAGCTGCTCCCTGGAAAGCCTATACAGGGTATGAGTTGGAACCAATGTGACTACCTTTAACAACACCATGAAAGAAAGTGACATTCTTAACACCATTTTGGATACATCTACATTTCTTCTCATGGGATTGATTCTTCTGAGCTCTATGGAAAACCCAATTCTGGAGGTGCAGTCTCTATTGTTTTACGAGAGGGAGGATACTTTGAATGTGAAATCTTTCATTCCTTTCTCTCAATTTTTTATAGCATCATGAATAATAATAATAGTACAAGATAAACAGCATTTGTAGATAAAATCACCGAAGATCTTGGGTCATCCAGTCGGTTCCGACTCATAGCCACCCTGTATAGGGTTTCTGAGGCTGTACATCTTTGTGGGAGCAGAAAGCTTCATATTTCTCTCAATGAGCAATGGGTTTATTTGAACCACCAACCTTGTACTTGGCAGTCCAGTGCTTATCATAGGGAGCTGCTGCATTCATTCATGACTCTGAGCTATGATTTTGAATAATAATCTTCATTTATTCAGAACCCATATGTTTGTTGGAATCACTGTGCTAAAGGACATGGGTGGACACAAATTTGAAGTCTAAACATAAAAGAAATTTGTAGTTTTTTTTTTTTTTTTTAATGGGAGCATCTGTGTAGAATATCACCCAAATTTTATACCATTATTTTTCTTTTAGGTTCACAGGTTGGAGCTGATCTTAATACTCAGAGGTTGTTGATAAGCAGTTCCAAGTATGCATGGGGAGTGTCTGTATATATTTTTTAAGTCACGTCTTAAATTAAGCTGTGTGAAGAGCATGCGAGAATTAGTCATCATTCCTAATGTTTTTATTATCAAAATCCTGTCACCGTTCACCATGGACTAAATAGTCAATGTGGTGAGTAAAACACTCTGTGTAGGTGTGTAGGTTGCCTCTTCTAATTCTCTCTCAATGGCTACCTTTGAAGAGTGTATTGCATTGTAGTGGACTACGTCTGGCTTCTCCCACATTCCTGTGGGCCTCTAGTTAATTTTCTTTTCCTGAGGAAAACGTGTCCCTCAAAATAGTCACTCCACCTAGGTGAGCAATCGTCTAGAGCTAGTAAGAAACGTCAAGTTTTCATTAAAACTTATTTTGACTCTTCTCTCAGAAGACAGAAAGGAAAAAGACAAATGAAACTTTTCAACTGTCATATTAAGTAAATATTTTTCATTAGTAGGTGGCAGGTGTCTTTAAACCTTTGGAACTAGCTCAGACAAAGAATATCCCTCTGTCTTCACTCACCATGATTCTTCTACTTGAAGTTCAGTCTGTGTGAAGACTTCTTGGTATTTAAAGAATAGTCTACACTAAGAGGTTATGTTTTCAAAGTAACAAGTAACTTCCTAGTCACCAGCTCTATCTCAAAACAAGCATGGTCACCTTTCATATTTGGGAAAGTCTTTGATGTTGGTGGGAATGAGCACCTGCCTGGTGCAGCCCTGGTCAGTTGGAGGATGGGAGGAGGGGCCTGGGAACCTTGAACAGTCCCTGCCTTTTAGTAACTGTTATCTTTACCATCTCTGCAGCTGGGCTAAACCAGTTTCAAGGAATTCCTCAGAATCACCTTTCCCACCAAGTGCTATGCTGAGGGGTATATCTATACAATTCTATCAATTTTATTTCATATTGATTACATAATATACTTGTTGTTGTTGTTGTTGTTAAGTTCTATTGAGTCACAGACTGACTCATAGAGAACCTGCATAGGGTTTTCCAATGTGGCCGGTGGGTTTGAACCGCCGCCCTTGCATTCAAACAACCTTGCGGTCCAGTGCTTATCTGAGAGCGCTATACCAGGACTCCATGATACACTTAGGAATCATCATTTATCTTCAAAACGAGTGTGTAAATATTAATTTGTTGGAATCACACAACAACTCCAGGAACTAGAATCATATTCTTATACCCGTTTTTCAGATGATAAGATTGAGGCTAGATAAATTAAGTTGTTTTCTTCATACTTCAAAGGGAGACGCCTAGGCTCGAAGCCCATTTGATGTAGGGTTGCTTCATGTCTTAGAGCAGCAGTTGAAGCTAGATCTGTTTGTACAAGAATGAGAACGACATTTACCTGTACAGCCGTCTATCATATTGTTCTTTCTAAAGATCTCTCTGCTGGCATGCTTTGCTATTTGGATTCTTTGCCAAACAGGTCTACCTTACTTCCTGTAGCTACAGAGCACAGTCTAAGCTCTGAGAAATTCTGAGAGGATATTTTCAGTTCTTGGTGTGATCATACATATTTTTTTGTTTCTACAGGCCCGCCATCTGCTCCTCTCAACTTGATTTCAAACGTCAATGAGACATCAGTGAACTTGGAATGGAGCAGTCCTCAGAACACAGGTGGCCGTCAGGACATTTCCTACAATGTGGTCTGCAAGAAATGTGGAGCTGGTGACCCCAGCAAGTGCCGACCCTGCGGGAGTGGTGTCCATTATACCCCTCAGCAGAATGGCCTGAAGACCACCAAGGTCTCCATCACTGACCTCCTAGCTCATACCAACTACACATTTGAAATCTGGGCAGTGAATGGAGTGTCCAAGTATAATCCTAGCCCGGATCAATCAGTGTCTGTCACTGTGACCACGAACCAAGCAGGTAGGAGCCAGGCTATTTTATTGTATGATTGGAATGAGCTGAGATGCCTGTGTTAAAGTTCTACCGTTAAAGTAGAACCACATAGATCTAACTGTGCATCTTGGAGCTGTGTTATAAAAGATACGTGTTATTAAGTGCCATCAGGTCGGTTCCACCTTGTAGCGACTGTATATACAACAAAGAGAACTTTGGCCGGTTCCTCTGCCATCCTCACAGTTGTTCATATATTTGAGCACATTGTTGTAGCCACTATGTCCGTTCATCTTGTTAAGGGTCTTCCTCTTTTTCGCTTACCCTCTAACTTCTGGGAATCGATCTCTTCTGATAAACATGTACATGAGACAAATCTCACCATCTTCCCTTCTAAGAAGCATTCTGCTTATAATTCTGTGAAGACAGAGTAGTTTCAGTCTCTGGCAGACCATGGTATAGTCAGTATTCTGCACTAACACCATAATTCACAGACATCAGTTCTGCAGTCTTATTCATGGTTTAACTTTCGCATATGAATGAGGCTCTGGAGAATACCAGGACTTGAGTCAGGTGCACCTTGGTCCTCAAAGTAGCATCTTGGATTTTAAGATACTTAGAATGATGCTTATTCATTCCTCAGTTATTTTTTGGGTGCCCTGTACTAGGTGTTGTGGAGAATAAGACTGTCTGGTTGAAAGCCCACATGGTCTAGTGAGCTGTTCGTATTCTTGCATAGGGTGTTCATCAGCCATTTCCACTGGAAGGTCCAAGATTGACATCAGAGCTTTTGTAGAGTATTTGGGTGTCTGCAATGGCCTTTTACCACTACAGAGTATGTGTTCGTTCCAACAAAAGCATTAGCAGCTATGATTTTGTTTTTCTCTTAATGTAAAATTTTAAAAAACCATCTACACGCCACCTATACTAAAATTGTCTTGTAAATTTCTGAACGATGAATGGTTTATCTGAATACCTTTTTCTTTGTGGGTGACGCAGTTGGCTGTAAGATACATGCGAGTTCAGCAGCTACTTTTATGTAGAATTTCTGATTGACAACCCCAGAGGGTGGCCGTGCTCCGTATCCTGTGTGCCTGCCTTCTTCAGATGACTACAAAACGTTTGCTGCACATCAGATGTTTTTATTGAATTAATTGCAGATCTCCTAGAAAATCTTGACTATCAAATGTTTTGTAAAGATGCAAAGCAGAATCTAGATTTCTCGGCTCTAACTCTGACCCATTCATCCCCATTTTTTTTTGCCTGACAGACTTTCCATCCTTTTCCTACTCATTTTCCATTCTGGATCTCCACCAGGCTTTTGACATTGCCAACTCCCTGTTACTTCTGGAGAGTTAAGAGAGGAGTGTGGGGGTGGGAAGAACTGTGGTGTGTCGTTTTGTGAGGCTCTTAAGGATAACAAACAGCGCTGAAAAAGGATTATAAATTTGCCAACAATTCTATCACCGCTTACTGCACTTTCCTCTTAAATGAATGTTTCAGTAAGTGCACTCAATTATGAAGTAAAATATCTGCACTAATTGATCTTGGAGTTGTGAGTATTCCGGGGTCCCAATCCAAAGCCAGTGTTTTTCCACTTTGCCCTGAACTCTTTAGAATAAACTTCAGACTTGGGAAAGAGTTTAACCTGCAGCTAAAATGGCAAATCTTCCCGGAAAATAGCTTCTGTGCTACCAATGACAGCAATCTCTTTAAATACGTGGTACGTGAACAGATCCTCTGCTAATGTTTTTGTTTCTCAGTTCTACACTTCGGTGTGAACACCACCAGTGGTCATTCTTTTTTACTAAGAATAGTATGATTTAGGAGTCCTGGTGTGGTGCTGTAAGATAAGCACTGGACTGCTAACTGCAAGGTGCGCTGTTCGGTGGTTCAAACCCACCAGCTGTTCCTTGAACACCCTACATAGGGTCGCTATGAGTCAGAACCAGCACTTAACAACAAAAACACAGTACTCTGTGATTGTTAATATTTTATTTATTATCACAAATGAAGTTAGTTATCACAGATTCTGGTAATATGCATTAGTGCCAGTGTGACTTAGAAGGAGCCAGAGCTGAGCAGAATGGTCTCTGGACCCCTGGAAGTATTTGGTTTATGTCATTGTTAAGTGTTGTTAAGATGGTTCTGACTCATGGCAACTCTGTACAAGGTTTCCAGGGAGCAGCTGGTGGGTTTGAACCACCAACCTTGCGGTTAGCAGTCCAGTGCTGATCCTACAGCGGGGCACATCTGGCTTACAGCACAGTCAGTATATTCTTTTGTTCTAATCATGTACCTTTTCAGCTGACTGTAAACACATCACAGTTTCATGTTCTCAAGCAAATTAATACGGGGACTGGACCTTTTAAAAGCTTCAGAAGTACAAGGTGAAGTCATTCTCTTTGGCAGAAAATAGTACCTGGGAGACTAGCTGAGGACAGCGCTAGCTCCCACCAATTTGCGGGGAGAACTGACTCCCACAGAATGAGGGGGCAGAATCCTATGCCTCTTTCTATATTTATGGATTTAAGCCAAGTGATTATGTCTGCTCCTCCCAGGCCAGAAGGTCCAAAGAGCACACAAAAAAGACGGAAATCCATCCAATAGAGAAAATGTACAAAAACATTACTTGAGATTGGGGTTAAAAAAAAAAAAAAAAAAGAAAAGAAAAAAGCAAAGTAGTTTTATGTAGACGCGAAGATATAATTCTTTTACATCTAGAAGGAAGGTGGACAGGGAGTTCTTGTGACACAATGAGGTTGTCTCTGCCTTGGTGAAAAATGCAGCTAGGAGCTTTGCTGAATAAGACAAAATTCCAGCCCCTTATTTTAATTTTCATGAAGGGTAATGCTGGGAAGCTGTTCAAAATTAAAAATAAATCTTTCAATAAGGAGACCTCCTATGTGGCCAGCCAGAAAGCTTTCGTTTAGCAGAGAACTGTGTGCGTAGCCCTGCCTCATTATCCTCCTGTAATTTGGCGTTCATTCACTCAAAATCATCGGGATAGTCTCTCTTTGATTAACAAACCTTTTCTTCATAGTCGTGCAAATTAATAACGAAGGCCAAAATTCTGGGAGGATGCAGCAACCATAAACTTCATCAGAGCTCCTCCGCTCAGTATATTTACGTACACACAATTACATTCTAATTGTGCTTGTTCCTACCATTTCATTAAACTAAATTCCTTAAGGATTTTTCTATAGGTCAGGAGGCCTCAATCTAGAAGTAATGAGTGTTCATCCGTATCATCTGGGGCCTCTCCCGTCCCTCTTGGCTGTTTCCTAGGGTCCTTCCTATGATCAGTAGTAATATGCTGGTCTTACTTATTTTTTCTGTGTGTTTAAATAATAATAATAATCAAAGAGGGCTTAGAACTCCTGGTTCTGCCGTCATTACCTTTGAGATCTGAACAGATGAGGAACAACTCCATGAAGATGAAACGACTCATGGAAGTTAATGTAAAACAAGGATGCGTAAATCTCAGGATTAAGAGTCATATTGCTAAAAGTAAACTTTGCTTTCCTGTACAAAGACGAGATCATGCATGTTGTGTGCTATATCGTTTCTGACTCATATTGACCCTGCACAGCAGAGTAGAAGGCCAGATCTTTTCTTCCGTGGAGCTGCTGATACAGTCCGACCACTGACCTTTCTGTTGCAGCCAGGGCTCGTCTCGATCATTAGTGGCACTCATTCATTCATTCATTCATTCATTGGTCTTGGTCGTTTTCCCTTTTGTGAGGCTTTGGGTATGTAGATACAGATTTAGCTGGGCTTTGGTCCTTAGGGGCATCCCTGGATGACATAATTGGTTCATATGTTTGGCTGCTAACCAAACTGTTGATTCTACCCAGCGACACCTCAAGAAGAAAAATCTGCCTCTGAGAATCCGATGGAGCACAGTTGTACTCCACTGATGGGACTGCCCTGAGTTCTAAGCCAGCCTTCTGGTGATTTCGTTGTTGACTATGGTGTGAGTGGACTGGTGATCTCACACTGCTGTTTAAACCATTCCAACCCAAATCTTACTGTTGGGCTTTAAGGGGCTAATATGTAACACCTTGTCTTACCCTTCCTGAGACCAAAACCAGCGGACACCTAAGATAAGATAAAGGGAAATCACACTGTCAGCTTTATGGCTGACAAACTCATGGAAAGAGCTATCTGTAAGTGACCAAAAGGACTTGCCACTTACAGCTCAGTGGGTTGACAGAGGATCCTGCTAACATTTCTAGAAGGGACAATGGAGAGAGGTTCAAATTCATTCCCTGCCAACGTTGGCAGGTTGAAGAGAGAACCAAGCTGAGGACAGAGTATAAACAACCCATTCTGACTCACAGCGACTCTGTGTGTTAGAGGAAAACTCTGCTCCATAGAGTTTTCATGGCTGTAACTGCCTCCAGGTATACTTGAACCTTCAACCTTTCAGTTATCAGCTGAGCACATTAAACTTTTGCAGCACCCAGAGAGTCCAAGGGCATAGTACCTCCTTCCAAATTCCTTAATGAGACATCACCCCAGCTCTGTAGACCAGGGGGTGGGGAGGGGTTGGTGTGGGGTGTGGTTTACTCCAGCTGAAGTCTCACTATGTAAAACTGGAGACAAGGAGAGTGGGATTTCCCCTGCAGATTACACTCCCAAAGGAACAGAATGAAATTCTCCTTGAGAACACATTACTCCTACTCCTCACTTGCCGACTTTACAATAATCATCCACACCTGGCAGTAACACATTTGAATGACTGTAACGGTGGCTGTACTGGTTAAAGTCACATGTCAACTTGCCTGTAGCATAGCTGTCCGTGGTTTGGCTGTATGGAATTACATAGTCATCCTTCATTGTATGATCTGATGTTGTCACCCTCCATTTCCACATAACATCGATTTTTTTTCATAACCACCAGGTCTTTTGAAACCTACCCATGTGAGAAAGTGAGGAGTGGATGCATTTCCCTTTCTTCCTCTAGCAACGGTTTTGGCTTTTAAGAGGAGATGGTCCTGAAGTTTATGAAACAGAGATAAGCAGACTGCTGGGCAATTGGTTTTCTAGATGGCTTTTCTTCAGTGTGCTTTTGACTTCATTGAACCCAATCGGGTACATGGATACAGAGTGCATTACTGAGAGAGATAACTCTATACTCATACCAAGGTTTTTCAGGTCAAGCAACAGAACACTAAGTGTGTTTGCTAAATATGCCGTGATAACTGCCAGCAAAAATCAGACCAAGGCCATAGCCGTCAGCCGATTGTGCCTAATAACGACCCTACAGGAACCCCGGTGTGGCACTGGACTTCTAACCAAAAGGCTGACAGTTCAAACCCACCAGCTGCTCCTTGAGAGAAAGACGAGGCTTTTGCTCTTCTATAAAGATTTACAGCCTCATGCAGGGTTGCTGTGAGTCGGAACCAACTTGATGGCACCTTACTACAATAGTAGAACCGCCCCATAGACGCTTCATAGCTATAATCTTACCAAAACAGACCGTCACCTCATTCTCTTGTGGAGTAGCTGGTAGGTTTAAATAGACAACGTTTTGATTAGCAACCATATTCCTAAGCACTACGCTGCCAAGGCTTGTCTATGGTGGCTATTGTTGTTGTTAAGTTGCTTCTGACTTATAGTGGCCCTGTATAGGGTTTCCAAGGAGTGGCTGGTGACTTTGAACCATCGACCTTGCATTTCAAATGAACCTTGAGGTCCTATGCTTATCCTACATCGCCACACCAGGACCCCATTGTCGTTAGGTGTTATTGAATCAGTTCTGACTCAGAGCTGTCCTATGTACAACAGAACCAAACACTGTCTAGTTCTGCACCACACTTATAAGTTTATAAGTAGTGTTGTGTTCGAGCCTGTTGTGTCCCTCGATCTCATAAAGGGACAGTTTTTACTATGTACTCTCCCCTACACACACTCCACCTATGCCATGTGTTACAGCTCTGGAGTTAGACCTTACTCTAGGTATGTATGGTGTGGTTTTGTTTTTTTAATAATTATGAACCCCTTTGTGGGGTGGTGTTCTCCACTAACCCCCAAATACACCCAGGTGTTTTGATTACCATGTTTGGTTTTTCATTTGTACATTGTAACACCATTGTTGAGCCTTTACAATGAAAGCAAGAGATTAGGGACAAATTTGTCCCAGTGACAAATACACTCTGAGTTTGGAGAAGTTCAAATTGTAGTTGGTGTTGTATTGGAACCTCTGTCATTTCTGAGCTCTTTTCCAAAGCTAATAGCTACGAGCAGGAAGAAGTAAGGCTTGTTTTCTTATGAGGCTCAGACACACTGACTTTGATGGCATTTTCAAGAGTGGGAAAAACAAAACTATTTCAGCAGACCGCCTCAGACTCATCCTGCCAAGGTAACTACTTTGAAGGGCAAAGCATGAGGCTGCCTTTACCTCGAGTGTAGTGCTTCTGAATTGGACAACTTTGGCAATGCCAGAAGACGATTTTTAGTTATGAGGCGCGGTGGTGTGGGTATCTAGTGTGTAGAGACCAGGGATGCTGCTAAATGTGCCACCAAATCATCCATTCCAAAATGCCCACTCAGGCATCCAGTGGAGACACTGCAGGTTGGGGTCCAGACCACTGCAGTAAAGCGAATATCACGATACAGTGAGTCACACAAATTTGGGTGGGGAGGGGTTCCAAACCAGTTTTGTTTACACTGTAAGTTACATCTACACTATACTGTAGTCTACTAAATATACAAAAATAGCATTATGAAAGAGCTGAAAATACTGTGCAATTTACCAACATGTGACACAGACATGAAGTGAGCATCTGCTGTCGGGGGAAATCGTGCTGTTAACTTGCTCAATGTGGGGTGAAGAGAAACCTCCAATTTATAAAAACAAAAACAACCAAAAGAGAATACAATATCTGAGAAACACAATAAAACTAAATGCAAAACAAGGAGGCCTGTGTGTGATCCCAGCATCGGGAAGCCCTGCTTTAAGTATTCTGTTTATTTGAAAAACAGACCCCATGACTGCAGTCCGGCCGGCTTGTGGCTCAGCAAAGATGGGGAGGTTTCATGTTGCTGTGGTTGGACTGCTCTGTGTGTGCAACATATGGCTCCCAGCCGACTCTCTAACGGCAGAAAGTTCTGAAGGGTCTTGCAAAGCCTCTTGTGAATCCTTTCCCAGTTATTTTGCCATGAAGTGAACCATGTTCTTGTGAGACCGGCATTGTTCTCAGAGATTAGACAAAAAAAAAAGAAAATGCCAAGGAGATAGCACCGTGACAATAAAGTGGCATTACATCTTGCTTTAATGCCACCGTGCATCACATAGTAGATACTTAGTTCATGGTTGTTATTAACACATTTATTTACAATAAAAACAAATCGGTTAACTTGCTTTGTCAAGTCGTGGTACATTTTAATAAAGCCAAAATAATGAGTAGAGAAAGAAAATAACTAAGGACAAGAAGCGCACTGTCTTTCATTACTCAACTGGGAAGTTCCCATTCTCTCTCTCTCTGCCATCTTTTAATTAGACACATTATGTTATTTGAGTGGGATAAATGGGAAACAGTGGGAATTCTCAGCCCCACTGAGTATAATTGCTACCTGTCTCCCAAATAGTAAGAGGAAGGCTTCAGGGAAATGGTGGGGGCAAGGGGAAATAGTTGAGCAATTGAGTTAGGTACTCTGCATTAGGCAGGGTCGAGACAGGGGTTTTGGAGGTTTTATATCTTTTTTGTGTGGTATGAAAAAATAACAAGTACAAAAATGAAAAAAATCCCAACCCTACAAATAATGGAATCAGAACAGAGCTTTAGGAAGGACGTGTGCAAATTACTTTGGCTTCGTTATCCACCCGTTCTTCGACGTTTTGGATGTACTTTCTTCTTGTGTTGCATGCTGTTGACTCATAGAGACCCTATATAAGATTTGCTGAAATAGTACAAAAATCTGATACCCAACTCTTTTGCTATTTGGTAGCAACAAAGGCCAAACTGTGAGCCGAGAATAACTCTGGCTGTGCTGGTCATGTGCCAACCTGGACGATGCGTCTCAGTGCTTTGGCAGATACGTTACTAGGTAGTTGGCCTCTATTTTGTGACCTGATGTGGTTGTTCCCTGTTTTCACGTAACGTCTGTTTCCACATAATTTGGTCTTTGGACCCTAACCATGTCAATAGGTAGGGAGTGAGTGTGCATAAATTCTACCTCTTACTAGACTGAGAGAAATCAGCTAAGGGGACTATGTGGAATGAAGTCGGAGAGGAGAACAGGACCTGAAGAAACGCTAGCTGTTGACAAGGCCAGTGTGGCCTGTTAAGAAAGAATTCAATCAATCACAAGATGACCATAATGACTTGCTGGGCTCATAGCTAAGCATGAGGGAGGGGCAGCTCTGGAGTGGTCCTGAACATGGTTTAAGGTCAAAGGCATAAGCAGAAAACACAGTATTAATGGTCTGGGGACTTGTACTGGAATGCTGGAGTCCCTGGGCAGTGCAAATGCTAACCAAAACATTGAAAGTTTGTGTTCACCCAGAGGCACCTTGGAAGAAAGGTCTGGCAGTTTACTTCCAAAAGATCATTCATTGACAATCTTTTGGAGCACAGTTCTGCTCTGATACACATGGGGTCACCATGAGTTGGACTCAACTCCACGGCAGTTGGTTTAACTAGTCAATGGAATGCTCGTCCAGATGAGATAGGATCCGGGTTCAAGGTTTCCCTAGAAGTTTGAAAAGAAGAGAATCCTGTGATATTTTTAAGGCATCCTAGAACCAACTCAAAGGCACTTAATAACAACAACAAGGCAGAGATGATCAAACTATGGTCCATGCGGCAAAGTCCAACCTGCCATCTCTTTTTATACTGCTAAGAAGGGTTTTTACATTTCTTAATGACTAGAAACATTCAAAAGCAGACTCATCTTTTGTGACCTTTGAAAATGATCTAAAATGACATTTCAGCGTCCTTAAATAGTTTCGGGACACAGCCACCATCATTTCTTTACGTAGCGTCTCTGACTGCTTCCATCAAGGATAGAGTTTGTTCAATTTCCCAGAGAATGAATGGCTCACGAAGTCAAACATTAGCTACAGTGCTTTTTACAGAAAACGTTTGTCAGACCTTCCTCTGGATTATTCAATCAAAAAAAGAGAAAGAAAACTGGATAGATGTTGAAATGCTGGTGGTGTCCTGTGTCAGAAAGCGTGCTTAGAGAAATGGTGATGTGTACCTCATTTTTCTAGGTCTTGAAAGTTTTCCGCCTTTGACTGGGTGCCATCTTACAACCTTTCTCTCTTTCTGTTAGGGGAAAATATTTTGAGTTTTCCTTTTCTGACAGATTTCTATCTTACCCAGCTCCCAGATTCCACGGGTTTTGCTGTATTGCAAATCTTTTCCAAATGACACTCGGGTCTGAACGTATAATGTGAAACATGTTGACCTCTGATGAGGCCATGTTCTGGTTTTCGTTAAAGTGTATGTTCTTTATGCTGTTTGAGAAGTCCTGGATGCTGGCAACAATTTTCTTTTAAACAGTCATGTGTTCTGGTCTTTTACACGGTTCTCTCACCAAAAAAGTGTTCTCGTTTGCCTTTGATCTCGCATAAATCATGTTATTTTTTCTTATACTTAGGAATTTTAACCAAAAAAGAAAAAAAAAAAAACAAAAACACACAGCCAGGAATACAGAGCTAGGGAAAACTATAAAACAAAGATATCTTTTCTAAAGATACATTAAAACCTTCTTCAGCTTTTAAGGCAATTCTATTAAGATGTTTTGCTGAAGAGCTGTTTGTATTGTCTTCCTGCTAGAGAAAGATGAGGCTTTCTGCTCCTATAAAGATTTATGGCCTCAGAAACCCTGTACAGGTCGCTATGAGTTGGAAGCGACTCCACAGCACATAACAACAACATTAGTACTTTGTGGTGGTGTAGTATGTGGTGGTGGTTGTCACTGTTGATTCCGACTCACAGCAATCCCATGTGTGCAGAGCAGAGATGCTCTGTGGTTGTCACGGCTGTGACGTTTTGGAAGCTGATGGCCACATTTGCTTTCTAAGGTGCCAACCTTCCATCATAACTGTTTGCACCTATGCAATGATTGTTGTTAGTCACCATCGAGGCAATTTACTGATGGAATAAAACTGGCTTGCAGGGGAGTCCTGGTATAATGCTATAGGATTAAGCTCTGGACTGCAAGATAGGTTTGAACCGTAAATTAGGCAATTCAGACTCACCAGCCACTTCTTGGAAACCCTTTATGGGGTCCCTATGAGTCAGACCAGATTCAACACCACTTAACAACTTAACTGCTGAATGGGCTTGAAGCATCAGCCTGTGCTTAATGTAGCTCCAGGGCTCCTTTGATGTAGTGGTTACCCACATGTAATGGTTATTTGGTAGAGATCCTATAGTGGTTTCCAACACTGCAAATCTTTATAGATGCAAACAGCCTCATCTTTCTCTCGTGGAGCATCTGCTGGGTTTGAACCACTGACCTTGTGGGTAGGACCTTAAATGGTATTAGCTGGATGAAGAGTCCTTATTGTGCATGTGGAATTATGGGCCGGAGCAAGCACGCAGTGGTTTTCTCATTAATAGCTCTGATCCAGCCCTGGTCAAACTCAAAATGCCTATGAAATGTACATTTATAAAACATGTATCGCATTTTTTTTCTTTCTCCAAGGAAAGACAAATCTCGGTGATTCTAACTTTATACCAAAAAGAATGCCTTTTCTATGGGATGTGATTGCCACCAGTATAATTATTAAGCATATTCACTAAATATGTTCATAATTAAGACAAGCCAGTAGCTAAACTGTGGTTCAGCCTCCTGTGTGTGCCACCAGGGTCTATGAATTTGGATTCAGGATGGGAACCCCAAGTCTTGGTGAGAAGAAAAGTAAAAGCTTTCCCAAGGAACCCACGAAATTCCCCAGCTTCAAGGCTGAGTGGACAGCGTAGACAAATGACCTCTCTGTGGAGCCTACTTGCAATTATTGCACATAAAGTAAAAGCTGGGTTTGCGTTGTTTTGTTTTGTTTTAAGATGTGAAAGTTCCACTCTAAGAAAATGAAGGTTTTATTTATATACCCAGAGCTAAGACTACTCTCCGGACTCCTTCTCTGTCACGCTTACATAAATATACACATATGTTAATTTGTGAGAAGGGCAGTCCATTCATCAGCATCATTCTCTCCGCACTCTTGACAGTATAATTCGGATTCCTTTTTCATTTCTCCAGATTGGGCTAGTTACATTGAACATTACCGCCAGCCAGTGTAGCCTTTGGTGACACTATGAAAAGATTTTTAAAAAATCAGGGGCTGGCCGAGATGAGAAACAGGGCTTGCAAAGGTTTCCGATGGACTTCTAAATGATGGAGTTGTTACTCCAACTAGCTATGTTAATTACCATCTCTTCTGAACCACCAGAAGAGACTTTAGAGTCCAATCTGCAATTACGCATCCTTGAGAGATCCAGAGAAACTTTATCAGCAGCGCTTCCATCAACCCCCTACTGATGTCTTTAAACATATTTTTTTCCCTTTACCTTTAAACACTGAAAACCTGAAAGTGTGCTAGAGAACTAACCCATCAAGGAATCATCTTAAATCTACAATCACTAATGAAAATGTTTGTCCACATCTTCTAAATGTAAGTGTAGGTGTTGTGTTTATGGTGTGGGTGTTCAGCATGGAGTTCCATGTCTAATAAGAAAGGATTTTTCTATGTTGTTGTCAGGTGCCGACTTGTAAGGATTTTCTAGATCTTGAACCTAATCTGTCAAGATAAACAAGCCGAAATCTTTGCACCAGGATTAAGGAGCTCTTTAATGAGCCAGACCTATAGTCACCACCTCCTCCTTGGCCCCGCCCCCACATGCTTTCTGTGCTTTGCAATGTGCAGACAGAAGAAGACAACATCTGCAGGCTTTCCAGTGATGATAACCGAAATGTTGCCAGACATCAGTGTGGTCACTTGTCTAGTGAACAAGTGTATACCATGACTCTCATTGAGAAATGACCCTTCTGGTTGGGACCCCCCATGTGAAGGTCCAGTATTCAGAGTACTGTGGGGATATGGCCAGTTGGGAAAGTGGTGGCCATGTTGACACCCACCAGGGAGCATCAAAAAGCTCAAGGAAAAAAAAAATTTTTTTTTTTTTTTTAAATCCAATGTCTGTTCCAATGGGTTTTCCCACAAAGTTTCTGAAGTCCCCTGGTCTACCTAAATTTAGAAGTAACTCTAACATGAAATTTTGTCTTTCCTTTTCTGATAAAATGCTCAGCCTGGCCTAAAGGAATTATGCTGTGGTTCTCCTCGGAACCTCTTTTTGTTCCTTAACACAGTATGAGGACTGCTTTCTAAAACAAAATGACTCTATAGAGTGTTTTATGGATCAAATTATTGTGACTTTCTCTTTCTATTTTGCTGTTGGTTTTGGGATGGAAGGGGAATGGTAACAAGAGAAAGGACACTCTTACCGCTCTTCTCCTCCTGATAAACCCAAACCTTCCAAATGACAAGCCCAAACCTAAAATCACCAGCCACCATGAAGTCATTTCTGACTCCTGCTGACCCTGTAGGACAAAGTAGAACTGCTCCGTAGGATTCTCATTCTTCAATGGTAACAACCTTATCTTTTGCCTTCAAAACACTTGGTGGGTTTGAACCACCAACCTTTGGGTTAACAGTTCAGTGCTTACCCCACAGTACCACCAGGGCGCCTTTAATGATCACCTGCATAAATGTCTAAGGCAGTCTGGTCTTCATTTTCAGAAGAGCCTCTTGGATGAAGGCTGCTGGATAGGTAATGAAACAAAATCCTACTTGGAGACTTTTTACTTTGAGATGTGCACAGATGAAGAAGACTTAACTAGTGAACTTCAGCTTCCCAGTGGGTGCTCAATAGGGGCCTCCTACCAACTAGCTTCACTGTGTGCAGCAAACCCTGAAAAGGGGCCAGCTCACAATGACTCCCTGGAGAGTTTGTGTTTGCCTAGATAAACATACTTCAAGCTGTAAATCTGCCTCCTGAATCAACCCTAGTTTATCTTTTTTTAGCATAATAAGTGTGAATGTGAATGGAAGCACAGTTTTATCAAAGCCCAGGACACACATGTAAACAAGACAGGGACTCAGAATGCACCCAGAAAAAGCTTCTTCAAGTGTGACTTTCACTCTCCAAGATGATCAAGGACTTCTTTCTTTCATTTTTTTCTCATCTGAAAATTTTCAATTTTCAGCAAGGGTAGGCCCCCTTGCTTGTGCTAAAGCCCTTGGAAAGTTACTTACCCCTACAGTACTTCTTGGGGACTATAGGAGCTGAAGGGGAGAATGATTTTGGAGACTTGGGGATTTTTTGAGTGACTGTTCCAAGTTTTGTTTTTTTTAGCCCTCCCAATATAAAATGAAATTGGAATTATAGCATGTCATAGGAGTTCTTGCCGCTTCATGTATACTGAAAACAGGAACAAATACATATCACAAAATCTCCCTCTGGGAAAATGTAGGCTGTCTCCTTGTAACCCAGAAGAGCAGGCGGAAAGTTTAAAAGCAATACAATGCTTTTACAGGCCTGTTTGCACACACCAATGCAAAGTAGTCACGGAAGTCAGCTGCCGCAAAGCCTTCAACCTTCAGTATGGGTTGCACCTCAAGGTAAAGGAAACAAAAATCCTACCAGCCAGACCAATAAATAACCTCGTGATAAATGGAGAAAAGATTGAAATTGTCAAAGACTTCACTTTACTTGGATCTACAATTTAACAGCAGCCAAGAAATCAAAAGACATAATGCATTAGGTAAATCTGCTGCAAAGATACCAGTTTGAGGACTAAGGTGTGCCCGACACAAGCCCTGGTATATTTCCAGTTATCTCATATGCATGTGAAAGTTGTGCAGTGCATAAGGAAGACTGGGAGAACTGATGCATTTGAGTTATGGTGTTGGAGGAGAATATTCAGAGTACCATGGGCTGCCAACAGAACCAACCAATCTATCTTGGAAGAAGTTCAACGAGAGTGCTCCTTAGAGGCCAGGATGATGAGACTTGTGTCATTCTTTGGACAGGTTGTCAGGAGGGAACAGTGCCTGGAATAAGGTATCATGCTTGGTAATGCATAAGTAAGAAAAAGAAAGACTCCCAAGGAGATGGATTGACACAGTAGCTTCAGAAATGAGCTCAAAAGTAGCAATAATTATGAGGTTGGCACAGAACCAGGCAATGTTTGGTTCTGTTGGGCATAGGGTCACTGTGAGTCACTGTAAGCATGACTCAACAGCACCTAAGAACAAGAGATTTATTAAGGGAATTCCCATTAGAAGGTGTATTGTTTGGGGGAGAATGGTAGATGAGAAACTTTTTGAAATCTCACTGGTAACTATAAGTCATCATGGGTCAACTTTAACCCTATGGAGTACTCTTGATCATGACGTTTTCTCTTTCCCTCAAGCCCATTCCCCATTTCCTATTTCAGAACATACACAAAATAACTTCCATAAAACTTCTCCTAGTGTGCTCTAATGTCGTTCTCAGATGCCATGCTGTGGACCACCTTTTCATAGGTGAGATGTTGTTCTAATGCTGTCCTTGTGGTATTTACAGATTGACTCCTGGTTGGAACCAGTTACACTGAATTTCACACCTCAGCAAATTGTTAAAGCCACACTTCCCCTACTTAGAAAAAAGTCAAGTCCTCAAACAGCATTCCTGATACATTCTTTGTTATTCCTTATGACTACAAAAGTTAACTTGGATTCTCAAGCATAGAGCCAGTTGGAAACATCTATTGGCCTTAACAACATTTTAAAATTTAATAGCTCAGTTGTTTCAGCCTTGGTCTTGTAATGCCTGTAGGAGTTTAAACTATCTGGCACACACAATCTAGTTTCTGGATGATACTCCAAAATTAAATATTAAAAAAAAAAATCCTAAAACTGCAAATTCCCAAGCTTAAAATCCCTTCTCATCAATTATGTTCCTATTCCTAACCTATATCATAGCTTTTAAGAGAATTGCCAAAAAGATAGAGTTTCAGATGTGAGGGCTGCAAGAATATCATTTTGATGCCACATTTTTTTGGAGAAACTAGCATACAGTGACCATTTGTCTATGAAACATTTTCCAATGCAATGAGTTGTAATTGAATGCAAGTATTTCATTCTCTTTGTTCCACTCACCGGTTTCATAGCAAGCCAGAAACAAAATTGGAAAAGAGTTGGGGAATGATTTGTATACAGATAAAAGGGAAGCTTCCTAGTAGTGACATCCCTCAGGTGGCTGGAGGTTCCAATCTACCCAGAAGTTCCTTGGAAGAAAAACCTGGCAATCTGCTTCCAAAAAATCAGCCATTGAAAACCCCAGGGAGCACAGTTCTACTTTGATGTAGTTCAGCAGGTTTCCTTAGTGTGGTACTAAACCCCAGTTTCTCAGTGCTCTATGGTTTATGGATATATTTGTGAATGGTTTTTGATTTTCTGTGTTCAGAACTTTCTGCGACTCCTGAGCAGTAAAATCTAATTGGGAATAAAAATGAGGAAGTCTCTACACTTCACCCTAATAATGTCTTTTTCTTCTTGTTGTTTCTCTCTTGTTTTTTACCTTATACATGTAACATTTTATTGTATCATCCATCACTTCTCAAACTTGCACTTTGCTTTACTCCAGCAACATTCACATCTAATACCTCCTCTCAGTACCATAGAGCAACATAGATTCGCAACTAAAGTTTCCTTGAAGCAGTTCCTTTGTTTCTCAGGTGCTGTCAGTGATGATCCGTAATTTCAAGGACCACAGTTCAGTGTTTTTAGAGGTTTTTTGTTTGTTTGTTTCATTTCAGTTTTTTTTTTTCTTTCTGTAGTCTGCCTCTGCCTCTAGGTTTCAAATGTAACAAAAGAATGAAAGATACATTATTAAAAAGTAGTTTTAGATATGTAAAAGGACAATGTTGTTATTAAGTGCCTTCTAGTTGATTCCAACTCATAGCCACCCTGTATAGTGTTTCCAAGGCTGTACATCTTTAAAGGAGCAGAAAGCCTCATCTTACTCCTGCAGAGTGGCTGAGGGTCTTGAACTGCAGATCTTGAGGTTAACAGTCCATTGCTTACTCTACAGGGTGGTAAAAATGCAGAGAAATGAATACCTCGAATTTTAAGGTGACTTTTTTTATTTTTGCAACAGCTCATTTTTAAGTGATCATTAAGAAAAGTAGAAATCCTGTTGCAACTGAATGAATATGTGATGGGGAGTCAGATGGTTCTGGAGATGGCTAATGGGGATCTGGACCTTCCTGTCTGCAAGTCACCTCCTTGAAACTGGACTACATCATAAGTGGTCCAAGGCCCAGGCATCTGGCAGCCCTAGGCTGACTATGTCAGTGAAATTGGTCTCTGTCCATGTCTCAGTGGGCAGGTGTTCACATCGCAAGTGACCTGGTCTGACTTCCTCATATTTCATGTTGGAAGAGGGTGGTCCTTCACTGAGATAGTAATGAGTAAGGAGTTTCCCATGATGCTCTGGTGAAAGCCAAGGCACTCAGCTTCTGAAGCTGGTACCAGCCTGGTACCTTGTTATCATATCCTGAATAATAATGCTGTTTTTCTGAGGACAAGGAAACTGATGGGACTCCAATTGTATTATCATTATTAGATGCCTCCTAAGAAAATGAGGGAGTCTTTAGGTGGTGCAAACTGTTAATATGCTAGCCTGATAACCAAAAGGTTAGATGTTTGAGTCCACCCAGAGGCACCTCGGAAGAAAAGCCTGGCGATCTGCTTCCAAAAAAATCTATGGATGACGGATCTCTATGCATCACAGATCTCTACAGATCACAGATCTCTACGGATCACAGTTCTCTGACACACAGGAGGGATTGGTGTTTGTTTTGAGTTGGAATTTATTCAGTGGCATTAAACTAGGTGAAAATTATATTTATAGGAGGAAGCAAAAAGAAAATTGGATTCTGGGCTTCTATAATAATGGCAGTCAGGGTATCTGCTTTTGCTTCTGTTTTGAGATTGGTATATAACAAGTTAGGGATGGTAATATTTGATGGAAAATGCAATACTTCTGTCCTCATACCCTGATGGAATGGAAACCAAAGTGGAAAAAAAAAAAAAACATGTAAATTTGAGATCCTTTTAACTAACATAAATTTTAAGGCATGCAGTCTCAGGGAGCTTGATCCAATACATGCTCGTCTTTTGCTGTTGCAAGTGTTGGAATTAAGAATGAGCTGCCATTAGGGACACTTGGAGTGGAGCCTACATGGGATTTTCCTTGAGTTGGAGGAGATTATTAGCATTATTATCTCAAGTTGTTATTATTGTTAAGTGCTGTTGAGTCAGTTCTGAATCATAGCGACCCAGTATAGGGTTTTCAATGAGTGGCTGGTGAGTTTGAACCTCTGACCTTGCAGATCAAACTGACCTTGAGGTCAAGTGCTTATCCTAGGTCGCCACACCCTGAGCTGTTCCTTGTTATCTAAGGCCCTGTAGGATAATGCACTGGACCATAAATAAGGTCAGTTTGAATCACAAGGTTAGCAATTCAAACCCACCAACCTGTCCTCAGAAACCCTATCCAAGGTCACAGTGTGTTGGAACTGACTCAGCAGCACTTAATAACAACAAATGCTGTAATATAGAGTCCTGGTGTGGCTCATGGCTTAATGCGCTGGACTGCAAAGTCGTTTTGAACCACAAGATTGGTGGTTCAAACTCACCAGTTGCTCCTCAGCAATACAGGGTTGCTATGGGTGGGAACCGACTCAATGGCACTTACCAACAACAACATACTATATTTGGAGTCCTGGCATGGCTCTGTGAAATAAAATACTAGACTACAAGATCAGTTTGAACTGCCTCAATAGCATAAGGGGCCTTCAAAGCATTCATGGAGAAATGGAATTAAAAGATAGTAAACATTTTTCACAAACCTTCGGAAGCCCCCTTGTCTAATATAATGTGAGAGCCAGAACTTGACCGGACTACCTCTTTACACGTGAGTCTCACAAACTTTTCCACCTTTGACAGTCTGCGGTTTTACCACTTTGCTAATGCTCATAGTGGAAAATATTGGCGGTTTACTTTAGTAGTGCTTGCAGCTTTCACAGATTTTACTGTATTCATGTTACTTGTATTTTTCCCTTGAAGTTTCTTAGGTTCATCTACTGACTTTTTTTTTTAACTATGCAGATAATTCAGATGCCCCTTACTTAGCAAGTGACAAAACCACAGTCTGGAATTAGTTATCACACTTGAGAAATCTCAACAGCCACAGTGGATCTATTTTTTTGAAGGAGACAGACTCTTTTAACGGAATGATCTATGTTTTACTTCTTTCTGAAAAGGCTTTTCAGAGGTTGGAAATCCTCAGGCATCTGATCAGAAGTAATGAACAAGGTTTTTTGCTGGTCAGTTTCTGGAGCAGGCTTTTAAACATTTCTGCTTGTAAATATAGAAATCTTGAGTGTGGAAAGTACAAGGCAGCAGGAGAGATTTACTGGGTGCATCTATCATCCAGGCTTTTAGAGTCTTTGTGATTAATTCATCTTTAATTGGGGACTGATCTAGATGCTTGGGATGTCAGAAAGCTGAATGTTACAGCATTGTCTCATGGGCATCTAACACAGCAGGACGATTAGCAGCTGTCTGAGTAACAAAGGGAACCTGAAGCCCAGAGCACAGCTTCTCTTCTCCAGACTTGGAATGCTTGAAGTTTTCCAGTGGCATTGTCAGCTGAAGGAACAGAGCCTTAATTCACAGACCCTAATCCCTTTGCTCTGGTAGCGTAGTGGTTACGAATCAGGCTGTGATCCTTAAGGTCAGCGGTTCAAAACTACCAGCTGCCCCGCGGGAGAAAGATGAGGCTTTCTACTCCCGTAAAGGTAAAGATTTACACCCTTGGAAACCCTATACAGGGTCGCTATGGGTCAGAACCGACTCGATGGCACATAACAACAACAACAACAATCCCTTCGCTTTCTTTTTGCTGTGTATCTGCTCAATAGAGGGGGACCCAATTCCCAGCACCACTCTCCATAGTCCAAATTAATTTCAGAGGGACATGATAGGTCATAGAGTCCTGGTGTGGCACTGTAGGATGAGCGTTAGACGGCTGACTTTAAGTTTGGCAGTTCAAACCCACCAGTCAGTCGTTCTGCAGAAACCCTGTATAGAATTGGGCCACCATGAGTCAGAATCTACTCAAAGGGCACGTATAAGTAACAACAAAAAACAACAGTGGGAGGTCATTGGACCACTCACCTGGCCAGGCCTTTCCTTCCTGTCCAACCAAGACACACAGAATGTAATTTCAGCTAAGGGTTGAAGCTAGGTACTCATTTCCACATCATTTGGCCCACCAAGAAGATCCACCTGACTCGGCATTCAGAGAAAACATCAAAGTTTAACTTACCTTCCCTCATGTTTTTATCTTAAAACCTTTGGCTTGCTCAGGCAAATACATACGAATTGCCTTCCAGAGAGGTTTTTTTTAATCCCCTGTTTGCCTCAAACTGGCATTCTTAGTAAACAGGAAATACACACAGAGAATCCTGCCATGTTTCTCTTGGCAAGGGCTGGACTATCCTTGTCAGAACCTGCCAACAAATTTCTTAGTAGCAAGTAGAAAGTAAAACAAGCAGTTCTCAGACGGAACGCTGGAACTGGAACAGAATTACAGTCAGGGCCCCTTAAGTAATTTCTGGTTAATTCTGGGGGCTGGGGGCAGGGAGGAGGAGCTTGGTTTCAAGGGGAGCTGTCACTACTTATAACTCTACAACTAATTGTATGGTTATAAATATAGTAATGCTCATTCAAGGTAGTAGTTACCATTTTTAAAACTCTAACAGGCATTTAAGTCATGCATTTTCCTTATGCCAGAGAGCAAGGAAAGCTCTATGGTTCAGATCTTAAGCTTAATGATTAAATAGTTACCCAAACTTTAATTTGCACCTTTTAGATCTTTACCTCGAGGGTTAGCTAAGGATCTTAGATGGGTCCTTCTAATAATAACATCTAGACTTTATCATTAATATACTCTGTTGGTTACCATTTTTATTTGATAAACAACCTTTTTTATTCTGAAATATACACACATACAGAAAAGTGGGCAAGACCCAACTAAGTAGTTAGTGACTTTTACAGCCAGCAAGTAGGTGTGTAAACAGTCACCCAAAGCAAGGAAGAGAACATTACCCGCCGTCCAGAAGCTAGGCTTGTTCCCTGTCCCAGTTGTTGGTTCCTAGCCCCAAATACCAGTATCCTGTCATTGAAATTTGGGGATCTAGGTTATTCTTGCCTATTCAGTAAAATGAGATGATACACCTTCCGTAAAGTGTTCAACTTTGTTTTTGAACTTGGTTCAAGTATAACTTGTCTCACACTGTGCACTACCCTGCCCCTAACACATGGTTGTTGCTGTTGTTGTTAAGTGCCGTTGAGTCAGTTCTGACCCATAGCAACCCTTTATAGGGTTTACGAGGAGCAGCTGGTGAGCTTGAACCGCCAACCCTGCAGTTCAAACTGACTCTGCAGTCCAGCACATTAACCCACAGCGCCACACCAGGACTCCTAACTCATGGCAGACCCCTGAAGGATTTACTTTCTTTTCACTCTTCAGTGCTAGTCATTTACTTACCCTGGTAAATATGATTTTTTTTTTTTTTTTTAACCAGGGTAAGGAGGAAAACTTCTGGGTCTTTGTTCCCTCATCTGTAAAATGGGATGAACTACTTAGTACCTGCTACACGGAGTCCTGGTGTGGTGCTGTGGGTTAATGCACCAGACTGCAAAGCCATTTGAACTGCAAGGTCATGGTTCAAGCTCACCAGTCACTCCTCAGAAACCCTATACAGGGTCACTATGGGTCGGAACCAAATCGATGGCACTTAACAACAAGAACAATACTTGGTGCATAGGGTTCTTGAGAGGATTGTATGAGTGAATACATGCAAAAGATATAGAATGAATAATGCTTGGCACATAGTAATCACGCAATAAATATAGTCATTGTATGTGATGTTTGGAGTTCCGGTGTGGTTATTGTGGTTAAGTGCCAACGTGTTGATCCCGACCCCTAGCGATCCTGTATAGGGTTTCCAAGGAGCAGCTGGCACTATGGGTTAATGCGGTGGACTGCAGAGTCAGTTTGAACTGCAAGGCTGATGGTTCAAGCTCATTAGCCGTTCCTCGGAAACCCTATGCAGGGTCACTATGGGTCAGAACCAACTCGACACTTAACAACAATGTGATGTTCACAGGCTTGTGGTATAGAGAAAAGATTGCATACCTTCTTTTTTCCCCCCACAGATAATGCTCCATGTAAACAATACACACATAGGAAACGAATGCTTGAGGAAGTTGTAAGGTTCTCACAAGAAAAAAAAAAAGTGCATAATACATGCATGTTGAATAAGAATACAGTATTTTAAGTCAGTTAGACTTGGGCTTTAAATCTCATTTTTTATCTTTGGTCAAATTATTTAATTTCTCTGCCTGAGTTTCAAAATCTGAAATATAAGGGTGATCACTGGACTCCTGGTGTGGTGCTGTAGAATAAGCACAGGACTGTGAACCACAAGGTCGGCAGTTCAAACCCACCAGCTGTTCCTATACAAAAGATGGCAGTAAGTTAGAACTGACTTGACGGCACATAGTGACAACACTAACATCTGGCACAGGTGTTTAAACATTCTGTCACTAACTGAAAGGTGGTTGGTTTGAATTCACCCAGTTTCACCTCAGAAGAAAGTTGTGGCTGCCTACTTCTGGTCTCAGTCATGGAAAACCCTACCGAGTGCAGCTCGACTTGAGAACACATGGGTCTGTCTCATCATGAGTTAGCATCAATCCTGTAGTTCAACTGGTGGTGTTAAGAGCCAGCTCATAGCGACCCTGTACAGAATTTCCGAGGCTACAAATCTTTATTATAGCAGAAAACCTTATTTTTCTCCCAAGGAGTAGCTGGTAGGTTTGAACTGCGGACCCTGTAGCTAGTGTTGTTGTTGTTGTTAAGTGCCATTGAGTCGGGTCCGACCCATAGCTACCCTGTACAGGGTTTCCGAGGGTGTAAATCTTTACGGGAGTAGAAAGCCTCATCTTTCTCCCGCAGAGCGACTGGTAGTTTCGAACCGCTGACCTTAAGGTTCGCAGCCCGATTCATAACCACTACGCTATCAGAGCTCCCTGTAGCTAGTGGTCCTGTGTTTATCCCATAGTACCGTTCAATGTATGAAAGTCCCAGGCAGTAACTTTCTGCTCATTTACCTATTCTCAGATTAGCAGAGTCCTTGTATGGTGCTATAGGGTAAGCATTGGACTACTAACTTAATGTGGGTGGTTCAATCTCAGAAGCCACTCCTCAGAAACCCTATTTGTTGTTGTTGTTGTTAGGTGCCATCGAGTCGGCACCGACTCATAGCAACCTTATGCACAGCAGAACAAAACACTGCCCGACCCTGGGTCAACCTCACTATTGTTACCATGCCTGAGTCCATCGATGCTGCCACTTGGCCAATCCATCTTATTGGGGGTCTTCTTTTTCTCTGACCTTCCACCTTACCAAACATGATATCCTTCTCCAGAGACTGGTCCCTCCTGACAATATGGCCGAAGTATGAGAGACGAAGTTTGGCCATCTTGGCCTGCAAGGTTGCTAGGTGTTGGAACCTACTTGATGGCACTTAACAACAACATTAGTGTTGTTTCATGTGGTTCACATCTTCAACTGCTTAAACTGCTCATTGTGCAACAAAAACTAATTCTTTTCTGAAAAAGCTCAAATAAGCCATCTCGAGAGCCCTGTGGCCTTTCCACTCACCATTAAAAGAAGCTCAGCTGAGTCTTTTGGTGTGTGTTCTGAAGTCCTCTTGAATTTCTCCCTGTGGGTGTGGCTGTGACCCTGCCACTCTGTACAACCTCTGTAATTGACATTGTTGACGTCACCAGCTTCTTCCAAGGAGCGGATATCTGTTTATTACACATGCCCAGGAGCTGGAGTTCCCAAAAGAGAACTCTTGACAGCCATTCAGGCAGTTCTGAATTCTGTAGGCTGTAATACTAAAGTTGAATTGTTGTTATTAACCATTCCAACTCATAGTGACCCTGTATAGGGTTTCCAAGAAGCGGCTGGTAGAGGTTTGAACTGCCAACCTCGTGATTCAAACCAACTTACGGTCCAGTGCTTATCTTACATTGCCTTATAAAAAATGTCTGTTTAGATTTTTTGTGTTTTTTTTAAGTGACCCAACTTTACTTGAATGGGTTAGACATAATAAAATATTATTGCTTGCTTAAGTGGAGAGGGTTTAGTGTTAGCCTTCTGAGAGGGACTGGGCATCACCTTCAGCTGGCAAATTGGAGGAAATAGACAGGAACTGCCTTCTGAATGTCACAAGGGAGCTAATTATGGGCCAGGTCTAATCTCTTCATTCCACATTCTCTTGCTCAAATTCTGTCACATGAACCACCCTGATGCTGTGTGCTCTAAGAGATGTTGTCTTTGGTTATGCAACTCTATTCCAGAAACAAATGTTACCAGGAGAGGTAAACTCAAATCTGTGAAGAATTAGCCCCAGAAAGAAGCCAATCCCAACATTTTATTATTCTCCAAACAAACACCCAACATGAAAGCTAACTATCATATCCCATTCCTTCCTTTCAAATTGGGTTGAAGTGTTTCTATAGACTTTGTCTAAAACCTGATGTTCCTCTGTCTGAAAATGAAAGGATATGCCATCTCAGCCGCCTATCTGGACAAGAAAAGTCTTAAAAAACACTGGACTCATCAAAAACAAAAGATCAAGCAAGACTCTTGAAATTTAACCTGTTTGCAGAGTTTTGCTCTTGAGTCATTTAGTTAAAACACTGTTAAGTCCCCAAATCGAAATGCTTAATATAAAATCACTGAAAATGTGTCTATTTTTTTTCTTCAGTAAGTGTTATGATGCACTACATTTATTTAAATAAGTTCTATACTGACCGTGAAAATCACATTATGGAAAAAATATGCATCCCTCATACATTTTAAGTATAAACTTAATTAATATTAATATTTCCATATTTAAATATAAAGGAACTTCATTTCATTTAGAGTCTTTTGAAGGTTTTGGCTGAGAATTTGGTTTTTTTAATTGACTAGGAAAAATATTTAGAGCAAGTCTTTTCTTTGATCTATATCCTTTTTGTTTTAAATGCAGTTTTTACTCGTTGACTGTGGAAAATGTGGGTTGTTGATGTAGCGTTAGAACTTGTAAGGCACAAGGTGTACTTTGACAGTATCAGTTATCCATCCTCTCCAGGGAGGATGAAATGAAATTGAGTCTTTGAATGTGACCTACTCTCCTTTTTCTCGTCTTCGTCCTATTTGAATGGCACACTACCTATGTAACAAAGAGCTAACACAGCCATGGACTGTATGTACTGCATGCACAAGAGCATGTGTGTATGACGGCATTTTGCAAACTCTTGAGTAATAAAAATATAAGGGGGCTTCAAAAAAGTTGTGGAGAAATTCCACTTCTTTAATTCCAGTTTTCCACCAACTTTTTTGAAGCCCCCTTGTATAAAATAACAAGACATGCAGAAATTTTTGGTGCCACGCTGTTGTTGTTAAGTACCGTGGAGTCGGTTCCGACTCATAGTGACCCTGCACAGGGTTTCTGAGGCTGTAAATCTTTACAGGAGCAGAACGCCTCATCTTTCTCCCGCGGAACAGCTGGTAGTTTCAAACTCTGACGACCTTGAGGTTAGCAGCCTGATTCGTAACCACTACACTACCAGAGCTCCTTTTTGGTGCCTTGTTATTGTTGTTGTGAAGTGCTGTTGAGTCAGTTCCAACCCATAGTGACCCTGTATAAGGTTTCCGAGGCTGTAAATCTTTACCAGAGCAGAATGCCTCATGTTTCTCCCGCGGAACAGCTGGTAGTTTCCAACTGCTGACCTTGAGGTTCACAGCCCGATTCGTAACTACTACGCTACCAGAGCTCTTTCCTTTGTTGCCTTGTTGTTGTTAAGTGCTGTGGAGTCGATTCTGAACCATAGCAACCCTGTACAGGGTTTCCAAGGCTGTAAATCCTTATGGGAGCAGAAAGCCTCACGTTTCTCCCACAGAACAGCTGGTAGTTTCCAACTACTGACCATGAGGTTAGCAGCCCAACTTGTAACCACTATGCTACCAGAGCTCCTTGGGGAGAAAACCTTTGCTCCCTTTGGTAAGATATGGAAGAAAGCAATTAATATTAGCACCAGAGTTCTTAGCACCTCTAAGAAGGTAAAACCTTTCATCACAAGGATATCATTAGTGCCCTGAAGCATTTAATTTTGATGCTTGACAGTGTTTAAAATGCACAAACCTTTGATAAAAGGTGTTGAATTGAGACACAGAGGGAAAGCAAACCACCTTAAGCTCTGAGAGTAATTACATTTAAATACCATTTGCATGAAGCACAGGTATGTGTAAACTGGATTTATTTTTTCCTAGCCCTGAAAGACCCCTTGAGTAAACAAGATCCATTTAAATTCAGCTCCTGGGGAGGGGGGAGGTGGTGACTGCTCTGGGTGAGAAGTCATCTTCCCGGGAACTGTGGTTTTGGTTGTTTTCACTCTCTGCTACTCACAAGGCTGCAGACCTTTCATTGCATCTGTTTGCTTCTTGCCTCATCCCTCCACCCTCCTAATTTAAACCATTAATGAAATGCGCTCTGATTCAGCTGGGTTTTCTCTCCCCCTCCCCCATACCCACCCTCAAAAAAACTGTTATTAATCTACTGCCTGGGATGCTAACTCCAGCAAACAGTTTTCTAGCCCCAGAGTGAAGGCTTGTAGCAAGCAATTCCTTTATTTTTCTCCACATCGATCTCTTCTACATCCCATCTGGGGGTGTGGGGTCATAGGTACTGAAGTACTACAGTAAAATGACTTGTAGGTGTTGAATGGCAATTTACTTAGGAAGTGGTTGTTAAGTGCCTTTGAATCAGTTTCAACCCATAACAACCCTGTATAGGGTTTCTAAGGAGCAGCTGGTGAGCTTGAACCACATACCTTTTAAGTTCAAACCAATATTGCAGTCCAGTGCTTTAACCCACAGCACTACACCAGAACTTGCAGATGCTAATTGGTGGGGCGCAAGACCTGTTGGGTTTTGAACCAAAGACAGTTAAATTTACCACTTTTATTTTTAAAGAGAAGCATCCCCTGTAACTCTTCCTTGTGAAATGTACCACTGTTAGGGAATCTTGACGGCGCTACCTAATCTGGTTATTTCCGTTCATCAAAAGAGGAAACACAGAGAGGAAACCCCACAAGTGCCTTCTCAAACCCAATGGGGCTTCTGTTTGTGAAGCAGACTTGGTTTCTCAGGGACTCCTAAACTCCTACCAAAAGGACTTAAGATTCAATGTGCACACTTTGGTAACACAATTATTTGAGTGTGAAATTTATCTTCTTGGTTTTCTACTAGAAAGCTCAGATTATTCGATTTCTAAGCTTTGGTGAATTGTTTCTTTCAGTCTCCTTTATTGCAAGTTGATTTGTTTCCAAAAGGTTCATGGGAAGATACACTATTCCATATACTTAGCCTCTTGCAGCCCTTATCTGAACTGCAGAAAGTTCTAATGTGTTTCCCTTATGCTTCCACAGTGATGTCCTTTTGGTCGGAATTCAGCTACTAGGTTGGTGGTTCAAACCCACCCAGAGTTGACTCAGGAAAAAGACTTACCAATCTGCTTTCAGAAGATTTACTGTCTTTTCTAGATTTAGGATTATAACATGGGTAGGGGAGAGGATATCTGAATACCACTGCATCATAGTTTTTATGTTACCAGGGAAACTATTTGCATAACTGTAGATACAGTGGAGAATGCTGTGGAATTGTCAACACCTTCCAAAAACTGAAAAGAACAGCCTTCAGAATACTATATGCAACAGGTGCAGAACGCCTAAGTTAATGTTAACTTATTTTTGAATGACATTTTACAGCTTGCTTGCTTTAAAATGCTCAGGAGTGTCATTTCTACCTTAGAAACAGACTCCATTTATAATTAGCATCATCATTTGCTTTTATTCTTAATTACCAATTTCTTAGGGAACCTAAATAGCAAAACTAAACCCACAAAAGGCTATCTAAAATGCATACAGATGGACAGTTGTCTTGAGAATGCCTTGTATCTTAATATTTTATATATTTTTATTAATTTTAATGTCTACAGAGTTTTTTTGGGGTTTTTTTTCAGGGTTATTTTAGTAATCGTTAATTGCCTTACTTCACATTCACTCATTCAGCAGGTATTGATTGAACATTTACTCTGCCACTCCTCAGAAATCCTGGGCAGGGTTGCTACAAGTCAGAACCGACTCGGTGGCACTAAATAAAACAGCAAATCTATAAATCAGACATGGTCTGGAACAGTAGGAGGTAGAAATGAACAAGGTCAAGTTCTACTTCATAGAGTGGACATTCTAATAGCTAACATGTTTGTTTTTGGGAGGTGGGTACTTTACAAAGGAGGAAACGGAGGCTAGAAAATATAAGTGGCTTGCCCAAGATGACAACTAACACTTGTCAGACCCAGAATTTTATCCAAAATGGTTTTTACAAGTCAACAGTGTCCCCGTCCCCCCCCGCCCCCGCCCCACTTCTCTCCACTGGGAGTATAATGGCTCTATAAGATAATCACTGGGCTACGAACCAGAAGGTTAGGGGTTTGAGCCCACCAGCCCATCCACAGGAGGGAGCTGAGGCTTTCTGCTCCCACAAAGATTTACAGCCTCAGGAACCCTGATGTTGTTAAGTGCCATTGAGTTGATTCCCACTCAGAGAGACCCTATATAGGGTTTCCAAGGAGTGGCTGGTGAGTTTGAACCAACAATCTGGTGGTTCAAACTGACCTTGCAGTCCAGTGCATTATGAAGTACCGGACTCCTCAACAGAGTTGTTAATGAGTCAGAACCAAATTGACAGTCCTTAACAGTAATAGCTGTTTTTCCACCAAATTAATAAAGTGAAGAACATTTTCACTTTAGATATTTGAATCCATTTATTGGTGTTGGATTTTTTTCTCTTTAACTCATTTTACATGCCCTACGTGAATTTTTTAAGCAGCTCTGGTGGCGTACTGGTTATGAATCAGCTTGCTAAATAACCTCAAGGGAAGCAGTTTGGAACTACCAGCAGTTCCCCGGGAGGAAAAATGAGGCTTTTTGCTCCTGTAAAGATTTCCAGCCTCGGAAACCCTGTGCAGGGTCGCTATGAGTCAGATCCGACTTCACAGCACATCACCACCACCACCACCACGTGAATCCTTTGGTGACCACGTGACCAACCTTACTCCACATCCTTCCATGATTTCTTCTGTGCAGCCCAGAATGAACCACTGCCTTTTCTGGTTTCTCTTCCCTGTCCTTACTTTCGTCTTCAGCCCAATATTGTTTAACATTTTAAACATAAACGCCCAGTTAACTCCACTTTGGGTTGTAAATTGTGCAAACACTGTCTGAGAGAACGTTTGTTGAGTGATTGAAAACATGTTCACACGATTCATTTGTAAGCTCTTAAGCGTAAGACAGGAAATGCAAGGCATGTTTAAAACCTGAAATGCTCTTGAGAGTAAAAGAAAAAGATGGCCTCAGGTATGTGCTTCACAGTATTGGGGTGGGGGGAGGAGGGGTTCATCAGCAATTCTGTTTTATACACTTGAAAATTAGGGGCTTAATTGAATTAAACCACAGATTTTTCTTAAAGAATTACCTTTTTATAACTCACGCCTTTGAGCTTGTTACATCCATCACCTATCCCAACCATACTGCTGCCAGCTTATGTCAATGATTCATACTTATTGTGTGTACTGGCCAAATTCTGGACGATGAAAACCACCAGGTTATGTCCAAGAACACAGCATTTTCTTAAACAGTTCTATATGAAGGAAGTCAGTGAGCAGAGAGGGATACTTTTGAATCTAAAACACATCTCTTTATTTTGTAGGGATACATAATGTTGTTGTTAAGTGTCCGTTCCAACTCAGAGCGACCCTGTATAGGATTTCCAAGGAGCAGCTGGTGGGTTTGAACTGTCAACCTTGTGGTTCGTAGCCCAGTTCTGATCCTACAGTGCCACATCAGAAGTCCGTATGAACCACTAACCGCCAGGTCTGCAGTTCAAATCCACCAAAACCCTATACAAGGTCGCTGTGAGTGGGAACCTACTCAATGACATTTAACAACATATTTACACTAGCCTCACCTTCTTCCTTGCCTCCCCTCTGACTTTGCTACTGCTCCGTAATTCATCTAAAGATATATGGTGACACGAAATGCCTTGCACTTAATCCTTCTCATCAGCAAGACAGGACGTGCATAATCAGGGAATTAGCAGGGACTGTCTCCTCTTGAATTCAAGAAAAACGGGTCCCCTGGGTTGACGTTAGAGAATATCTTCTTAATACGATTATAAAAATGCCCCCATCTTTTTAACAGTTAAGAAGAGGCGAAAGTATAAGATGGTGTTGATACCAAGGATTGGCTCATACTCTGCTTTGTTCTGTCTCTCTCCATCTGTGCCTTGTTCCCTTGGTACCCGTTACATACATGCTGAGTGGATCCTTCTGTTCTGAGGCTGAACCATGCTCAGGAATGGACATGGGAGACCTGAAGGGTCCACTGAAAGGACTTTCTGTGTTGACCAGTGTGAGAAAGAACTCTTGTGGTCCATCTTCAGGAATTCATGAGATTGCAAGACCTGTCAGACAGATTGTTGATTTAAGCAGGTGATTCTGGGACGAGGAAATTTAAATAAAAATACAACCATGAAGACCTTGGGCAAGCCATTTTGGCTTCTCTGAGGGGAAGGAAAATGAGATGTACCATAGAATTGTAAATGGAGAACTGGAACTGAAGGAGGGGTTTTTGGGGGGACAAGAATAAAAACCACTTATGGAGGGCCATGTGGAGCGTCTGCCCATGTCTACGGGGCTGGGTGCCCAATTTTGCAAAATCGAATAAAGAAAACCTCACTCACTAAAATGAATACAGATCGGATTACTTGAGCATTTGTCAGTATAGACAACGTTTCTCACCACGAGAATTCCCTCTGTGCTTAGAAACCCTCTTCCGAGCTAAGACTGATCTGTCAGAGCTCCTCTTAAACCCTGTATTTGAGGGGAGTGTTCATTCTGTTATTTTTTCTACTATCGTCTCATTTTGGTAGTAAAGGGCAGAACCCTAGGGTATTTGGGCTCAGGACCCAAAGCATTTCTAAAAGGAGTAGGGTTGGGTTGTGTTTACCAAAGTATGGAAATGTACCAGTGGTGCGCTCAGAACTAACTTTAGAGAGGGTGTAGGGGAATTCATGCACAATTCCTGAATTGCTCTGTATGAAAATGTGTAAGGTCTGAATCTCTCGAGTGGATACCAGGATATCTTTGATGCCTGTCTCCCACTGTACATCTCTTTCCAGCAAAGTTTACAGAAGCCTAGGTAGCCAGCAAGCATTAGCTAGCTTTTGTTTCTTTTACATGATTACAGTATATTTATTTGTATCGTTACCTCCCATAATTGCAAGGATTTCCCTTACACCAGTACTGGGAAGCAGCTTTTCAAATGTAACTCTTTTAAGAAGACTGAGTTGGTTCCAAGTCATAGTAATTCTGTATAGAGTTTCCAGGGAACAGCTGGTGGGTTTGAACCACTGACCTTGTGGTCCAGTGCTTATCCTACAGTGCCACACCAGAATACTGAATTGATTTGACAAAAGCATCATCATCTACACATAAAACTGGGGCAAGGGAATGTAGCATTTGTGACACAGTGGCATCAGAAGACTGGGGTTTGAGCAGCACAGGGACCGTGGAGACAATGGGAAAGTGTCATTGACTAACACCTCAACTAGAGAAGGGACCTCCTGACAGGCTCACATAGCAAGGTGATAGTGTCCAGATGTAGAGCTAGGGGCTATACTGGGGACAGAAAAGGTTGAGGGAAAAACTCTCCAAAGGGCCAAAAAGACTACGGCATGAGGCACATCCAAGTTGCCTCTTTTCTCCAAAGACCTAACTTTCTCTCAAACTGATGTTCTCCTTAGTAAAGGAGGTAAGAAGTCCTTCCTACGGGTGGAGCATGACCACCATACCACACTACAAATGCAATAAGCATGTTCACCTAATGTTTCTCAACCTCACTTGATCATGGCTTACTTTTGTCGCTTTGCCTAACCCTAGCATGCTGTTCTGCAGAACATCTGCACAAGAAAGAACTCAGATGATTTAGCAATGCCACCTCATACTCATTTTGTGAACTAGAGTGATTTAGTCTACTTCCTCTGGTGGCCCTGGAAACAAATGTACACTTGGCAGTTTGCCAACTTGTCCCCATGCTAACCATTCCATTTTCATTGAGTCTTTCTTTACCTTCACTTGCAATTTCTCTTTTATCTCATTTTCCTCCATTTTTATGATGAGTCAGGGTACACCTGTTGGTGTATTGTCCTGCTTTTGCATAGCCATTTTCCAGGTCAGTCTACATTTAGACATATACTGTTATCTAACATAAGTCTGAACGCGTCGTTACCTGGTTTCCTGGGACTTTTGAGCACCTTGGTTGAGCTCATTTTCACTCTGAATGGGCACAGAACATTGCTGCTCAAACTTCCTAGATGGAAATCAGATTCATTTCCCACACACCACCAAAAGCAACCTGCTTAGCTAATCAATGCTCTCCAAGGGCCGGCTGGCAATTCCTTCCCAAGCAATCTGTTGATTATCAGGATCTGAACCGTACCCTTTGGGGCAGAAAGTTCACCTTAGAATTTTCTGATGTTCCTCCCTCCTGCTTTCTTTTTAAGTCTCGCTTCTCCATTTCATTTTCCAGTTCTGAAGACTGGAGTGTAAAGAACCTCCTTTTTATGGAGTGCATGCTAAAGTGCTCTGTTAGGCAATATATTTATTATCTCTTGTGAATGGCTTTTCACAGCCAGGCAGCTTTCTTGCTAACTCCTGTATTGAAGAGAGTCACTCCTTACATTTTGGCTGGACAGTAGCTCTGAAATAACCAATAAAGAATGGAGAACGAGAAAACCAAGTGTGTGCATGCGTGCGTGTGTGTACGCGCGCACATGCAGTGGGGGGAAAGGGGCCTTAATGCATCTAATGAACACATTTCCGTTTTTCATTTTCCTCAGAAGTTCAGTGGCTTCCAAATGTTGCTACATGCAGCTTTGTTCATCCAGTTTGTTCTAACTAACCTTGGGGTTGGCTTTGATGGAGGACATGTGTATCCACTGCATCTTTCACTTGTGTTTATGGCTGAGATGCAATCTGGAAGAGTTTGGGGATGGAAAGAGAGAGAGAGAAAGATACAAACTGTGTGTGTGTGTGTGTGTGTGTGTGTGTATCTGCCCTTCCCTAACAGAGATGCCTGGCTGTCAAATAATCACCCATAGAAGGTGCTCCCTGGTGGGTTGGTTTCAGTGAGAAGACTCACTTTTGTGACTATGTTACTTGCTTATTGATTTCCAGCCATTGGTAGGCCTACTAGATCTGGTCAAGTGGGTTTGAAGCTTTTCCCAGACAATTTTTTTTTTTTTTTTTTTCATACAGTAAGATGACACTGATAATACCTGGGAAGTAGGATAAGATGTAGCTCTTTTGAGCTTGGATGTTGGAAGGAAAACTTCCTAAGACGGCTTTCATGCTTTGCAATAGGTCAAAATCCAGGCATCACACTGTTATCCCTATAACTTTTTAGGAAGGATGGCTAGAGATGGAAAGGAGGCTGTGTAGGTCTTAGACCACTAGGTTTTTACTCAGAAATTTTATAAGACAAATCACTTCTGAAAAAAATACTAGAGAAGACTATACATATGATAACGCTTTTGTGCTGGGAAAACCACAGGGGGTGGGGATGGGTGGACACACAAGGCAATCATTCATACTTTTCTTAAGATGAAGCTATTGGACTGATACTGAACACCCTCAATTTTTTTTTTCTCTCCCGAAAGTAAAATATCCTATGCTTTTTTTTTTTTTTTTCCTCAACAGCTCCATCATCCATTGCTTTGGTCCAGGCTAAAGAAGTAACAAGATACAGTGTGGCATTGGCTTGGTTGGAACCAGATCGGCCCAATGGAGTGATCTTAGAGTATGAAGTCAAATATTATGAAAAGGTATATATTGCTTGATTAAGCAGTATCTTCCTTCATCTCCTCTTCTTCTCGGAAATCCTGGATTACCCATGAATTCTAACCTAAAACAATTTGCTTTCCCAATCAAACTCAATTTTTTCCATTAAATTAGTTATTTTGATAATTGGACACAACACATTACACCCTAACACAGCTGTATGTTTTCCTTTCTAGTAATGGAAATCAAATCACTGATGAGTTTTAAAATCTGAGCCTTACACGACAGTGACTCAAAGCATTATAAGAATGATCCGCTGAAGTATATCACTTCCATTCCGATTGAAGGAGTGGGTTTTGATGACTTTTAATAGAAAATCAGGGAAGGAAAATTATATTCTTCAGCCTCTTGATGTTGAAGAGAGGCATTCTTTTTCCAAATACCTTGTCTTATTTAGAGGACAGAGTTCTGAAGGAGCTATTTGCATTCAAGGTTGTCTAGAAAGTGAACAATTACCTTCTCTTTCTTTTGAAAGGTAATCACACATTGGCTTCCTTATTAAAAGCAGAAAAGGGTCAGGATTTTTTTTTCATTGAAACCAGATTACAACACTTTTGACATTTTCTAGACAGAAAATAGAAAAAGACAAGGGACTTTCTTACAGTTATTTCTGTTAAATTGCTGGGTGTGGAGTGAGACAAGCCACCAACTATCATTTAATGTTCTTTTCAGAAAGGATTATGGGTATAGATCTAGGTATGGTCAGTGTCAACAAGATCATACTTGAAATTCTCAGATCTTTGGGCGTTTCAGGAGCAACAATGGTACTTAAAACATTGAAGAGAATGTGGGGTTGAGAGAGTTTATCTGTCTCCATTTACCTTCCCCTTCTGAGTAGACGGGTGGAGCTCCTTTAATACCCTGTCTAGAGTGAGCAGGGGATTTATTTTGCTACTTTCCCCAACTTTGTCTTCCTGTCACGTAGGATCAGAATGAGAGAAGCTATCGTATTGTCCGGACAGCTGCAAGGAATACAGATATCAAAGGCCTAAACCCTCTGACCTCCTACGTATTCCATGTGCGAGCCCGCACGGCAGCTGGCTATGGGGACTTCAGTGAGCCTCTGGAGGTCACAACCAACACAGGTAAGTGGACTGTGCAGACTGGACACCTTCTGTAGCTCATCATACAATACAGAGCCAATCTCATGACAATGAAATGTAAGATACTGTCTGTAATTTTTGATTATGCAAGCGTTTTGTTGGAGTGAGCATTGCTTGAAATAACCTAACCAGTGTCTATAACTTAGAAAACCTCAGACTATTTAGAAGAATATTTTGCACCTGTCTTTACAGGTGAATGAAAAATGTCTATTTTCCTCTTGTTTCTATAAATCATGGGATTACTAAACTGTCTTATTGAAGGTCACATAGTCATTAAGATAAGGAATTTCCTCCCTAGGAAAATTGAAAATTGAGCTACAATTTTTCCCCTACCCTTGTTGAAAGTTAGATGATTGTTTTGGTGTTTTTTGTGTTTTGTTTGTTTTTTTAAGCCCCTCTGGACAAATATCACATCTTTCAAGATTCTGAGGTTAATTCAACTGGTTGGTTAAGTGAAAAATGTTTAGAGGGCCGTGCACAAGCAGTTTACAGAAGATATTTCTCCATAACTGACAAGCCACAATTTGGCCTACTTGATAAGAAAAGATGAGTTGGGCAGAAATTGTTAACATCAGCTCTAGAAATTTTAATTCAGAATGGACTTAGTTATTTAGTCATGTTATTCACAATGGATTACATAAAATGAAAAATTTTCCAAAACAGAGTTAAAAAGTGCCCTTAGGATGGACTCCTGAAAGGAAGTGAGGGCCTATCCTAGAAGGCTTGAAGAAGAGGCTTTTGAACTGGGCAGTCAGTGACAGGCAAGTTTTCCATAGAGAGGAGAGCTTTCTCCTTTCTGAAATTTCCAAGTGTCTTTCTCAGTAAGGAATGCATCAGAGTATTACATAAGAGTTCAGGCTGGGGGCTAAAAAGGAAAAGAAGAAAAAAGAAAGCAATGAGTGGCAATGTTTACCATAGGATTTAATAGGAGGTGAGAAACACCAACCGTTATCTATCATCTTCTGACGATAATTCTTCTTAAAATTCCAGAGAGAAAGTCTTCCTCTCATTAAGGCTGTCTTAGAAAATGCTGTTGAATGAATACAAGGGGGAAAAGAAGCTGTGGGGGGCAGGGGTCATTCCAAATGGCTGCTGAACATTAGAAACTGGGACCCAGTCAGAGGCTCTCCCACTGACGACCTTGGCCAAGGTGACCTTTGTCTGTTATCCCCAGTGCCTTCCCGGATCATTGGAGATGGAACCAACCCAACAGTCCTTCTGGTGTCTGTGTCTGGCAGTGTGGTGCTGGTGGTCATTCTCATTGCAGCTTTTGTCATCAGCAGGAGGTAAGCACTTAGGCCATTCCTGGGCCCCCTCTCACCTCTTTTTTATGAGGGAGCATTTGGTCTCCTCACAAAGCTGAGACTGTTGGTTAGAGTCATAAACATGATATTTACATCACAAGCTCCTTCCTTGTTGCTTTGATCTTTCTACTTCCCTACTGGGGCTGCCTGCTGTCTTCACTCCTGGGCTGTCCTCACTGCCTGTTGTTGGTTGTGGTTAAGTGCCTTAAAGTGTATTCGAACTCTTAGGGACTCTGCATAGGGTTTTCAGGAAGCAGCTGTTGAGTTTGAACTGCCGATCTTGTGGTTCAGGTCAACCTTGTGGTCCAGTGCTGTATCCCACAGCGCCACACTGGTCCTTATTATGTACTGCTGGGAAAAGTCTGACCAGTTCCAATGGAAAACGTCTAGATACGCTAATCGCAGTTATGAGGTGTTACACTTGTAGTTAGGTGCCTTAAGTTGTGACTCATAGCAACCCTGTGTAGGATAGAAGGAAGAACTGCCTAGTGCCAGCTTCACAATTGGTACATTGCAGCCTCTACTTACAGTTATTCTCCTTTCAAACCTGGACTGACTGCCAAAGACAAAAAGTGGCAGAATACAACTTAAACCCAAAATTTGAGCTCTGCCATTTGCCTGCTGTATTATTTAACGTCTTTGGATCTTTGTTTCCTTTTTATTAAACAGTGATAATGCTGTCTGACTTCAAGGATTATTGACACATTGTAAAATGAACATTGCTTGAAATAACATGTTGTTGTTGTTAAGTGTCATCCAGGCCACTCATAGTGACCCTGTATTGGGTGTCCAAGGAGCAGCTGGTGGGTTTGAACTGCCAACCTTGTGGTTTGCAGTCCAGTGCTGATCCTACAGCGCCACACTGGGATGTCATAGCCAGTACCTATAACTTAGAAAACCCTAGACAATTTAGAGAAGAATATTTTTCATAACAGTGTCGCCATATGTCTTTTTAGGTAGATGAAAAATGTCTATTTTTTTTCTTGTTTGGAGCCTCTGCTAAACCAAGGAGTCCTGGTGTGGCGCTGTGCATTAATGCGCCAAACTGCATAGCCATTTGAACTGCAAGGTTGGCGGTTCAAGCTCACCAGCGTCTCCTTGGAAACCCTATACAGGGTCGCTATGGGTCAGAACCGATTCGACGGCACTTAACAACAACAAACCATGGAAAATGAGATTATTAAACTGTCCAGTTGAATGTAGAACAGCTTGACACTTGGAAAACAATCTTGAAAGAGAGAGACTAAATGGCTTGACACCATTTTCTTGTGTACCAGATTTTCCTATTGTTGTCACCACCTACATATTAACTCTGCCTAGGGGCTCCAGGGGAATTTTGGGGGTGTCTTCTCTTCATCACTATGTGCTCTACACCTACACAATCTTTGTCTACTGTGAGTGAGAACTTTCACCCCCATATCTCTGTTTCTAGGCCCCCACCAACTTGACTCACAAGGTGGAGTTTTTAAATGTCAAAATGAAGGCAGAATCTAGGGTTGCCGAAATGATCCTTTCAAATATATCCCTTTTTCTGTAATTGAGGAAGAAAACGATTCTCAGAAAGGTACAGTGACTTGTCCAAGGTTACTACATTGCCATCGTGGTGGAGCTGGGTCCCCAGTAGCCTTATTTGACTGCAAGGCCATTGTCCATGGCACTGTCCCCCTATGCCGCTGTTGTAATGGAGCTCACTGTTATCCCCCTGACATCAAGTATTTCTCATGCTGAGTGACCAGTAGCTTTGAACCACCAGCCTTGCAGTTCGATTAGCTGTCCACCACAGCTCAAAGCACCCTTGAGGTCCAGTGCTTACCCTATGGCACCACACCAGGACTTACTTGGAAATTTTTTCTAGCTATAGCTCATCTTCTTCCTTTAGATTTACCTTTATTATTCTTTTATTTTCAATTTTAGTGGTCCCAAATACGGCAGTCAAGCAGGAGTAATTAGAAATAAGTCATCCTTATGGTAATAGTTTCTTTGGAATATTTTGCTTAAAACATTTGCATTGGGCACAAAAAGGAAAAAAACATGAATATGTAATGTAAGGAGACAAGTTTATTAAAGTGGTGGCTATAGAAAATAGCATCATCAAGCTTGATGACTTAATTTCCTTTCTGCTTTTATTGATCACTTTCTTATTTAAAGACAGGATTGATAGCAGGATGCATTGGATTTTCAATTAGGAGTCCCGCCTTAGAGAATTGAGCCTGTCGTGTTACCCAGAGATGATTCCTGTCCCTTCTCCCCCATTAAAAAAATGTCACTTCCCAAGGCTGATAAACACTGCCTGGTGATTGGTCCTCAATGGATCACTTTTTAGAAAATGAAATGTCAACCCCTTGCCCTCCTATTGATTCTTCTTTAGTGTTGGCCATAAAGCTGTCAGGGGAAACACAGCCTGGAGCCAGGTAGCTGACAAGCTTCACGGTGGCTGGTGCACACTCAGCTGATTCTTCTCCCCACTCAGGCCATCTGCTCTACTCTCTTGGACTACAAATGTTTCAGTGGTATAAGAACAGGTGATGGGAGAGGAGACAAGTAGTGGGAACACTGGCCCAAGCTTTTAGCAAGAGTGCAAGTGATAGGTTGTAAATGTTGTCGTTGTTGTTCATCGGTGCCCATTTGGTTCCGACTCATAGTGGTAGCCCTGTGTACAACAAAAAGAGACAAGGCCCATTCCTGCACCAAGGTCACCATCATTATTCTGCATGAACCTATTTTGGTGCCACTGTGTGTTTTGAATGTCTTCCGGCATCAGAGTCTCCTCTTCCAGCATTACTCCAGCTGGACCATAGTCCATACATAGCACTTTCATTGACTATTTTCGAAGGTAGGTTGTTACTCTTTTCTTCCTAGTCTGTCTCAGTTTGGAAGCCTTGCTGAAGCGTCTCCACCATGAACAACACTCCTGGTATTTGAAATACTGTTGGCATAGCTTCTGGCATCACTGCAACGTACAAACCATCACAGTATGACAAACTGGCAGACGGGTGGTGGTGGTGGCAATGGTACCTTGAATGAAATACTCTTGCAGACTTCAGACAGTGGTCTTTATGGCAAGCAACAGACTGACCAGTCTAATTGGCTAAATCTTTGCTGATGGACTGTTGCTTACAGCCACAGGATATTTATGCCAGAATGGATATTAGAGATAGGCCCCTTCTGGGGTGAATCCCATGCTGCTGATGGTAGGTAAGGTTTTTTTTTTGGTTTTTTTCCGAGAGCTAGATGCCCCGGAATACACAGACAGAAAAGCACCCTTTCTTTCAAGTCTATTTCCGTTCTTTTGATTCCCTCACAGAGAAAAATCTGTTAGGTGCGAATTTGTCTTTTAAGAAAGGAAACAAGCACTAGCTAACAGTTGGTTATCCTGTGAGATTTTTTTAAATAGCAATTGTTTTACTTATTTCATTGTATTTATTCTAAACTGCACAAGCCTGAGCTAACTTAGTGCAAGCCAGAGTTTCCATTTTCTGCTGTGAGAAGACACACTTTTGTCTTTTGCCAACTTGGATGGGTAAGTGCTTCCGAATCTCAGAGAAACCAACCGTCAAGCTACAGTAGTTAGCTTTCAAATTATTGTCGTTCTTTTTCAATTCTTAGCATCTTAAATGATAAGATTTTATGTTGATTTGGACCTAGTACTATTTTTAACACTGGTAGCGCAGTGCTTACGAATTGGGCTGCAAACTTCAAGGTCAGCAGTTCGAAACTCCATGGGAGAAAGATGAGGCTTTCTGCTTCCATAAAGATTTACAGCCTCAGGAACCCTGTACAGGGTCGCTGAGTCGGAACTGACTCCACAGCACATAACCACCACCACCACACTGGAGTACTGGGGTGGTGTGGGTTAATGCACTGAACTGACTGTAAAGTCGGTTTGAACCATAAGGTCAGTGGTTCAAGCTCACCAGTCATTCCTTGAAAACCCTGTACAGGCTCGCTATGAGTTGGAACCAACTCCACAGCACATAACAACAACAACAAGGATAAGTACTGGCCTGTGAACCACAGGGTCAGTGGTCTGAGCCCACCAGCCTCTCCACTCATTTGAAACAGGAGGCTTTCTGTTCCCACAGGTTTATAGCCTCTTAAACCCCAAACAGAGTTGCTATGAGTCAAGAACTGATCTGATGGCACTTTAACAACAACATTGTTAAACAACTTATGTCTGTGTTTTAGAGGTAACTTTCTAATCTTCCTCTTCACTCAAATGATAATGTCAGGATTCTTTCAGGGTTTTCTAATACTTGTACTAGCTATCAAGGTTCTTTAATGTACAAACTTAGAAATGTTATCCTACATCACAAATGCCCTTTCTCTTAGCTTTCCCATTCTTCTGTAGGCTGTATTTCTGATATTGACACTGTAACTACTCTATTGTTTCTGTTAAACTGTTCTGTATAAGGGCTGTTAGTAAGGACATCAATTTCCCACGGGCTAAAACTTGGCAAATACCTAATTTGATGGTTTGAGGGAAAGATGCCATAGTTACATCTACTATCAACATTATTGCCTGGTCCTAGGCAAAAGCCTCAGATACATTTTAGCCATATTAGCTTCCAAACCCACCCCATCTTGTCAGGGACAGGTTAGAACCCCTGGGCCCTAGGCCCCTCTTACTCTGGTTTCATGTCCACCCGCCCTTTATCCTGAGTCCCCTCCTACTAAACAGAAATTAAGGAAGGGGGAAGAACATCTCTAGTCCAGCAAGAAGAGCCTGCAGACAAAGAAAAAGCTATCAAGACCTGAACCCCTAACAGAAGCAGTTGGCCACAGGCACACAACCCATGAAGAGAGCACTCCATTTCCAATAAGCCTATGCCTCTTTATTAAAAATTGATAAATACTCAACCTACCACTCCTCCTAATCAATACTTATTAGCCCACTCTTGAGAGGAAGAGAGCACATACCTTTATAAGCCCCAGCGCACCCCAATCCCACAGGGTCTTCTCCACGTGGGAGACAGATCTGCTTGTCTTTTTGAAGTGTACTCTCGCTTTGACTTCATCTATGCCCCCAATTCTACCAGGTCTACTGAGAAGCCGCGACTTGGTGGGACTAATTCTTTAGACCCCCGAGAGCGAGAGGGACCAGGGAAAATCATGACAGTCTGGCAGCAGTAAGGCAAGGCAGCCTCTCAGATGCCTGTCAAGGGTCACTTTGAGCAAGAGCTGCCTGGGCAAGGGATCTGCTGCCCACCATAGGGAGCGTCCCTCTTCACCTTCACGGGTCCCTTTACTTGAGTACAAGGAGTCCACTCCTTTTCCACTGTCTGAACTACCGTCTCATTGGTCAACCACACCTGGTAAGGGCCCTCCCATTCTGGCTGGAGTCTGTTCTCTTTTTGGGTCTAGATCAGCACCAAGTCTCCAGGTTGGAAGTAATGAACGGTGAATTCAAAGGAATGGGTTTGGACCAAGAGTCCTTTTAACCTGAAGGGGTTAGTTATCAAAGCAGAAAGAGCCAGCACATAGTTTCTGAGGAATCCCAGATAGGGGAGCCTATGGCATGGCACCCCTTTAGCACTGAACAGCATTTGACCCTTCAGTTTCAAAATGTAAGTGGATTAACATGAAGATATTCAGGGATAACATATTCTACTACACTCTGTCCGTTTCCTCAAACTAAAAGAAACAGTATTGGGTCTGTCATCTTAATGCATGAATACAGTTGTTGTTGTTGTTGTTGTTAAGTGCCGTCGAGTTGGTTCCGACCCACAGCGACCCTGTACAGGGTTTCCGAGGGTGTAAATCCTTACGGGAGTAGAAAGCCTCCTCTTTCTTCTGCGGAGCGGCTGGTAGTTTCGAACAGCTGACGTTAAGGTTCGCAGCCCGATTCGTAACCACTACGCTACCAGAGCTTCACTTAAAAGCTTCTCAAACATACTTTAACATTGTAACCTTTCCAAATGAACTGAAACTATCAATACTCACATCTACAGTACAATATCCTTTTCCTCCTCTTAACAAGATGAAATGCATACATACAGGGGGTGGCCCAAATTTTAACCAAAAAATGTTTTCAATTCAGAAAGTATCGGTACACCAAATATCTTTTTAAAACAGTATTATGTTCTCAGATATGAAACATTAATACAAATGAAAAATAAACACAGGTAACACCTTGAGCAGTATACAATTTTGAAAGTACTATTACACCAGCCAAACAAACCCTTAACCACCTTTTAAATGCATTAATTTTTACCAGTTTACTGCAAAAAGAATATCAAAGATAGTAAAACAGAACAACTTTTCAGTGCCCGATTTCACCTTTAAGTTTCACCTTGAATGTGCAAACTCAGAATTTTGCATTATAAACTCAAATAGTCTGTTTAAGAAATTATATTTGAAAACTACCATACCAAACAAAAAAATCATCACTAGGCCCTTTCTTACTGGCTGCAGACCCTTTCTCCCTTCCACAGGGATAGGGTGTTGTCTTCTATGGACCACCTCCCCCAGTTCTCTTTTTAGTTCCACTCCCAGGAGTGGAGTTTCCAGCTCTCCCCTGTTGCAGTCTTTAAACCATATCTGCTTGACAATCTTTCCTTTCTCCTCTTCTGTCAGAAGTCTCATATTTACCTTTATCTACCCACCCCTCACCCTCTCTAGTCCTAACCCAATCTTACAATTAGGTACCATTACAATAGATTCAAAAGTTAATTTCTAGTTTCATGAGGAGAATCATTTTTCCTTTGCTTCTTTATCTCTGGATATTCTCTTTTGAAATGGTCTGTCTTCCCACAGCATTCATCCACTGGTGGGCCTGGGGACCTGGCCCAGTCCTGTCCTCCCTTTCCTCTGAAGAGGGCTAACTTTGTAATCACCTTTCCACTTCCCTTGAGAAGGAGTTCTTGTCCCTAGCCTCTTATTTACTATTTTATTCATAGTAGATACTGTGATTGTGGCTTTCTGCCTCTGTTTTTCCTCCTCTCTCTTTACAAAAACTTTCTGAGCTTCTCTTAACAGTTCACCACCTCAATCTTTTTGTCTTGGTCTCCATCCTTTAAGGGAGAACATCTTTGGAACTGATTCCGCTCCCCTACAAATAGAACTCCCCTTCTCCTAGGCTCTTTGTTCTTCTGAGAAGGGGAGTTCTATCCTTGACATGAAGGACTAGCATGTAGCAGACCCAGTCCTCACTGGAACCGAATTGAGGCCAGAACACAAATGGTGAATGGATTCGTTCTTTTGCCAAATAAAATAATACTCTTTCTTTTTCCCGGTTTGGGGGATTGCCCCCCGCAAACCTTCAACATTCTCCCCAAAGGACTGACAGAAGGATTGTCTGTACGAGTTTCTCCTGCTGCTTGTTCCCTAGGCCTAGAATTCCGTTCCCCATTTTCTTTTCGTCTTGGTGTCTGAGTTCCCTTGCATACTCAACCTCCCAAAATTTCCCCATGTTTGGGTACTCAGGGAGATTCCTTGTATACAACCCTGAGATTTCACTTTGTCCTTCTCCTACCGGATTGGGATTCCACACTCGCTTCACATCCAAGGTGCATCTCAGACACACAATGACCCCTGAAAATGGCTGACCACCAGGGCAATACTTACAGTCCAATTTTCCTGGACCTGGCCTGTGCACAGCTTGCCTGGTCACTGTGGAAACTCTCTTCTCAGTCCTCCTCACTAATTCTGATCACCTTTGTACAGTCTCGGGTCTTTTCTGGCTCTCGCTGGTAGCCAATCAACCCCATGGTGTAGGCCACCAAAACCAAGGTGGGACATGTCTCCTTTTTCACCAGGGCTACTGTTCCAAGCAGGCAGAAAATCCTGAATGAGCCCCCAAATTTGTGAGACACGTTGCCCATTGACAAACAAACGTTCAAGTAATCCAATCTGTACTCATTTTAGTGAGAGTGAGGTTTTCTTTTATTCGATTTTGCAAAATTGGGAGCCTGGCCCTGTAGGCAAGGGCAGCCACAAGGCCTGCCACAAATGGTTTTTATACTTGTCCCCAAAAAGCCCCTCCTCTTGTTCCAGTTCTCCATATACAATTCTATGGCATGTCCCATTCTCCCTCCCCCCAGAGAAGCCAAAATGGCTTGCCCATTGTCTTAATGGTTGTATTCTTATTTAAATTCCATAATCCTAGAACAACTAGGCTACACATCCCTCCCTGTATGTAAATCAACAATCTGCTTGTCAGGCCTAGCAATCTCATGAATTCCTGAAGATGGACCAAGCCCACAAGACTTATTTCTCATAGCTTAGTGGTTACGAATCCGGCTGCGAGCCGCAAAGTCAGCAGTTCAAAACTACCAGCTGCTCCGTGGGAGAAAGATGAGGCTTTCTGCTCCCGTAAAGATTTACAGCCTTGGAAACCCTGTACAGGGTTGCTATGAGTCGGAATCGACTCCTCGGCGCATAACAACAACAACGTGCATTAAGGAAAACAAAGTAAAATGATTTTAAGAAAACACGAAGTAGTTATGGCAGATGTTGTGAAAGAGGTACTTAAAAGAATTGGGTTTAGGGTTCCACTTAATTTAAAGGTCATCTTCTTTTAGATTTGGGATTTAAGGTCTAAAAAGGTTACACCATTAAATTATGACCACTAAACTAGAAACTAGTTACTGAGGAGCTCTGGTAGCGTAGTGGTTACGAGTCGGGCTGCAAACCTCAAGGTCGGCAGTTCAAAACTATGAGTTGTTCCGTGGGAGAAAGACGAGGCTTTATGCTCCCATGAAGATTTATAGCCTCGGAAACCCCGTGTAAGATCACTATCGCGGTACTTAACCACAACAACAAAATCAGTTACTAAACTGACCAGAATTGGTGTCCAGCTCTCCTAACTTCCAGGAGTGGCAACAGATAATTTTGAAATGTTATTCAACGTGTGAGAACTGGTCTTCATAAAAAACTAACATGGTTGGTTCCATAGGACCCAAACTGCAAGAGTCTCCCCAGCGATTTTGGCAACACTTGCTATAATCTGTTTGCAAGTCTAACGCACTACACAATATAAAGGCAGAGACTGAAAGGAAACTTCATCTTCTTACTGAAGTTTAAGATTTTCGATGTTGGAGCTAACAGTTCACATCATGTTAAAACAGTTGTCATGCAACTCTTAGGATACCCTGCATTTCTTCCCTGGAATAGTATGACCTGATCCCATAAGAATGAATACACTTAAAAATGTTAGTCTAAATTGGCTCTGATGAAGTTATGTAAATTCATACAATTAGGGGGCAGATGGTACCCCGGGAACATTTCTAAACAATTTTTCTGCAGTCGTATGGCTCAATTCTAACCCTTTCAAAATGTTGTTCATGAAGAACATTTAGATGGCATTTGGTGCCGGAACAATGGCAGCTTAAAGAAGGGGAAAAAGAAAGATGGCTTTTATGCATCTTCATGGCTGATGCTGCTCAATGCTGCAAAAGGCCCTCCTAGAGCTATTCTAGTTATTACATTGCTTTATCTCCTTTAATCTGCACTTTATCTGAATAAATTACTTACCTTTTACTAATTAGTTTTGGAATGGTGAACCACATCAATCAAATCCATCCTCTCGATCAGGGAAGCCAGTGTTTTAATAACAGCCGGCTTTAGGCTGGGTTCCTAAGTCCCGTGTGCTACCCACTAACTGGTCAGGTGCCAGGAACAACACTTTGGTGGGGAGGGCAGTGCTTGGGGCTCATGCTGTTCTGCAACAAAATCAGTTAATACTCTCTTGCAATAATGTCCCTTTGCCCATGGGAGGTTTCAGCTCAGGCTCTTTCAAAGTTTCACCTGCAGAGCCTGCCCTTTTTCGGAAGCTTCAGTTGAAAGGTTCCATGTTTCCTTCTGGAACATTCACTAACATGCCCCACCCCTCCCCTCCTCCCCCTTTTTAATCAGCTTGCTCAATAATTAGCAATCCAAACCTTCAACAAAGGTTTCTTCCGGCCTTTCAGGTGAATTGCCTGAAGGTTAATTTAAAGTTAGCACTACTTTAGGCTGTAGGGTTGAATAATGAGTTTCAGTGGACTTGGTTTCTTGGGACAATAAGGGGCCACTTTGACCTCCACTGAGCCAAGGAGTAAGGGTCATCAGGTAACAAAGGTAGAGCTGAACTCATGCATTTTTTGGTTTCCAAGGTATTATTTAAGAACTCTTAGGCTACAATTAGCCTTTGAACAGTAATCCTTGTGTTTCTTTTTCTGCCTTCACTGAACTCTTGTATTGTCCTCCTCCAAGTAACACACCAAAGAGTTTCTTTAAACATTCACCTTTGCCACTAATTTCATTCCTTCCTCTGTTTAGAAGTCTGGGTAAGGGATGGGCACGCCAGCCTGAGAATTAATGACCTCTGCCATTTTGCATTTCCTCTAGCTTAGCACATATTTAATGAATATGCTTGATGAAAAACAGATAGTCACACAGTCCCGCAGCTTGAGACCACTTGTTTCAATGAGTATCGGTCTGTCTGTCTGTAGGAGCTTGAGGCTCGTTCGCTGACAATTTAAAGTGGTACCAAAGCTCTCTTGCTATATGCATGTTTTTCGTCTTTAAAGAAAAGAAATTCAAATCAGCTTTCTAGATCTAAAGTGGTTTTAAAGATATACTTGTAATTTTAGATAATGCTTTTAGGAGCGCTGATAAGATTCCATCCCAAGGGCTAGTGGGGCCCTATCACACCCCTGCACATAGCCACGTGTTTCCCTGACTTAAAATGGTATAAAAAAATGTACTCTCTGACCCAAACACTCTTTTTTTCTTTAAAAATGGGATGGCAGGTGGGAAGGAAAGTGATTAGAGGGGGTTTAGTGGTAGGATTCTTGTCTTGTATGTGAAGTCCTAAGGAGATGTAATAGTGTAGTTGTTACAAGTCGGGCTGCTAACCTCAAGGTCAGTAGTTCGAAACTAACAGCTGTTCTGCAGGAGAAAGATGAGGCTTTCTACTTCTGTAAAGATTTATAGCCTCAGAAACTCTATACAGGGTCACTGTGAGTCAGAACCATCGCCACAGCACATAACCAACACCACCACCACGTGAAGACCTAGCGTGGCACTGTGGGATAATGCACTTGGACTGCAAGGTCGGTTTGAACGACAAGGTGTCCCTGGTTCAAACTCACCAGCTGCTCCTCAGGACCCCTATACTAGGTCCCTATGAATTGGATCTAACTCAACAACGGCACCTAACAACAGCAATAACAGTGTGAAGAGCCAGTTGGATTCCGGGCTAATGTACTGCATGTAGAGCTACCAGCCATATGTCAGTAGACGTGTTCTATCTGTGTGTTCCTAGGGTGCTGAATGGACTTCAGTGGAACTGCCTGGCTAAGGTGGACTAGAATGACAGACCTGGTGATCTGTTTGGAAACTCAGCTAATGAGACCCCTGTGGGGTCCCAGTGGTCAGATCCATAAATGATGATAGTCTTGGCGCAGCACGGGGCAGTATTTTGTTCCATTTAGCATGGGGCTGCTATGAGTTTGGGACTGACTCAATGGAAGTTAACATTTTTCATAGAAAATTTTATAGTGTCAGTGTATATGACCTTGTTTCTTTAAAGCAGTAAATCTTAAAGAGAAATTTAGTCTAATTTTAGTGGCTTTTTCTGATGAAGAATGTAATATTAATTATAACTAAATCTCACTGCATGTTTTTGCATGGCTACATGTCCTTGCTGCGAGGCTCTGTGGAATAGTGGGTGAATTCAGGGCAGACTCTAACTCTTGCCTTTGCTAAGAGGTCATGTGCGTGACCCCTTGTCTCTGCATCCTCATCTGTATAATTCCTGATGGGTTTCATAGGGCTGTTAGGAAGATGTAATGAAATAAAAGACACAGAGGCCCTTTGAAAAGTTCAATGAAAAGTAAAAATGCAAGCTATCATTTGCCACTGAATTATAGACTTTGTGGTTATTGGTAGGAACTGGGGTCCCTGTTTGCTAAGCTAGTTCCTGCTTTGCCAACAGTTAAAGGGAAGAGATAATATATGTGATGAAAGCAGTTTGAAAAGTTAAATGCAGAGTCGAAGTACAAGGTATTATTATTTGCAAGGGGACTAAGCACAGAGAGGAACATCTGTAAGCTCAGAACTTGTGATTGCTGAGTTGGTTCCTGCATTGCTGACAGTTAGGGGAGGAATGGGCCGGAGCAGCTCCCTGCACAGGGACCCTGGTAGGACCGCCTCTCCAGTTGCACCAGGTCCATTCCTGTAGTCTCTGCTGTTCTGTTTCCTGTGAGCTCCTGTCCTTCTCTGATTGTTCACAAGGCAGGAGTTAAAAGGATTTGGGTGCTGGACTCTGGCAGATACACAGTGTGTATCTACAGATACACACTGTGGCTTTGGAGGCATCTTTCCTCACCTGAGGAACTTGTGTGTAAAGTCCTAAGAAAACACAGATGATTATAAATCCCATCATGAACTCTGCATCCGGGGACAGAAACATAAGCACATACATCATATTCACCAGCAGAGCCTGCTATTCCCTGAACTTAGGGATTGTTAGCTGCTCTGGACTCACGGTGACCCACTGCACTGTGGGACAAACTGTTGCCATTCTGTATTCTCATTGTGATTAGACAATGAGATTGGATCTATTGTGGTTGGATCATTGTGATCCTTAGATTTTTCGAGTCCATCTTAGTCTGAAAGCATCATTGAAAGTTGTTCATCATCAAAGCAACATGCAAGTCTGTACTAGAACGTGGGTGGTGGCTACTTACAAGGTTCACTGGCTGGGGTTTGAACCTGGTCTTCCTCATGGAAGGCTAATAATATGAGTCCAAGATTTCCTATTGCTAAGGCTTTCTAACCAAGCCAGATCTCAGTCCCGGTAAGAATATTGCAGGAGAGGACGCACTGTTTATTTATTGTAAGGTCACGATATTGTAAGGCCAAAGCAAACAAAACCTTTTCATTTTCCCTCTCGATGTTTTGTCTACAAAATCCTCAGGAATGCAACCCAGTGCAAAGCAAAAGTTTCCTTTTTCCTTTTTCACAAATAATTTAGTGATTTGTATGTAGCAGTTGAAATCTGTATGTATGAAAACTAGTGTTTTAGGCATATGACGTAACAAGATAGTGAGGTGGTGTTTTCTGGTGATGATAATTATTGTGGTAATAACAGCTGGATTTAGTCTTATTACCTACTGCCCACTGAAAGAACCTTGGGGTTGCACTGAAGCACTAGGCTGCTAAATGAAATGTTGGTGGGTTCAAGCCACCAAGCTGCTCTCTGGGATAAAAACCTAGTAATCTGTTTGTGTCGAAAATCCCATGGGATAGTTCCACTCTAATACATGGGGTTGCCATGAATTAAAATGGACCCCATGGAACGTAAACCCAACAAGCAAAACTAACACACACACAAATCAACACACTGAGCATTTACACTATTTGATTCTAGTGGAATTTATCCATGGAAACGTATTTATTTTCTTCAGACAATAAATGAAAATTTGACAATAAATTCATAACCTATCTTCCACATGTTAAACGATGCCAGTTTAGTATTGTGAAAAACATAGCTTCTGGAATCTGACTGCTAACCACCATTAGTCACCTCTTCTGTCACCTCTTACAAGCCTCAGGTTTCTTATCTGATGTATATTGTTGTTGTTGTTGTTGTTAAGTGCTGTGGAGTTGGTTCCAAACCATAACGATCCTGTATAGAGTTTCTGAGGAGCGGCTGGTGGGTTGAACCATAGACATTGTGGTTTAAACTGACCTTGTGGTCCAGCACATTACAGCTTGTCTTATATCTAGTATTACAGTTTTTGCATTGAAAAAAATTTTTCCCTGTTTCAATTTTTTTTTTTTTTTAAACAGGCGAAGTAAGTACAGTAAAGCCAAACAGGAGGCTGATGAAGAGAAGCATTTGAATCAAGGTACAGAAGATGAGAGTAAAAACTATTTTTAAAACACTTCTTATGTTTCCTTAGTTAGAAATTTGTAAATGATATTAATTTGGCTATTAACATCATACTACATTTTCCAGAAAACATTTCAAATATCCAAATAGATAATGTGATTAACAATTACTAAATTTAGATTGGACTTAGATTACACTTGACAAGAAGCATGGTACCACATAGTTGATTTGAGTTTGTGGATTCTGGTGAACCTCGACATCTTTTCTGTTTTGGAAAGAAAGAGCTATAAGCCAACATTGAACTTAATTGACCTGGAAGCTTCAGTTGGAGATAATGCTGTAGTCTAATTGCAGAATTGTTGGACTCCCAGGAAGTTCCATTCAGCCATACTCCACACTTACTTAAAAATTAAATTCAGAACATGAGCTCTCAGGCAGCCGAGAGATGGTTGGGCCAAGACACAGCTGGAAAATCAAAGGGATTGGGCCAGCAGGTGTAATCTGCAGTTTCAGTTCCCCAAGCCCCAGGAACTCCAGTGGTAAGAGGTAGATGGCAGGAAAAAACTCCTAAGTTATTTTTTGTGTCTTCTTGATGTCGTAACCTAGATTGAATCCAAGTTTGATAGTCATTGGTCACGTAGTTCATTGGTCCAGAAAGTGAACAAAATGCCAATAAGACACCATTGAGAAAGAAAATCCCTAATGTCTGTGCTAAAAAAGGACAGCTGGGGGCATGGGGAAGACTTTGGGCAAGGAGAAGGGAGTCATGAGCAGCTGATTGGGTTAAATGTATTTAACTAATACATATCACATCTCCTTTTCCTCCATGAGATAGGGTTTTTTTTGTTATATGTATTTTTTAATCCTTAAAGTGTGGCTATATCCTGCAAAGTTGGTAGAACGACAGCTTCTTAAGTAGCTAGTAAGTCTTTGTTTACTCCCCAATGAAAACCAGAATAAAAATTTAAACATTTTCACCCTTCAAGAACATAGAGTTTAGCCAAACTTTTGCTACATTTAGTAGTGTTGGACCCAGATAATTTTAGACCCACACAACTTACTTTGAGTTTTAGTGGTTCCTGAGAAATGTTCAGCCCACCGATCTGGTTTACTACTCAGGTGTTAGGACTTATGTGGATCCCTTTACATATGAAGATCCCAACCAAGCAGTTCGAGAATTTGCCAAAGAAATCGACGCATCCTGCATTAAAATTGAAAAAGTCATAGGAGTTGGTAAGTGTCAGAGTGTCTTGTTTGTCTAATAAATCAATTTCCGTGGTGGATCTTATATAGAGAGAGATAGAGAGAGGGGGAGGGAGAGGGAGAGGGAGAGGGAATGCTCTGGTAGCGTAGTGGTTACGAATCGGGCTGTGAACCTTAAGGTCAGCGGTTCGAAACTACCAGCCGCACCGCGGGAGAAAGATGAGGCTTTCTACTCCCGTAAAGATTTACACCCTCGGAAACCCTGTACAGGGTCGCTATGGGTTGGAACCGACTCAACGGCACTTAACAACTATATATATGTATATATATATATATCCATGAACTATATAAATGAGTGTATGCATTGGACACATTAGAGTCTCTGTGTATATGTAAATATCTTTATGCATGTTAATTTCATCATTAGAAGTATCAAAGTTGGTGGGTTGTAAAGAACACTGGCAAACATTCTGACTTTGATCCTAAGAGAGTTTTGCATGGTAAACAAGCACTTAGGTTCTGAAGTCAGACTAGCTGAATTCAAATTCTCACTCTGCTTTTTATTAACTACAAGACGTTGGGCAAATTCTATAACTTCCTGAAGCCCAAGATTCCAATGGATCTAAGAGTAGCATCATCTCATAGGGTTTGATAGTAAGCACCCCAAAAATATTGTTGTTGTTAAAGGCCATAGAGTCGATTCCAACTCATAGCAACCTTGTATAGAGTTTTCAAGGAGCAGCCGGTGGGTTTGAACTGCCGACTTTGTAGTTCCCAATCCAGTGCTGATCCTACAGCACCACACCAGAAGTCCCCACAAATATTAGCTTATTCCTATTTCAACTTTAGCAGTCCTGGTGTGGCGCTGTGGGTTAATGTGCTGGACTGCAAAATCAGTTTGAAGAGCAAGGGAGGTGGTTCAAGCTCACGAGCAGCTGCTCCTCGGGAACCCTATACAGGGTGGCTATAGGGTCAGAACCGACTTGACAGCACTTAAAAACAACAACATTTCGTCTTTTCTGTGCTTTTGGTCCTCGGTAGATTCTGTTGTTTTGTTTCTCTCAAAGGTGAATTTGGCGAAGTATGCAGTGGGCGTCTTAAAGTGCCTGGCAAGCGAGAGATCTGTGTGGCCATCAAGACTCTGAAGGCTGGTTATACAGACAAACAGAGGCGGGACTTCCTGAGTGAGGCCAGCATCATGGGACAGTTTGACCATCCTAACATCATTCACTTGGAAGGCGTCGTCACCAAATGTATGCAGGTCACTCCTTCCACCAAGCCAATCGGAAGTTACTGGGAAATTAAACACACATTTTCTTTCCAGGGAAATGACAGATGGAGCCGACCCACTGATTGCTAATAGGAGGAAATCAATGAAGGACAAGTCATTAATCTTGTAGTCAGCTCCAAATGGGTCTATGGTTTCAGCTGATGCCCTATCACCAAGGCAGCTTGTGGGAGATTTGGGAGAAATTAGTACTGCAGATTTTTGGTGTACCATGCCATCTTTCAAATCTTTGCTAGACCAAACTGATTGTCACAGGGTAGGCACAAGCAGATGGTAAGCGAAATAAATTTAAGTACTTTTCATATAATACACAACAAATTCTCGCCACACCTCGTGCTTGGTACTTGGGATCCAGATGCAGGAGTGCCTCCTGGGACTCTTCCGTGATTTAGGGGGATATGCTTGTCTGCTCTTCTTGATTGATACCCTTTGCTGCTCAGTACCTATTTACAGAAGTACCTGGTTGTGAACCTGCCTCCTTAGTCCATTAGCAGTCTCTGAGCCTGTGAACCATGCTTGAGTTAAACTACCACACAGCTCAAGAGATGCATTTTGGGAAGCAAACCCATATCCAGCTGTAGGATTGGCCAAGCCTAGCTTATCAAGAGCATCATGGACAGCATAGCTGAAGTGGTTATTGTGTAAGGTGACTCGGGTCCAGGAGACCTGGTACCTACTACAGTTACAAGACAAGGGTCTTATAAATCTGAAGCTGTGTCTCCAGCAAGGTTCGGGTCTACTTGAAATGTCACTGCCATTGAAAACTCCTCAGGACAAAGTTCTTCTCTGAAATTGGAAGGGTTATCATGAGTCGGAGTGGATTCAGAGGCTGTTTTTGTTTTCTTTTGGCCTTATCCCTGGACATCCTGAAATCCGTAGGTTGCAGTGGAGTGTGAGTGTACATTTCTAACAGAGTCACAGTGGACACCAAAACTGCTCCGTCCAGCGACAGCACTGGACAACCAATCTTTGGGCTGCACCTTATCTCGAGTGCTCCTGAGGCTCAGGGACCTTGACTGTGCCTCCATCTTAGTGTGTCAATGTGGTGGTGGTAGTGGTGGTGTGTGGTAGAGGTAATTCATAGCTAACCCTGTCTAGGGCTTCGGCAGCTATAAATCTTTACAGGCACATAAAGCCTTATCTTTCTCTCTCTGAGTGCCTGGCAGTCTTTAACAACCCACTGGTGTGGCGCTGTGTGTTAATGCACCAGACTGCAAAGCCGTTTGAACTGCAAAGTCGGCGGTTCAAGCTCACCAGCTGCTCCTTGGAAACCCTATACAGGGTCGCTGTGGGTCAGAATCAACTCCACAGCACTTGAAAACAACAACACACCACCTAGGCTACTTCTGTTTCAGTTTACTGGTCTGTAAAATGGAGATTAAAAACAGAACTTGCCTTATAAGGTTATTTTGAATGAGAGTGTTTAACTAAAGCTTAGTAAATTACAAAAGAAACAACTCTACAAGTGAACTGCTGTTGTCATCATGCATTAAGAAATACATCTTTCCAATTTTCCAAATAGAACCTTGGTGCTAAAGTTATATAATCCCCTCCACCCCACAAGGTGAAAACTATAATTAGCATAGAATAGCTCTATTTGCTTTTAAGATTCCTTTCAAAGACAGGATATTTTTCTGTAGCATGTGGCCTTCAGGGCTGACCAGAACCCTGAACGACTTTAATTAAAAGATAACATTCTCTTTAAATACTTCTGCAGGTCCATTTTCTAAAAAGGAGGCTCTGTTCAGCTTGGGGTGTTTTTCCCGCCATTGCAGACAGTGATTTTCAGAGCACTTCAGCAGAAGAGAGAGAAAACAGGGGATCTTTGTATGAAAGTCCCACTATGACTGTAAAACCCAGATCTATTACTGCTGTAACTATTATAAACGACTGGATGCATTTGCATAATGCAGTTGTCACTGAATTAAAATGATTTAAAAGTTCCGCGATAGATGAAGCTGCACTGGTCCCCTCATGATCGTGATTGCTTCCCTGCCTGGTCCAAGGAACAAGCCCAGGAGCCATGACCCCCAGCTCCATTCTTTTTATAAGCCTCTCTGCTTATGAAGACCTGTGTCTTTATTTCTCTGGTAGCGCTTGTAAAGACTCTTGACAACTGGATCCTTTTAATAAATAGAAAAAGGAATGTAGCAAAATTGTGAGGAAGGTGTCAACAGTCAAAGGAGGGAGGTGTGAAGGTGAAGAGGTGGAGAAGGAGGGTGTGAATTCATTACCAGCAGTTACTAGAGTAACTTCTGAAATTGACAGGAGAATCATAAATGCTTTCATACTACTCCCTCTCTTGAATCTTCTACCCTCTTCACTAAAGAGGGACCTGGAGAAGTGGAAGTGTAGTAGGTGTTTATGCTTAACGGAGAGAGTCTCCCATGAGTTGACAAAGTATCTTTTGATTGAGGCAGGTTAATTAAAGCTCATTTAGATGCGTTTATTCTGTCAGAAGACTGATCACAGATTTAGAGCATGAATCAATGTGAAGACTAGACCTAGAACTGAGAGGTTCTTATTTATATTGATGGGGGGTGGGGGTGGAGATACAACAGTATATGGAGCCCATCCCCCACAGCAGGGTACAACAGGAAGAGTGTATAGTTATCACTCAATGTTTTTGGTCTACCTCAAGGTGTTGCTTTTTTTTTTGTCTACCTTTCATTCATTATTTGAAAATAAAATGTCTAAAGTATTGTTTTAAAATCCAGTTTTTAAAAAAGTTTCTTAGATTCCAAAAGATTTCTTAGATACAACGTCAAAAACATGGTCAGTAAAAGGATGCATGGGTAAATTGGACTTGAAAATAAAAATGACTGTTCTACAAATATTTTTTGCCTCTAAAATTAAGACATTCCCTACGAAATTGACAGGAACTCTGGGTGGAAATTTTATTAGTTTAGAACAATGACGGGTGCTTTTCAGTGGTGGGTTGCCATCCCATTTTCACTGACTAAAAGTCAAAGTCCAAACAGAAAGCAGAAGCAGAACATGAATCATTTTCATTTGTCAGACTAGCTTTTCAGTTCCCTTCACATGCATCTTCCAAGGACTTTTCTCTTTAACCTTTCCCTTAGTCAAACCTGTTCCCTTTCCCATCCAAGACACTTTGTTATTTTTGTTAAGTAGTGTCCAGCTGGTTCCAACTCATAGCAACCCTGTATAGGGTTTCCAAGGAGCAACTAGTAGGTTTGAACTAACAGCCTTCTGGTTAGTAGACCAGTGCTTATCCTACAGTACCATACCAGGATACATTGTTGTTGTTAATTTCAGGCTTCAGATTCATTGTTGTTGTGAAGTGCAGTCAAGTTGATTCTGACTCATAACGACCCTGCACGTTTCTGAGGAGCAGTTGGGTTTGAACCGCTGACTTTGTGGTTCAAAGTCTAGTGTTTATCCAGCTGCGACAGTACCACACCAGGAGCCCTTGGGTTCATTGCTAGTGATCAAGCAACAAAAGAATGATGTATATTTCCTTAGGTGTTCAGCAAGCAAATTAAAGTTAAAACCAAAGTATTGGTTCCTCCCACCTCTCAGACCTAAACTGAAATCATTTTGATTTCCTGCTTAAAACACAATGGGGTGGGGCAAGGAATGTTGTTGTACTGACTTTGAAATTCAATCTTGGATAAAATAATTTAATGGCTTTTTTTTTTTTTTTATGGTTTTCCTTGTTTTTGAGGTAGGCAGTTAAAGGAAGCAAATAGAATAAACTTATTTCCAGATATGATAAGACTGACCCGAGCAAGACGTAACTGAGACATGAAGAACTCTTAGATTTCTCAAAATGTCTCTCTGTCCGCTAGCGTCACACAAGTGGCTCTTCTGGGGACATAATAAATGAATTAGCCTAAAGATTTTTTCTTGTTTAAACAGACCTGCCCATTTGTCTTTATTCCCTTTTTTTGCTTGAGAGAGCAATTATCCATTCGTGTGCTCCCTTGGTACCAGAACACGCTTTAGTGAAAGACCTTGTCAACAAGCCACCCAAAGGGTTAACCTTCCAGATGGAATTGAAACCTACTCGTCTTTTTAATATTTCATTCCTAGCTCCCCACAGCTGAGGCATAAGCTTGGCTTGTTTTAATTAAATTAGATCACACAAGACAGGTGTCTTGGCAGTAAAATTGTGCATAGCCCATTTTTATCTCATTAACTGCAACGCTCATCAAGAATTTGTGTTTTTCTTTCTGAAAACTCCAGGTAAACCAGTAATGATCATAACAGAATACATGGAGAATGGTTCTTTGGATGCATTCCTCAGGGTACGTGACTACTTTATATTAAACCCCAAAATGCTGGTCTTTAGAACACTTTCACAGACTCGGAGTCTTGGATTAGTTTGGTTTGGTGGTTTTCATGGACCTTTTCAATGAAGTAAAGGAATAAGAGTTGAAATCAAGAATAATGTAATTTTTTAAGGCTATTAAATAATCCATGTTCTTTGAGGATAGTATTTGATTTATTCTTGGAGAGTAGAGCTGTTTGAGCCATAGATTCATTATAGTTGGATAATTTTCATCTATCACAGGCTGAACACCCAGCTCCTCCGATTACACTCTACTAGTGAATTAGTGACTCTGGTCAGAAAGCCCCGGAAATAATATGGAGTTTCATTGCGGACCGGATAAAGAGATCAGAAGAGATCCAAGTTATAAATGCTTGAGGATAATTTAATTTGGCCTAATGCTAATGAGATGTTCTTCATTGCTTTCCTATGCAGAAGAATGATGGCAGATTTACAGTCATTCAGCTAGTGGGTATGCTTCGTGGCATTGGGTCTGGCATGAAGTATTTATCCGATATGAGCTATGTTCATCGAGATTTGGCCGCAAGGAACATTCTGGTAAATAGCAACTTGGTCTGCAAAGTGTCCGATTTTGGCATGTCTCGAGTACTTGAGGATGATCCTGAAGCTGCTTACACCACCAGGGTAAGGAGATGTTGTGACCACTAGACTTTGACCCTGATGAAACTGTTCACACTGTTCTCACCTTGATATTCAGGGCCTTTGTGATTTTTTTTTTTAATTTCTCATCTTTCAGAGCCCCTTTCATCTGTTTTTAAACCATGTTCCTAAGAAAGATAGAGATTTTAAAGCAAAGAAGTTAGATGAGTGACAGATAATGATAAAAGTCAGAAACTAGGAGCAAATTGAATTCTTTTTCTCTCTACATTTTTTTTGGACAAAGTACTAATAAGCAATGAGAAGGTGTCTTAAAATGTAAGTAGTGCAAAGAGAAGCATTATGGGTAATTCATCTAACAGAGAATCCATTGCTGGGGGAAAATAAAATCAGAAGATAGCTTCATGTATTAGCATGGTGCTTTACGTTTCATCTTCCTTCCTTCCTTCCATTTGTTTGTTTACTCATTCTTTCTGCTTGTTTTAAATTTTCTATTTGGTTTGTTTAGATTCTTTAAAAAAAATTCTTCTGTTGGAAGTTATGGAAATGAATATTGGTAATGTTTGCATGGCATTTTGAGTGTAATTGTCACTGTATTGTACACTTAAAAATAGCTTGGAAAACAAAATTCTATGTTTTCTATATTTTACCAATGTTTCTTTTTTTTAAAAAAGTTGCTTAACCTTAAAAAAAACAAAACCTTCTTATTCTAACTAATATCATGCCATGTTTCTAGTTGGTTGACTACGAAATCTGAGAATGTACATAAAGAATTTATAAATATCTACAATGTGCAATGTTTCCCAGTATCTAATGGCCTTCGCTTTACTAGTGGTAGATAAGCAGGGATAGGCAGGGCACAGTTTAGAGGGATAACAGCAGATAGTTAATGGCTGTGGCAATCTGAGTGTAAAATACCGTTACTGGTCATTAAGGGAGATGCTGCGGAAATCGACATGAAGCATTTATTAGCTGTGTTCTTCTATAAGGATGACCATTTTATTACATCTACAATCCTAAACATAGGGGGTTTTGTTGTGTTTTTTTTGTTTGTTTGTTTGTTTGTTTTTGAGAGGGTAATATTTCCTTTTGTTGACTCTAATTTTGATCCTAATATGTTTTCTTTTTTGAATTGCCAATCAGTTCATTTAGGAAATAATGCATCTTTGTGAATGCTGGAGATCTTTTATTTTCTCCTAGAAGTTGAAAGAAGTAAAGTTAAAGGAGACTTCTAGAATGGTACATTTACAAAGATCAGCTTTAGCCAAATATTGAAGGAAGGCACTGGTGTCTTTTTTTCGTATATAATGAATATGAATGTAACACAGTAGACTTCAGAGTACACACTTTATGAACCTATGGGATTTCCAGTACAATCTAATCACCCTGTTTAAACCCAGAACGTATTCCCATAGAGTAAGTTTTGACTCATAGTGAACCCTATAGGACTGAGTTGATCTGTGCCCCCAGGGGTTTCCATAGCTGGAAATCTTTACAGTAGCAAATTGTCAACATCTTTTTCTCTCCAAGCGGCTGGTAGGTTCAAACCTATGAACTTTGAGTTCGCATATGAGCACTTAGTGCATCATCAGGGTCCCTTTGGTCCTGTTTTCTGTGTGTCATTGAACCACAAGATCAGTGGTTCAAACTCACCAGCCACCCCTCGGAAACCCTATACAAGGTTGCTATGAGTCTTAAGCATAGTGGTTACGAATCGGGCTGCGAACCGCAAGGTCAGCAGTTCGAAACTACCAGCTGTTCCACGGGAGAAAGATGAGGCTTTCTGCTCCTGTAAAGATTTACAGCCTCGGAAACCCTGAACAGGGTCGCTATGGGTCGGAACCGACTCCCCGGCACATAACAACAACAACATGAGTCTTTAACGACTCGACAGCACTTAACAACGACATCTTGTAATTATGTTGGGAATATGGCTACCATAGGATTGTAAAAGAGGTGGTAACTTTCATATTGAAGTCCTTTAGTTTATGATTTCTAAAGCAGTGCCAAGCATTGACTTTGTGCTGCTGGGTGAGAGAATCCAAAAAGTCAAGCTATATGCCAACTGCACATCCATTGATAACATCACATGGATACTCTACAGATAACATATGTGTTTTGTAAAACCTGAGATTCTCTCTCTTCTTCAATATTGCCGTAGGCAGACTCAGATAATTGGTAGACTTTTTAAAGCTAATTAAGCAGATTACGCATGTACGTCCCCATGACTAAAAGAAACATACGAGAAGCAGCGGCTCAACCTGGAAGACTTTAGTTAAAATAAACAAGTTTCTTATGATTGTTTTTAGAACTATCTCAAGAATGCAGTTGTCCTGCTTGGCAAGCAGTAACAACATCCAGAAACGAAAATGGCACATCAGTGACGTACTTAGGGAATAACTTACGACTCCAATGTTCACAGGGTGGCAAGATTCCTATCCGGTGGACTGCTCCAGAAGCTATTGCCTATCGTAAATTCACATCAGCAAGTGATGTATGGAGCTATGGGATCGTTATGTGGGAAGTGATGTCGTATGGAGAGAGGCCCTATTGGGATATGTCCAATCAAGATGTAAGTTCCTGTGTCCAGAGATATATGTCCTTGCATTGAGATTCATGAAGTCGTCGTGCATTGCTTTATGATAGGATGAACACTGGAGTTGGAATGATATTAGAGATTTGTATTACAAATGTATCTAGCAATCTAATTCAACATCATGGTCATGGATTTCAAGGAGAAAAATTAGATGTCCTAAGTGTAGGATACTGTGGGAGATGGATGCACAGATGGATAGAGAAGATGGTTTGGAATGGTATTTTTACTTGGATACATTTTGAAACCTAGCTGAAACAAATGTGAAATTGAAAATGTTAAAAAATTAATAAAAGTATATGTGTAAAAAATGCCGATTTTACATGTGATGAAATTGACATGAGAGGATTATTGGAAGAAAACGAGTAAATATTTTAAAGCTGACATAGTTGTAATTAGAGCTTGCCCCTGAAGGGCTCTAAAATAAAGCTTCACTAAATGACCCTTTGTAAATTATGCACATCCCTTTAAATGTACCATCTGGACTACTTTGTAAAGGAGTATCCACAATGCCTGCAATTTCAGAAAAGCATTCAATAATGACACTAATAAGATTCCAGAGTAATAGAATTTAATTACAAACATCTTCGGTGAGAAAGAAAGTGAGGCAGGGGGAGCTAGGGCAGGGAGTGATCCTAGAACACATTTTTGCTAATTCTGGGAAGGTTTTAGAGTTCATTCTAGAAGAGTTAGCTATCAAATAAAAATAAAATGCTCACCTCTATATTTTGAACTTTTCTGATTTTTGTGTGTGTGAGATGGAACATCAATATAGAATGTTGACAAATGAAGAGTATTCGGTTTATCAATTAAAATTAGTAGCAGGCGTCTTCTTCTAAGAATTCTAAGGCGGAATGTTAACCTGACCATCCTCCTTGCCCTCCTGAGTCAACAGGAAGTTGCCAAGACATGACAATTAAATGAAGGACCAGGTGCACTTCAGAAATATGAGGCAGCCCTCTTATCAATGGAAGAATATTCAAAGCCAAAAAGCGGTTAATGTGCTCCATGTCTAGTGAGCTAAGGAGAACGGTCTTCTCTAACTAGATTAAGGAGAAGGGCATGTTGACATTGTATTACCTGTAAATGATAAAGGAAGATTCATAGCAGATGGGAAGAAAGCAGTAACAGCTAGCATAACTGATAGGGAACTACAAACTAGACAAAGACTAAAAAGGGTGAATCCTGTTTGTTGTTTGATTCGAAGATACTGTGCCACCTTCTTTTAACAACATGTGGGTTCCGGTTAGAGATGCTCAAAGGGACAATGGCAAACCAGCTTAAATGAGCAAATTGTACATTCCTTTAACTATTTGACATTTAAGCTTTGCTTTATTTTAAGTGATGGTCATAACCCATTGTTCATGGGAGCACATTCTTTATAAAGATATTGTCACTTCTTTCCTATGCCAAGTATCTTCAGACCTGTGGTAATTTTAATAGTTTAGATATTAAAATATTTTTTGTTATTTTGAACTTTCAAGTTGTCTGGTTTCCCCCCATTAAAAAAGCATTTAAAGCCATCTCTCACAGATCATAGTGAGCTAACATTCAGTTATTTTCTCTGTTGAAATCTGTGTAGATCAGGAATCAATAGGAAATGTAACTGGAGAATTACTTTCATGCCTAGAATTTATTTGGCATATGGTGAATGGAGGGAAAGTAACTGTTGAAAATATGTCAGACTTATCAAGTGTTTTGTTTGTTTTAATCCTCTGCAGCCCCTCTCCTCCAAACATTAAGCAGTAAACTGATAAAATATGCTTTATTAACCCACAACCCATCTTTCAAGCTGGTGGCGGATAGGGAGCTTATGAAAGAGTATTAATCAGTCGGAGGGTCTCAACAAATTGTGTTACCCCACATCAGCCCATTGCCACTTCTATCCTCATCCATTTAATGGAAAATATTTTCATCAAGTGTAGAGTTTAGACGATGCACCTAGAAAGATAAAAGAAAATCCGAGGCTCAAACAGTCCTATGCAGTTGCCAGAAATTAATAGAATACTGTTGAGTAAGACAGCATAGAGGAACCTACCTTAGAAGGAAAAGCAAATAATATGAATACAATAGGATGTTGACAAAATGCACGAAGAAAAAAGTCTCTGAGAGCCTAATGAATTGCAAGATGACAGTTAACCTGAAAAGCAGTGCATTGGTTAGAAAGACCATAGAACTATATTACTGTACAAAGTAGATCCAAATGATTTGATAATTTTCTCTTGAAATTGTTGAGCAGACAACAGACTCACGAGAGGTGAATCCAGTACGGCCAGTAAACTTGTTGGTCATAAAGTGATGAATACCACTGGTTGGTTAGGTATTAGCTATCATGTTGGTAGGGAAAGGAAAAAAAAGAACTGTTTTAAAACAAATAAAACTCTTACAACCCCACCAACCAACCAACAACAACCCCGGCAAAATCTCATGTGATAGCCATAAACAAAGCTTATTAGTACCCAAGAAACTGTGAAGTAAAATAATAATAATAAAAGAAACTGTGAAGTAATTCTCTCTTCAGATTTGACAGCAGTCATTTTACACCACTAGGATTTTCATACTAAAGGAGGTGGGCAAGAAACAAAATGACTGTAGTCCTTGTGAAGACAGATCAGACAAATTCAAATTAGAAGAAAGACTTAGGAAATGATTTTGTTTCTGTGTCATAGGCAGAGAGCACCTCCCATTACTACGCCCTCCTTAGATCTGTGAGGGTCCACTGTAAAATGTGAATGCCCTAGAAGAATGCCTTTCATTGGTTGACAACCGGCTGAGACTGAGAAGGGTTATAACAACTCTATAGACAATTCATGAGGTGCCAAAAATGACAGGAGCTGAAGGGAGAGGTGTGAGAAGTGGACTATTTCAGAGAAGGACCGTTTCAGGAGGTCTAGAAGGTGGCCTTCATGTTGACCCACCCATAGCCTGCACAAGAGAACACAGTCTCGGAGTGAGGCAAAGGAAATTCCATTTTGGTGGCATCTAGCCCCTTTTGCTAAGAACATTTAGATATGCTGATTTTGAATAACAGAATGCAGTGAGGCAGGGCCCTGGGATTTCTGAGGGCCACCACCCAAACACCCTGTTACTCATCTGATTGGGTCCTGGCCATTCTAGAACCCTGATGCATCTTCACTTCAGAGTTTCAAGTTGGCATTGCCTGCCATTTGAGAAGTGATCATAGCAACTGCTGGCTTCTCTCTCCTGTTGCCAGAAATCCTCAGATCCAGCTCTGACTTCTGTGAGTTGGAGCTGTGCCCACATTCAAACCTGCTGGAACATGCCTGTTGGGGAGGGTGGACATCTAACAACAGCTTGCCTGGCAGCTTAACGTACCCTTGTGTGTCTTCCATAGGTGATTAAAGCCATTGAGGAAGGCTATCGGCTACCCCCTCCAATGGACTGCCCCATTGCACTTCACCAGCTGATGCTGGACTGCTGGCAGAAGGAGAGAAGTGACAGGCCTAAATTTGGGCAGATTGTCAACATGTTGGACAAGCTCATCCGCAATCCCAACAGTTTGAAGAGAACAGGGACCGAGAACCCCAGGTAAGCCTTGCCTGCTTAATAGTGATAAATGAAAGAATGCATTAGAGATGGCAGGCCAGCAGTGACACTCTGTAATCCTGCCTTTTCATTAGAAGTCACTTCCTGGCTCTCCAAAACCTTGATGTGGTCTTTCTCAATTACTGGATTACTTAACGGTAGTTCTCCTTACCATTTTGCAAAGCCTAGTACCTGACAGGAATCCTGGTGTGGCGCTGAGGTTAACATGCCCTGGACTCCAATGTCATTTTGAACTTAAAAGGTCGATGGTTCAAGCTTGCAAGCTGCACCTTGGAAACCATATACACAGTCGCTGTGAGTCGGAATTGACTAGATGGCACTTAATAACAATACTTGACAAGCCTCAAGTACTTATATGTAATAGTAAAAATAACAACAACCAAGAAATAGCTAAAATGCTTATTTTATGATTCTAGATCTGAAAATTTAGGAAGAAAGATAAAATACAATTTGGGGGAGATGATCAGGCCAGTGCTGTGTTTTGAAATGGGAATGGTCAGTAAGAAATTGGGTTAGTGGACAGCTCTTTGAGCACTGTGATTTCAAGTTGATTCATAATGTATTAATTGTAGCAAGAAATTTGTTTTTCATTCTTACGGTTTCTCTTGTGTTAACCGTCCCAGAGGAGAAGGAAGTAGGGTCTCGATAGAAATTGGGTCACAGAACAGGTAGGTGAACATAAGTGCCTTGGGCAAGCCCCTTACTCAAAGGAACTTTTCTACATGGGAAACAGGTTCAACTGGGAGAGATTCAAAATATTTAGATAACAGTCCTGGTAGTAAAGGAATGTTTGTTGTTCCTTGCTGTCGAGTTGGTTCTTGACCCATGGCAACCCTGTATAGGTTTTACAAGGAGTGCCTGGTGATCTTGAACCGCCATGCTTGTGGTTCAAAGCGACTTTTTGTAGTCCAGCACATTAACCCACAGTACCACACCAGGACAGTCCTTAGCAGAGAAATCCTCTAAGAAGGCAGGCACAAAGATCAGGTGATTCAGACCGGCTTGGGGCATCTTAATCCATTGTTGCCAGCTCAAGTTCAGCTCATAGCAACCCCACAGGACCAAGTGATTGGGTTTCTAAAGCTGTCATCTTTATGAAAGCAGACTGTCACATCTTTCTGGTACTGAGCAGATGGTAGCTTTGCTTCACCAGCCTTTCAGTTAACTGCCAAGCCTTTAACCACTGCTTCAGCGGGGTTCCCACATGAGGTATCTGTTTCCAAATCGGAGCTTCTCAAAGGCTTCTCTTTCATCAGGACCCTGAGGTCCAAATCGGAGGACATTTTTTCCCATGATAACCAAGCCTTTGTAATTAGTCTTTGTAGACACTGTGATCTGTACTCTTGCTGCTGAAAACGTAACTGAAGATCCTGGAAGAGAAGAAACACAATGATTTTTATAAAACATGAGAAAGAGGAAATTTGGGTAAACAACAGAGAGACCTTCTATTCTTCTCTAGGTTTCAAATCCCTTAGCATTGGCCTCTTTACAATGGGCTCATTTCAAATGCTTCTTAAACAACTTGGGTCCAAATTCACATTTTATCTCTGCTACCTACCACAGATCTCTGGGAGAGTAGTGAGTTACACGTTGGGCTGCTAACTGCAAGGTCAGCAATTTGAATCTACTAGTTGTTTCTTGGGAAAAAGATGAAACTTTCTACTCCTGTAAAGATTTACAGTCTCAGAAATCCTATACAGGGTCACTATGAATCAGAATCAACTCAAAAATACCACCACCAGCACTTACTACGTGATCTATATGGAGCCCTGTTGTGGCGCTGTGGAATAAAATACTGTACTGAAAGTTCCGTTTGAACCACAAGATCATTGGTTCAAACGCACCAGCCACTCCTTGGAAACCTTATACAGGGTCGCTATGGGTTGGAACCAACTTGACGGCACTTAACAACAGCAAGTTCCAGGAACCTAGAGTCCATATCCTTGCCCTTTATTACTAATGCCGTTTGCTTAAAATGAGAAGTTTATGCAAATGATTAGTCTTTATATCTAATTGTGAGTATTATTAACATGCATCCAACCATATATTAAATGTATAAAAGTAGGTGGCAATATTTGTTAACAACTCAGAATTAGGGGAAGAAATAAATCTTGATGATTTTTGCTGAAAAAATCTTGCAGAATTTTACTTAGAAAATTGGATTTAATTGAACTAACAGACACAAAACAACGGTCACAAAGGCCAGCTATTATTGGACCAAAGACTAATAAAGTTAATCTTCAGGAAGATGTATATAAAACTAGTAATTCAACCCAAATAGTTTAGGTAAAATGCAAAACAAAAAAAAATGGAAGTGGATTAATTCTATTCTGTAGAAAATCAATCAAGGCGGTATGTTGATTTAATTTTGTTTTCACAAGAAAATACTTTTAGACTGAAAATTCAGGAGTGCAGGTATCATTCTGCTTATAATATTTTTACTCATAACCACAGTCTCATGATGAAAATCTGGCCAACGTGTTATTGTTGTAGCTAAGCCCTGTTGAGTCTGTTCCAACTTGCAGTGATTTCGTGTAGAGTTTCTGAGGAGGGGCTGGTGGGTTTGAATTGCTGACCTTGCAGTTAGCAGCCCAGTGCTTATCCTATAGCTCCATACATAGACTCCTGGATAGCATGTTAAGATAAAGAAAAAAATCCTATAATTTCCAGAAAATAAGGAAGTCCAAGAAAATATAAGTTAACATGGCAGTGCTGTTATATAAAGATGACGTATGAAATAACTCTGCCAAGGCCTGCCCTCTGCTTCTTAATTAGTTTGATGATGATGACTCTTAATTCTTTTAATAAAGACGAGGATGAGCACTGAATACTAGCTACAAGTTCAGTGGTTTAAACCCACCAGTCACTTCACAGAAACCCCTATATCGTGTCACAGTAAATCAGAACCAACTCAATAGTGACTTAATGACAACAACTCATAACTTTGTGATTTACTATATACCAATATCATGAGAAGTCTTGGTAGAGCCTTAGGTTAAGCATCAGGATGCTATTTAAAGTGGGTGGTTCAAACCCACCAGCTGCTCTGAGAGAGAGAGAGACGAAGCTGTCTGCTTTTGTAAAGATTATTTATGGACAGGGTTGCTATGTGTTGAAACGGACTCAATGTCTCTGGGTTTGGGGTCTTTTGGATATCACAAGGAATGGCATGTCATGAACTGTAGTAGCTCTTAACAGTAATCTAATTAAAAAAAAAAAATGTGCCTGGCCTAAGAAATGCATAAACTAATAAATAAGTTAATAAGAAGCACTTTAAATTTGTGAAAATCAGTATTTAGGGACTTTAGCAAGGAAATAGGAGAAGCACATTCCTCAGTCCAAACAGTGATCAAAGTGGCCATTCTTCCTGCTAGTCTTGGCACATGTGCTGGTCAGTCATGGCTTGATTAAAGAGGGGATTAACTCCCTGCTGTCCCAGTTCATTTGAATGCACTGAGTCTGCCTGCAGACCTGGCTGGATACATACTGGACTTGAACTCTCACTGTTTTCTCTGCTGCCATCAAGTCTGGCAGTTTGCAAGCTCCTGGCTGTTCGTATTCTACTTCAGTGGGCTTTCTATAGTTGCCAAATGAATGGCTGTAACATGCCTGCCTGGCAGGGGCCAGACTCCTCTGCGGACCTGAGCAGGTTTCAGCCACAAGAGCTCCTCAAGTCTTTACCCCAGGCTACGTGGTAAAAGACCTGCTCTGAGCGTTAATGTGCTAAAAAGTCCCTATAAAACAAATGCAGGAAGTAGAATGAAGAACAAACGGGGTGATTGCCAAGACTTCACATTACCATGGGGGAACCCAGATTGGATTCCTATCCGATTCACCTCATAAGCAGCTATCATCCACCTGTCAGTGGAGGATTGCAAGTTCTTGCTGTGACACTGAACATCTCTCAGCAGAGCTTCCAGACTAAGCTGCTAGGAAGAAAGCCCTGGCGATCTGCTTATGAAAATCAGCCAGTGAAAACACTACAGGTCACAGCTAATCATGGGGCGATGGCACAAGACCAAACCGAGCAGGGTTTCATCCCATCGTATTGAGGTCGCCACGAGTTGGGGACCAATCCAAAGGCAGTTAACAACAACAGGATGATAGATCCACCTTGCTAGTCTAACTCAAATCTACCCTTGGTATTTTGGTTCGCCTTGACTGAGTTTGGCAAACTGCCCTCTGTGTCTTGTTGTCTTGCTGATAGCTTCTACACTTGCTCCTTCTCCTTCCAGACCAAACACTGCCTTGTTGGACCCAAGCTCTCCTGAGTTCTCTGCTATGGTATCCGTGGGCGATTGGCTCCAGACCATTAAAATGGACCGGTATAAGGATAACTTCACAGCTGCTGGTTATACCACACTAGAGGCTGTGGTGCACATGAACCAGGAGTAAGTAGTCAGCGATGTAACACCAAAGGGTAAATCTGGATTTAATAGTATTTTCCTTATTTTTTTGCTTTGAGCTGCATAATCATCCTACTCATTTAGAAACAATAATAAATAAAGCCAGAACTGGAATGCCTCTCATTTTGACCAAGTGTCATTTGCACACGGCCCCTCCAGAGCCACTGTCATTGCTGCACCCGACTGCTTGATTGTGCTGTCTGTCTTGTGGCTGATTCAAATGTGTGTCTGCTTGAGACCCGACAAAAAGATTCCCAGGACTCACGGCTTGCTCTCTCTTCTCTCTTTTCCCTCCATACAGCGACCTGGCAAGAATTGGCATCACAGCCCTCACGCACCAGAATAAGATCTTGACCAGTGTCCAGACCATGCGAGCCCAGATGCAACAGATCCACGGCCGTATGGTTCCTGTCTGAGCCAGTACTGAATAAACTCAAAACTCTTGAAATTAGTTTACCTCATCCATGCACTTTAATTGAAGAACTGCACTTTTTTTACTTCGTCTTCGCCCTCTGAAATGAAAGGATAACTCAAAAGAGAAAAAGATCTGCAGCATTGCTTGGTGTACAGATTGTGGAAACTGGGGGGCTCATGGACATGACTAGCCGTCTTTGGAATTCGACCTTGAAGGCATTTTTTTCTCAGAAGCACTTCTGTAAAATACACATTACCTGAATCAGTAGAACATCGCCTCTGAGTTCCGATGCTGTATTGAGTGTTTGCTGGCAACCATGGAGCTTCGCTGTGATACCTGTGCTCCTTTCTCTGTGTGGAATTATGGCTGTAGCATTTTGTTTGTGGGATAATCCGACAGCCACCCTTCTTTCACTGGAATGAAGACCACGCCCTGGGGCAGTTTTGAAGGACTCCATTGTAACTTTTAGGGCTAGCTTCATGCCATGGAGAAAACCGTGTGGCTCAGAAGGGGTGTACCCCCTTCACATTCAGTCCACTTGGTGAATCACTGTTTCTATGGGGGGACTGGAACGAAAAGGAACATGGATTATTAAAAAAAAAAACACAAATAGAAATCCCCAACACCGTACCCTGCTCTTTGGACAAACGAGGTCTGTTTCTTTAGGCCTGAGGTTGTGCCATACAAAGTCTTACTTTGGGATTCTACAAACTTAACTGTAACTCCCTTATGGACAATGGGCTGTGACAGTCTTGACTAGGGAACTTTTACCCATTTCCCCATTAAAGGAGCAACCCCAAATCTAAAAGGTAAGTTGGAAGAGTGAGCAGTGAATCTTTCTCCAGTCTTTTGTTGTTTTTATGTGGCCTGATCTAAAGTTGTTGTTGTTGTTAAGTACCATGGAGTCGGTTCCGACTCATAGTGACCCTGCACAGGGTTTCTGAGGCTGTAAATCTTTACAGGAGCAGAAAGCCTCATCTTTCTCCCGCGGAATGGCTGGTAGTTTTGAACTGCCGACTTTGAGGTTAGAAGCCCAATTCATAACCACTACACTACCAGAGCTCCTTATAGTGCCACATTGTTGTTGTGAAGTGCCGTCAAGTCGGTTCCGACACATAGCGACCCTGTATAGGGTTTCCGAGGAGCAGCTGGTGAGCTTGAACCGCTGACCTTGCAGTTCAAACAGCTTTGCTGTCTGGTGCATTAACCCGCAGTGCCGCACCAGGACTCCATAGCAACAGATAAATTACTTCTCTGTGTTCATTCCTATAAAAGAAAATCCATGCATTGTTTTGCTTAGTGAAATTTTAACATTTTTAAATGTACCACTTTTAACCATTACTTAAAAACAATAGTTGGGTTCATTTTAATGACCCTATCCACACCACACCACCCCCTGTTTTTATGCTAAAAGCTATTTCTTCTAGAGCTAGGAATGTTAAATATGATGCTGCCAACCCATGGTGGTTTAGGAAAACCCTTTCTTGCGTTATTAGTTGTAAAAGCTTTTCAGTTCAGAAAGAATGTGAAGCGGGGTTTTTAAACTACTCCAATAATTTTTGTTTCATTACCAGTGTTTGCTGAAATCCAGGACTCCTGGATGTTCATGTTAAATGCTGACCAATGTAGGTTGCTTTTATTGGCCTATTTTTACTTACATTTTATTTTTTATAATTTCTATACAGCAAAGCTATGGAATATCTGTCTTTTCTACACAGTCCAATTCCAAAAACATGACATTATGGCATTATCTTTTTAACTAAAACCAGAACATAACCTTGCTTTACATTGGGTAATTAAATGTTTTACTTCTACAAAGTTCAGAAACATGGAACATATTTAAAGAAGAGCATTTCAAAAAAAGGAGTGGTCAGTTCCACCGTATTTTAACAAATCAGTATATAGTATGTAATAGATATTTAAGGAATCCAGATGGTACAGTGCTTAAATGCTCACCATCCGTTCCAGGCGAGGAAGATGTGGCCGTCTACTTCCATAAAGTTGTATAACCTATGAGTCAGTTCTGCTCTGCCTTATCGGGTCATAGGTATTAGAATTGACTCAAAGGCAGCACATTCGGTTCTTTTTGAATGTGTATGTGTGTGTGTGTCACTGTTGTTTAGTGGGTATCTTTTTTTTTTTTTTTTAATGTTTTATTGTGAATTATATGATGGTTTACATGGGAGAACTTTAGTTTTACATTCATTCCATCGTATATCACCTCACTGCCATGGTTCCAATCCCCTCCATGCATCATCAACCACCCAAAGGGTATATCCCAGAAACCTGCCCCCTACAATCCCCCCTCCTCCCCCCAGTTTTCGGCCCACAGTCCCTTTCCCTCTCTGGGTCCAAAGTCCCGGGTCGCTTCATCACTCCACGTCATCATCTCTGTCTCCATCTCAGGCATCTCTGTTTCTCTGGGTAGGGTCCCGCTCTTGGCTCTTCTCCGTTGATGGTCCTAGAGGCCTCCACTCCTATCCTGGAGAATTAATCACTCCCTTTCTTGTTACAAAACTTCTACCTTTACATTTCCCTACCCTCATAGTCCGTCCTGATAAGCATTATTCACTACAGTATCACGAGTTACCCATCTGTATCTCCTTTTATCAGCTCTGCCCAGACAGCTTGAATAGTACCTACTGGAGATTCTGCCTTCCTCCATGCTCCCTAGCCCCAGGTTCCCTCTTGAAAGCTTGTAAGCCAGTCACTTCTTGCCTTTGTAGTCCCCCCCTCCCCATTTGAGTATCCAGTGTCCAAGCTGCTAGTGGGTATCTTTTTTTACATTATCAGGTGAGGATTGAAAAAAGGGTGGATTTTGCAAGTTGACTTTCAAAGAAGATGACTTCATTGGAAGGTCATCTTTACTGAATCCTGGCAATTTGAACACATGAGTTAGAATGGAGACCAAAGGAAAGGCCAGAAAAGAACTTTCCAAATGTCTAAAATAATATCTAGGAGCATTAGAAATGAAAATAATCAGAATGTTGCATTGCTTCCCAAGGTGGGAAAATAGAATCTGGTACCTAGAGAACTATGGTTTCTGAAGCCAACGTGCGAACTTAACTCTTCACTCTTTTATAACAGAGGTCTTCCACTTGTAAATTATTATTGTTAAGTTCTGTCAAGTCATCCCGAAGTCACAGCGACCCGTGCACAGCAGAATGAAACACTACTTGGTCCCGTTCCATCTTCTCAGTCATTGATGTGTTTGAGTCCATTGTTGCTGTTACTGTATCAGCCCATCTGGTGAGGGTCTCTGTTGAGCTGACCTTGTACTTTACCAAACATGATGTTCTTCTCCAAGGACTGGCCTCCTGATAATAGGTTCAAAGTATATGAGACAAAGTCTTACCATCCTTGTTTTGTTTTGTTTTAATTATGAATTGAGTGAAGGTTTACGGAGCAGATAAGCAGTTTTACATTCAGCAAATCACATACTTTGCTTCATTGCAATGATTGCAATCCCCTCCATGCAACAACAGTTGACAGGTTTTACCTTAAACTATCGCATTCTTCCCTGTGTCTCCTGCTTCCTTCATCTTTCCTCTGCTCACCTACCTCTTGTTGTATACGGCACACCCTGTCACCTGTGTTCACATGTGTCTACCCTCTAACTCATGAATAATTTTCCCTCCCCCATCAATGATTTTTTTTTTTTTTTTTTGGTAAGAAAGCCTTTTCTTAACTTGTTACATTGGTTTCATACTGTATTTTTTTCTATGGTGATTAACTGATTTCATTCAGCATAATGTCCTGCAGGTTCATCCATGTTGTGAGATGTTTTTTACAGATTCACTATTCTTCAACATTGCATAATAGTCCATTGTGTATACGCTAAAGTTTATTTCACCGTTCTTTGTTGATGGGCATTTAGGCTGTGTACATCTTTTTGATGTGTCTCTTGTAGATCACATATTAAAAGATCCTGTTTTCTTATCTGTTCTGCTCTCTCTGTTTCTTGACTGTTACATCTAACCCGTTTACATTCACTGTCATTATCCATAGGTATGAAATGATGATGTCATTTTGCTGCGTGTGTTTTTTAGAGTGTCTTTGTTCCACATAATTTTCTGACCCAAATTCATTTTGTTGGTGGGTTTTCTATTCATTTTCTTCATTTCTGTTTTGTGCATGTTTTCTAAATCTGTCTGGTTTTCCTCTTTCTAAATTTTGATGTAAAGGTTATTTTCTTTGAGGTTACCCTGTAATTTATTAATTTTTCCATATTTTAAACAGTCTCTTTTTCCTTGAAATCTACTTGACTGCTTTGTTGTTGTTAAGTACCATCAAGTCTGTTGTGACCCGTAGCTACCCTATATAGGGTTTCCAAGGTGCTACTGGTGAGCTTGAGCCACTGACCACGCGGTTCAAACCGACTATGCACATTAACCCATGGTACCACACATTTGGAATTTCCGTATCTACACTATTCCCTTTTTTGCTTTGTAGATGACTTCTTTATAAATTGGTATCTCAGATTCTGTATTTTCAGTCTTGCAGGTTTGTTTTTCTTTAAATATTTCTGTCTGTATTGAGTTCTGGGTGGTGGTGTGTCATGTATGGTAATATCAGGTTGTTGGTTCTCGGTCTAAAGAATACCCTGTAGTATTTTTTGTAGAGTTCTGGTTATTATAAATTCCTTTAATTTCTGTTTATCAGGAAATGTCCTAACTTTGCCATCATATTTGAGTGACAGCTTTACTGGTCCATGATTCTTAGTTGACAATTCTTTCCTTTCAGGGTTTTGTATATGTCACCCATTTACCTTCTTGTCTTCATGGTTTCTGCTGAGCAATCAGAGCTGAATCTTATCAGTTCGCCATTGTAGGTAACTTCTTGGTTTTCCTGAGCTGCTATAGTGGTGGTGGCTATGTGCCTTGGAGTTGGTTCTGACTCACATCAACTCTGTACAGGGTTTCCGAGGCTGTAAATCTTTACGGGAGCAAGAAAGCCTCATCTTTCTCCTGCGGAACAGCTGGTAGTTTTGAACTGCTGACCTTGAGGGTAGCAGCCGAATTCATAACCACTATGCTACCAGGTACTATAGAATAAGCACTGGACCACAAAGTCAGTTTGAACCACAAGTTGGTGGTTCAAACTCACCAGCTACTCCTCAGATACCCTATACAGGGTTGTTAGGAATCAGAACTGACTTAACGTGCTTAACAACAAAAACAATAGTGCTATTGCTTCTCCTCTGTAGGTAATTTTTTTGTTTTTTCCAAGCTGCTCTCATGATTCTTTCCTTGTCTTTGGTTTTGGAAAGTTTGATTATGATATGACTTGGTGATTTTTCTTTTGGTGTCTGTCCTGTTTGGGGTTCATTCTGCTTCTTGTATGCTCATCTTCTCATCTTTCATGATGTTAGGGAAGTTTTCTTCCAACAATTCTTCAATAATTTTCTCTGTGCTTTTTTTGTCTCTTTCTCTTCTGAGATGCCCATCACCCATAAGCTATTCCTCTTCCTGGTGTCCTATGTAACTGAGACTTTCTTCCTATTTTTTCATTCATTTTCTGATTGTTCTTCTAGCATACTAGTATTGGGAGAGTTATATTCAGTCTCACTAATTCAGGCTTTCATTGCTTCGAATCTTTTTGCACTTTCAATGTATTATCCATTTCTGAAATCTTAGTATTAATCTTCTAGATTTCTAATTACAGGTTTTACGTTGTTTCAGAATTTGCATTTATTTGATCTGTTTGTTCTTGTATTGTTTTCCTGAATTCTTGTAAAGTTTTTTTTCTGTGTTCTCCTTGCTTGCCTCAGTATTTCTATTAACCTCTATAAGGTCCCTAAATACCGTTCTTTTGAATTGATTTTCAGTTAGTTCCATTACCTTTTCTGACTCTGCATCATGGTCATTTGTTTGACTCATTCTCTCTTGTGTGAGCTAATGATGTCTGTTGTCTCGAGGGCATTGTGGAGTTGCTGTATTTGTTTTTAATTAATGATTGCATGTTGTTGTGTTCTTAGGGTCCCAACAAAGCCTTCTGTGGGTGTATTTAGGGAATGGAAGCATGTGCACTGTTCTCCTTAGTCATTCATGCACTTCAGTTGATGGTGGTGTGGCTGGTGTTGGCTGCTGTCTATTGTGGATCATATGGTATACCAGCTGGTATTGGCTCTTGCCCAGTGGGTGGAGCTACAGAGTAGTATTATGACTGGACTGTAGGGATACAGTTGTTATTTCCTGTCAGTTGGGAAAAAGAAAAACCCTCCCCCCTACACACAAGAAAACAAACCAGAATAAATAAACAAGAACCAACAATGAAAAGAAAATAATAAAGCAACCCGAAAAAAAAATAATATAATAGCTGTAAAGACAAAAAAGGGACAAGGAAATAGAGTTATAGAAGAGAAAGATAAGAGGAAATAAACGGAAGAAATAAAAAAAATAACAAGAATAAAAAGAGAAAAAGGTATAGGGAAACAGAGCTATTGAAGAGAAAAATAATAGAGGAAGTAAAAGGAAGAAAGAAAAATAAATAACCAACACTTAAAAAAAAAAAGCAGTGAGTGGGAGGAAATGAAAAGAGGGCTGCTATTGTTATTAAGTGCTATGAGTTAGGACCAACTCATAACAACCCTGTATAGGGTTTCCTAGGAGTAGATGGTGAGCTTGAACTATCGACATTGTGGTTCAAACTGGCTTTGCAGTCCAGCGCATTAACACGCAGAGCCATACCAGGTAGTAAAGAAAGATCAAAAGCATAAAAAAAGAAGAGGGGAATGAGAAACTGAAGAGAAGAAAGAAAAAGAAAAGCAGAGATAGAAATGAAAAAAATTCAAGGAACTGGAAAGAGAAGAAAAAGGATGAGAAATCATAAGCAAAAGCAATGAAACAACAAAAAGAAAAAACAAAACCACACACACAAAGAACCAATGCAGCTGTTGGGCCTGGCGAGGAGAAAACTCTTGGGGGATCCTGCAAGCCAAGGAGTCCACAAGGTGGTTATGGGAGGGATGTGCAAGCAGAGTTCTGGCCCTAGATGAAGTCCTGTTGGCTTGCTGTTGGTCTATGTTCAGGGCACTCAGTGCAGAAGTAGAGGCTGGTTTCAGTGTCCATTAGGACCAAAGGTCAGCTGAGTACAGGGTGACTGGTTAAATGCTGGTCTGAATACTGCTCTGAGGGTTCTGTAGGTCTGGAGCCAAACCTCACAAAATTACTCAGCCAGCCCCTACCTCACACTGGCATGGCTCCCATCCATGTGGCTCTGAGCCCCCGTAGAGCAGGTTCTGGGAGGTGGATGAAAGCAGGAGCTGGCCACACCTCTGGTCTCCAGGGGAGCTTGGGGAAATTGAAGGAGTCACACCTTTCCTGTCGCCTGTGTGTATCTGCTCTCTGCCAAAGCTGCTCACAATATGAACACACTGCCCTGGCAGGCCATTCACCACTCAGTCTTTCTTGCTCTTTATCTCTGTTCAGGTCGCCCCCAACAAACACTCAATCCACCTCTCTAACCTTTCTTTGAGGTTCAGAGTTCCAGAATTTTCATCTGTGTCTGTTTCCTTTGGTATCTCTTATCTTTGTTGGTAGAGGGTCTGAGTAGTACATCTGTCTAGTCCACCATCTTGCCAAAAGTCTACCATCCTTTATTTTAAGGAGAATTCTATCTGTACTTTTTCAAGACAGATTTCTGGCTCATGGTATATTCAGTATTCTTCACCAACACCATAATTCAAATGTGTCAATTCTTTGGTCTTTCCTTTTCCTATTTATTGTCCAGCTTTCATATGTATATGAGGCAATGGAGAATACCATGGGTGGTCAGGCACACCTGGGTCCTCAAAGTGACATTTTTTATTTTTAATGCTCTAAAGAGATCTTTAAGGATCTCTGGTAGCATAGTGGTTTAGAATCGGGCTGCTAATGTCATGGTCGGCAGTCCAAAACTACCAGCTGTTCTGCAGGAGAAAGATGAGGCTTTCTGCTCCCATAAAGATTTACAGCCTCGGAAATCCTGTGCAGGGTCGCTATGAGTCGGAACCGACTCCACGGCACATAACAACAGCAACAAAGAGATCTTTTGCAGCAATATTTGGTTTGATTTTTCTGACTGCTGCTTCTATAGGTGTTGCTTGGAGATCCACGTAAAATGAAATTCTTGATAACTTCAGTCTTCTCTAATCTTTTTTTATCATGTTGCTTATTGGTCCAGTTTTGAGGACTTTTGTTTTCTTTACTTTGAGGTGTAATCCTCAAAGTGTAAGTGCTTCAAGTTCTCAGCAAGCAAGGTAGAGTCATCTGCATATCACAGGTTATTAATGAGTCTTCCTCTAATCCTGATGTGCATTCTTCTTCATGTAATTCAGCTTCTCAGATTATTTTGCTCAGCATACAGATTGAATAAGGGTGATGAATGGATACAACCCTGACAAACACATTTCCTGATTTTAAGCTGTGCAGTATCTGAACTGCCTCTTGTTTATGTACATGTTCTACATAAGCCCAATTAAGTGTTCTAGAATTCCCATTCTTTGCATTTTAATCCATAATTTGTTGTGATCTGTTGAATGCATTTGCATAGTCAGAAAAACAGAAGTAACCATCTTTCTGGTTATCCTCTGCTTTTAGCCACGCTCAATCTGACCTCAGTAGCACTTTCTGTTATTCCACAGCCTCTTCTGAATCTGGCTTGAGTTTCGGGCAGTTTCTCATGGATATACTGCTTCAACTATTTACAAAACTTGATCATTAGCATAATTTTACTTGCCAGTGATATTAATGATCTTATTCAGAAATGTTTGCTTTCTGCTGGAGCTCTTTTCTTTGGAATGGACATACATAATGGATCTCTTCTAGTCAGCTGGCCAAGTAGATATCTTCCAAATCTCTTGGCATAGTTGAGTGGGCGCTTGCAGCATTGCATCCGTTTGTTGAACCATCTCTTGGTGTTGCAGCAGTTCCTGGATCCTTGTGTTTTGCCAGTGTCTTTAGTGCAGCTGAGATTTTCTCACTCAGTACCATCAGTTCTTGATCAGATGCCTCCTCCTGAAAGGGTTGAATGCCCACCAATTAATTTTGGTACAGTAAGTCTGTATTCCTTCTGCCTGCCTTTGATACTTCAATATTTTCCCCATAGAATCCTTGAAAAGTATAATTCAAGGCTTTGATTTTTTTCCTTCAGTTCTTTCCATTTGAGAAATTCTGAGTGTGCTCTTCCCTTTTGGTTTGCTAACTCTAGGTCTTTGCATCTTTCATTATAATATTTGGCTTTATCATATCAAACAGATCTTAATCTTCTGTTAAGCTCTTTTACTCAAACATTTCCATTTTCTCTTTAGTTACTCTTCATTCAAGAGCAAGTTTCATAGTCTTTTCTGACATCCATTCTGTTCTGTTGTTGTCTTCTGTCTTTTTGAAGTAAAGGTGTTGGTTTTAGTTGTTGTTAGAGCGATTGAGTAGGTTTCAACTCATAGAGACCTAAGGCATAATAGAATGAAACACTGTCATCTTGTGTTTCTGTTTCACCATGGTTGCTCTGTTAGAACCCATTGTGATTCAAACTGACCTTGTGGTCTAGTGCTTATCCTACAGTGCCACACCAGGACTCCTGAATGTTGAGTTGTTTCTGTTGTTGTTAGTACTGCTGCGGAGTCAGTTCCAACCCACAGTGACCCTGTATAGGGTTACCAAGGAGTGACTGGTGAGCTTGAACCATGATCTGGTGGTTCAAGCTGACTTTGCAGACCAGCGCATTAGCCCGCAGTGCCACACCTCAATGTTGCCGTTGTTAGGTGCTGTCTAGTCAATTCCAACCCGTAATGACAATGGACGTCTTAAATTCCTCCTGGCTTGATAAGCATGCGTTACTGAGTCTTGAAGTTCATGAAGTTATTTTGGGATTGAAAAGACAATGAAATGCACAAACAAAGTCCCCTTACAATGAAAGGAACTGAGCAGTAATAAAGACATTTTGATGTCTTTAAGACTCACTCAAGAGAAGCCAGTGCTTTGTTTATTTAGTTACAGTGAATTCTCCTGAACTCCTAGTCCTGTGTACACCACATGGTTTGTCTGGTCTCTGTCCAAGCAAGTTCCTCTGATAAAGAGTTAACTGAATTTAGAGGAGAGAAGAAGGCTATTTGTGTGAACGCTTACTCTATCATCAACTAGCTGTAAGCCTTCACCTTTCTACCCTTTTTACTCAAACATCCAGTCTTGTTTGCATACTCTGGCACACCACGCCTCCAAACTGACTGCTTAATGTAGCAGCTGAGATGGACCTCCTGAAAGGGGCAGATGAGTTGATGAACCCTTTTTTCTCCTCTGGTAGCAGCCTAGCTGCCTGGTATAGGTTAGACTTCATGAGCTGTTTAAAACCATGACTTCTTTATTAAAACCAATATTCTCCTGAATATTTACGTAAGTACACACTCACCTGATAAAACCCCTGCCCGTTCGGATTTCAGAAACTACCTTTTATGGACATACTCATTTCAGAACAGAAACAGTTGGGAAAAATAAATTGATGAATAATATAAGCCAAGTCATCTTTGGAAGTGCGCTTTCCTTGTCTTGCTATATGCTTGAGGCCATTGCTTGCCGTGTCCTTGAAGAAACCATCTTGATGGTTAGTTGTCAAAACTTAAAGAAGGGGAACTTGCTTTTTTGGGTTTGAGTTGACTAGCTGTTGAAGGAAAGAGCATTCCAGGTGGTCCTACTGTCTTGTGCTGGCTTGTTCACTTCAGACTGATGGGGTGGCCGTTGCTGTGTGTTCTTGGTGCGTAACAAAAAGGCTTAGACTCTCAGACACTTGTCATTTCTAAGTTCACGTTTTTCGATTATCAATCATTTTTATTAACTATGTGGTGTTTCCCGAGATGGATCGGCCAGGTGGCATCATTGATGGACTCGGGGGTGGCAGCGGTGGTGAGGTTGGCCCAGGATCGAACATTGTTTCGTTCTGCTGTGCATGGAGTCGCTATGAGTCGGTTTCGACTCGATGGCACCTGACAACAACAACAATGTGGTGTTTCCAGATTTGTGGCCAAAGTGCTCAGTTTCCCTCTTTAGAAAGACTGGCTATTAGGATCTGGAACATTTACAGTCATACCTGTTGTCTTTTACACCATTGCATCTTGGTAGTGCAGTGGGTAAGTGTTCAACTGCTATCGAAAGGTCAGTGGTTCAAACCTACCAGCCACTCTTTGGGAGAAATATGGGGCAGTCTGCTTCTTTAAAGCTTTACAACCATTGACACCCTACTGGGCAATTCTCCTGTGTCCCATAGGGTCACTCTGAGCCAGAACTGACTTGATGCTAACAGGATTTGGAGCGTCCTTCTTACCTTGCACAGCTGAACCATACCAAGTCAAATTTTTCCTTTAAAAAGGGGTTTGCAACTGGAGGTTGAAAGCCTAACTGTAGATTCAGGTACCTGAATTCTAAACCAGAGTGAGCCTTGAGCATTGTTCCCTCTCCATATAGTGTATTTCATTTATACAGCAGAGATGTTGTCATTAATATTGTAATTAAGCTTTTAATAAACATTTTGTTGTCATTAGTATAATTACTATTTTACAGAGGAAAAGAAGAAAGATTTCATGGTCTCTCTCCTCAACGGCTTCTTATTGAGCCGTGCCAACGTCTGTGCTCCGTACTCTTTCATGCAATCTTGGTCATCAGCTGGCTAGCAGTAATACTTGGCATTTGGTCTAAAGTCTTGTTTCTTTCTTTCCAGGCAGTAGATCCTGCTATCTTGGCCTCACAACACTTCCTGTTGACTACAAAGCCCATGGAATGAAAAAGAACACACCCGTCCCGTCTCAGTTCCTTCTAAATGTGTTTCTTCGGCTTCTGCTACGCCAGTTCTAGGCAGAGACTTTGATATAACAGCAGCCAGGTCGGAAACAGAGACATGTATGACTTTCAAACCCCCATCCACAGTGGAAGAAATGGCAAACGTTCCAGGTCCTGCATCTGTTCTCCAGTTGCTCTTGAGGAATGTACTGTCTCGTAGCACCAGCTCTGCAGAGCCCCTTTTCCCAAACTCCTAGTGGTTTTATTTATATGTATTTCCATATTTCATTCCTGTACGGCACTGCTGCATTGCTGTGGCAGCCAGTGACCGGAGGCTACAGGTTTTCCTATGGACACCAGGTCAGGTGCCACCACACACCAGTTCCCATGAGCTGCCTATGATATGCATTGCTGAAGTAACATTTTACCCAGGGTGTGCCATTGCAGTGATATAAATATATTTTTTCCTAGACTAAATATGAGCTGACTATCTCTTTTGATGTGTGTACATAGGTGTGAGTGTGTGTGTGTGTATGTGTACGCGTGCGTGTGTGTATGTGCGTGCTTGCGTGCATGCGTGCGCGCATATAACCTCATGCTTAGAACTGCCTGTGAATGTTGTAGAAAACTACACCTGGAAAGTTCTGGTTTCTCCAGTTTCAAGATAGAGCCACGTGAGTGAGTGGGCCTGTAGACTGTGCCCATCCCCTTGGAGAGACAACCCAGAAACGTTCAATGTTCTGTATCTATAAATGTATTTGTAGCTGCCACACTGACCTTAACAAATCAATACTACAGCCTTGGACCAGAGGCGTTTACACCATAGCAGTGGATTAATTTTAGAATATAAATTCATTCGGGTGTTGGCCCATCATTAAAATCACAAATTCTGATTCAGCTCCTTGTCCGAATCAAGTTCCTTGATGGAGAGAGAGAAGGGGATGGAATTGTCTGGTAACCCCAAACGGAATACAAGTAGTCTTTGTTTTCCTGCATAAATGGACTTGTTGAATGCGAACAAATATATGCAATTCCTATACTTTTGGAGATGAACGTAGATGCGTGTGTCAGCTTTGAGATGATGTGTCTTGGATTAATACTTTTGTCTCCCAATATCACAGAAGAATACATACCAGTGACTCTTAAGGTTGGCATTGTTAAGATTAAATGGCCTCAAGCAATTTCAGGATCCCAGTTTACCCAGAAAGTTGTAATTCGTATGCAGCTAACCCTTAACGGCCCTCAAAGATGTCTCCTCAGTGTTCTTGGTCTGGGGGCCCAGTGTCAGTGTTGCTCTGATGCGTAAACCAAACTACAGCCAACCTACTGCCATTTTGCATACTCTCTGAGTGTTTGCCTTGCTTATTCTAAACTACAGTTGTAGAAACTGTGGCCATTTATAGAAGCTATAACATCAAATCAGGGAAAAAGAGGGAGAAAAATTAGAATCTGAATCATATGATGTTAAATAAATAGAGAAAATCCACAATATTTATTACATTCTGACAGGGTGTGTGGCATTGTATTCTCATAGCTATGCCGGAATGACAAAGTTAATTCACCCCTTTTAGGGGACCTTAATATATTTTTAAAGGGATGTGCCTATGCATTGATGCCTGGGAAATATGTATAAAGAAATGAGGTTGAATCTCTGAGCAGGTCATCTTTCACACATAGGAAGGAAGAGGATGCCAAGTTCGGGGACTATGTCAAGACCATGAGCGAATGCTGGCTCAGTGAACTCAGATGCTAAATCCTGCCCAGATCTTCTATTAGGCAGCATTAAGCTGTCCCCCTGTACCAAATTAAGTAGTTTCACTATGTGTCTGCTGGCCCCAAGTTATTTTAAACAATCTTACGAATGAAATGTTCTGGTGTGTTCAAAAACAAAAAACAAGTGTTTTAAAGAAAGGTTGTGCTCACTACACGGCTGGTGTGTGTGTTTTGAGACATCTTGTATGCAATCTGTGAAGGATATGTGTATTAATCCATACGCATTTATAGCCTCCATATTTGTCTGAAGACACTTAAAATTCTGACCATAAAGGAAAGTTCTAGAAGCAATATTTTCACTTATGTAACATTCTCCAAACAATATCAAGTATGGATACACACTGAAGAGTGCATTTATTTTTTTGTATCACTCCACATGTTGGAATATGCAAGGACTGTGGTTAAAATTAGAATGTATAAGGTATATTATAATTTAGTTCATACTGAAAAAAACTTAACAGAACACTGATTGGTTCATAAATGTTCCAAAATTCGAGCAATCTTGAGTTAAACATAGATTTTCTATTTTGTTTTAATTTGTCAAGGTATTTTTCTTCCCTTCATGGACTTTAGGTACACATAACTTATGTCATTTATTTATGGTCTTTTATACCTAGTTTGTAAAATTGTAAATTAGCAAACTAAATGCAAAGAGTTTGCATTTGAAAATAATAAAGTAGTTGCCGTATACAAACCTGGAATTCAGTTGTCTCTTCAATATGTTTGGCCGTAAGTATAATGTTTCTAAATTAGTTCATTGTTGTCACGTTGCCATATGACTAAAACACAAAATCTTACTTTCCAATTGAGTGTACTTGTTTGAAAGATAAAAAGCATCGGTTTTTAAATGGTCCTCACCCTTGAGAATAATGCCATTAGCACATCTGACTTAGATCCGTCACAATCCTGCATCCTATTGTAATTAAGTCTCTGAACTTTGGAGTTTGACAGACTGGGAGTTTGGTTGGAATACAGGCTCCACCACTTTTATATGTTCTAGGGTAAGTTGGAATACAGGCTCCACCACAATTATATGTTCTAGGGTAAGTTGCTTAACTTCCCTGTACCCATGTTCTCATTTGTCCTATCGTGATACAATGCCAAAAGCTTTATTGAAGATGAACAGTATTAAAGCTGTCAGCATAGTATCTTGCATCTAGACAACTCTCAGTAAATGCTAACTCTTCTTCTCTTCAGTCTTTTTGATGGGATAAGCTTCTTCTCAAACCTCCCCGATTCTACACCCTCTCTAACTTCTTTACTCTTTTTTTTTTTCAATGTTTTATTGTGAATTACGTGATAGTTTATATGGGAGAACATTAGCTATACTTTCATCCTATCACTTCGTTGCTATGGTTACAATCCCCTCCATGCATCATCAACCAACCAAAGGGCATACACTACAAGCCTGCCCCACCGGTCATCAGCATACAGTCCCTTTCCCTTTCTGTGACTAAAGTCCCCAACTGCTCTATCTCTCCACATCATCGTCTCTGCCTCCATCTCTGGTGTCACTGCTTCTCCGGGTAGGATCCTGCTTTCCACTCTTCTCCCTTGATGGTCCCAGGGACCTCCGCTCCTAGACTGCAAAGTTAATCACTCCCCTCCTTGCTACAAAACGTCTACCATTACATTTCCAACCCTCACAATCAGTCCTGATAACAATTATTCACTATTGTATCACAGAGACCTATCCGCATTTCCTTTCATGAGCCCCGCCTAGACAGATTGGATATTACTCAGTGGAGATTCTACCTTCCTCTAACGTCTTTACTCTTGATCCAAATGATCATCTACAAATGGCTGGGGTCTGCTGCCATTGCCAACACATAGAGACTCCCTGCACAGTAGGTGACACACTGCCTGTTACTGTGCTGTGAGCCCTGTGATGAGCTGTAGAGTTTTGTGATCCATAGATTTTCATTGGCTGATTTTCAGAAGTAGATCACCAGGCATTTTTTTCTAGTCTGTCTTAGTCTGGAAGCTCCACTTGGACCTATTGACCATCTTAGCAATGCTCAAGCTTCTGCTGACTGCCAGGTGGGGCCTGTGCATGAGGTGTATTGGCCAGGAATTGAACCTGGGAGTAAGAGTGAGAATTCTACCATTCAACCAGTACGGTCTCATCAATCCTTAGCAGAGGTTTTTAACCTGATACCTGCGAATCCTCAAAGTTGCAATGGTTAATGCCAAGGGGTCCAAAAAGTTCCCTGAGATGTTATGCACATGTCAGTGATAACGTGTACACATGCATTTTGATAGGTGAAAAATGAACAGCTTTCATCAAATTCTAATTCGGTGCAGAATGCAAAAATACTAAGGGCCACCGTTTTAAGGATGGATGTTCTTGGCATGATAACTATTTCATTACACTCAATTGCAATCGTAACACAGGCTCAAAATGTAAAGGCCTTAGGAGCAGCTGTCCTCGGGGAGAGGAGAGAAGGAAGTTGAATGTCTGCTTGGATGTTTCCCAGAACATTTTGCTACCTGAGACTAGAAATAAACTTCGGCTGATGTTTTGTGGTCATTTCCCTAAGCTTCTCCCCGAAACCAGCTTGATGAAACCATAGAATAGTTGCTTTGAGGGGGACTGGGCTTGATATTTTCTATACACCACCCTCCTGTTTGCTGGATAGTTGTTATCCAGCCTAGTCAGACGCACAGTGACCTCGTGTGCAGAGTAGCGTTCTTCCATGGGGTCTTCAAGGCACCTAACCTGTCTTCCAAGGTATTTTTTGTGTGGGTTTGAACTGCCAACCTTTTATCTAGTAGTCCAGTGCTTAACTGATTGTGCCACCCAGGGATATCCTCCAAACCCCACCCATCTGTTGAGCGAGACAGAAAATCTCCAATAAAAAAACCTGTCCCTAATATTCTAGACTGAGCTGATAGAGTGGTATCAAAATGACCACATGCAATGTTAGCAGTGTTCCTGAGGTAGAATTTAGGGTTGTGTAATATGTAAGTAAGGAGCTCTGGTAGCGTAGTGGTTACAAATAGGGCTATGAACCACAAGGTCAGCCATTTGAAACTACCAGCTGTTTCGTGGGAGAAAGATGAGGCGTCCTGCTCCCTACAGCCTCAGAAACCCCATGCAGGGTCGCTATGAGTCTGAACCAACTCCACGGTACTTAACAACAACAATCTGTAAGTTTAAGGAGCTTTGGTAGCATAGTGGTTACGAATCGGGCTGTGAACTGCAAGGTCAGTAGTTTGAAACTACCAGCTGTTACGTGGGAGAAAAAATGAGGCTTTCTGCTCCCATAAAAATTTATAGCCTTGGAAACCCTGTACAGGGTCGCTATGAGTCAGAACCAACTCCACGGCACATAACAACACTATGTAAGTTTGTGTTACTAAGGGTGATGAATGCTAGCTTTTGTAATAAACAACTCCATAGTCTCAGGGTCTTAGTGGGAAAGGTTAAGTTTTTCTACCATCACAACCCAAAGGAAGATGCGAAGGATTTTTCCTGGAAGCTCAGTTCCTATTGGAGACTAAAGGACCCTAGTTCTTTCCCTCTTAGGATGCTACCATGTTAAGCATGTGGCCTCCTAAGTCACGCCATGAGATGAAGAATATGTGGACAATTATGTGGGTGTCTTATGGTTAGGACTGGAAACTGTTTCTACCTCCCATTTGCTAGAACCTAGTCACATGGGCCCAGGGTAACTGCTGAGAGACTGGGAAACAGAAGTCATCAGACGATTGAGTCTGTCTCTACAAGTATAGATGGGTATTACACACCTAGTTATTGTTGTTGTTAAGTGTTGTCAAGTCAATTCCAACTCATAGCGACCCTGTATAGGGGTTCCACAGACCTAGAGGTCAGGGAAAACTTCTGGAGAAGTTCATCGACAAGTTCGAAATTGATCTTCACAGATGTCTTCACCGGCCATTTCCCAGGTACACGGAGAGGCGCGAGCAGTGCTCAGATTCGATATAATCTTGAGCCTTGTCTATTCTGATATTTTAGCAATTGCTCCATTCTGCATCACACCTCTTGGCATTTTTTCCTAGAAATCGAGTCCTTAGTACAATCGTCTGCATTTTAGAGTTTACATTCTCTTAACTCCATATGACAAGCACTGATTGCAAAGCAGAAGGTTAGCGGTTCAGCTCACCTGCCACTCCTCGGAAGAAAGAGGAGGCTTTCTACTCCCACAAAGATTTAAAACCTCAGAAATCCTATACAGGGCCACTATGAGCCGGAACCAACTTGACAGCTCTTAACAATAACAAAGTCTCAGCATGGGAGGAAACATCATGAACTCTGGTGTGGCACTGTAGGATACGCATTGGGTTGCAAACTACAAGGTCAATGGTTCAAGCCTACCAGTTCCTCCTCGGAAACCCTATACAGGGTCTCTATGGGTTGGAATCTATTCGATGGCACTTAACAACAACAATCCCAGACAAGGAGATCTGAAGTAGTATTTCCTCTCCAAATAGAGCTACAACTTTGTTGTTGTTAGGTGCCATTGAGACGGTACCAACTCATAGCGACCCAATGCACAGAAGAATGAAACACTGCCTGATCCTGGGACAACCTCACTACTGTTGCCACGCTTGAGTCCATCAATCCTGCCACTTGGCCAATCCATCTGGTTGGGTGTCTTCCTCTTTTTCTCTGACCCTCCGCCTTACCAAACATGATATCCTTCTCCAGTGATTTGTCCCTCCTGATAATATGTCCAAAGTATGAGAGACGAAGTTTGGCCATCTTGGCCTCCAAGGAGCACTCTGGTTGCACTTCTTCTAAAACGGATCTATTGGTTTTTTGGCAGCCCATGGCACTTTCAATATTTTCCTCCAAAACCGTAACTCAAAAACATCAATTCTTCTATGGTCTTCTTTATTCACTGTCCAGCTTGTGCATTCATATGAGGTTATTGAAAACACCATTCGTCTGTCAGTTTGTCGTACTGTGGTGACTTGTGAGTTGCTATGATTCTGAAAGCTGTTCAACCGGTATTTTAAATACCAGCAGGGTCACCCATGGTATACAGGTTTCAGATGAGCTTCCAAACGAAGACAGACTAGGAAGAAGATGTGATGAACTACTTATGAATATTTAGTCATGGAAAACCTTATGACTAGCAGAGAGCTACAACTAGATGGAGCAAAACAGCAACACCTGAATCCCTTGACATTTATAAGAGGGTCAAGACCTTAAAGTCTGTTTCTGCGGCACCATAAGAACTGGAGCTTGAGTCCCAGATTACCAATTTTCATTGTTGTTAACATTTTTTAGGAGACCTGATATGGCACTTTGGGGTGAGCGCTGGACTGCTACCTACAAGATTGGCAGTTCAAACTCAGCAGCCACACCTCGGAAACCCTACGCAGGGGCGCTATGAGTTGTAACCAACTTGATAGCTAGTAGTTGTAACAACTAATAGTTGTAACAATTACTACGAGCTAGACAAGGTACTTGTTATTGTTGTTGTTGTTAAGTGCCGTCGAGTCGGTTCCGACCCATAGCGACCCTGTACAGGGTTTCCGAGGCTATAAATCTTTACGGGAGTAGAAAGCCTCATCTTTCTCCTGCGGAGCAGCTGGTAGTTTCGAACCGCTGACCTTAAGGTTCACAGCCCGATTCGTAACCACTACGCTACCAGAGCTACTAAGTCTGTTTAAATTCTCACATCAGCCTATGACAAGGACTCATTGTATAGATGTGAACAGTAGAGAAATTAGAGAACCAAGCCAAGGTCATCCTGCTGGAAAGTTGAAATGGAGATTTCAGTGCATGTAGCTGGACTTCTGGCATGGTGCTGTAGGATCAGCACTGGACTGTGAACCACAAGGTCAGCAGTTCAGACACACCAGCTGCTCCTTGCAAACCCTATCTCGGGTCGCTCTGACTCGAAACCAACTCGACGGCACTTCACAACAATGAGCTAAACTCTGGAGCTCTCGTGTGGCACTGTGGGATAAAGCACTGGACCACAAGGTTGGCTTGAGCCACAAGATCAGTGGTTCAAACTCACCAGTTGCTCTTTCGAAACTGTACCCAGGGTCCCTATGAGTCAGAACCGACTCAACAGCACTTAACAACAACAACAAGCTGAACGCCAGTGTGTGCTCCCAATCTCTGTCCCACCTCAACACTGTGTGCACTGAGGCAACTTACTCCATTTTATCTGGTTAAGCCATTTGTCAGCCGGGCTTGCTTTGATGTGATGAGGGAGGTGTTACACACCATTGTTAACAGATTAGATATGATTTAGCATTCTTCCTAAAACATTGCTTGCCCATTTTGTTGTCAACTGGTTTATTTTTGGTTGATTCGTTATGCTGATTATTTTTGGTAAATTTTAGTGGAACAAACTATAACTTAAGTATAATAGTCCTCTGACACACTGCATTCTATAAGGTTTAATTTTCACATTCTACATTTCACTAAAAGCAGGGTGTAATCTGTTATCATTAAGGTATAACCATCTGAAATATAGTCTGAGAGAAGATAGTGATTTTCTTTAATTATCATTTCCATGGTCTCAGCATAAAAGCCAAAGACAGTACTTCTCAAACACCATTTTTCACTGGGATGATGGTCTGTTACAATGAGATGCTAGTCATTCACCAAATAGAAATAAAAAATGGGTCCAAAGACCAGGGGGAAATCGAACTGAGGTAGAAGAGCTCCGTGTGATGCTGTCAAGAGACCATACAGTGAAAGTAAAGGCTGTCTGGGCTACTTATTAGCTGTGTGTCCTTGAGCAAAGCCACTTAACCTCATTGAATTGGCTCTGACTCATAGCAACCATATATAGGATTTCTAAGGAGTAGCTGATGGGTTTGGACCTCCGATCTTGTGGCTGGCTGTCTAGTACTTATCCTACAGTGACACACTTTGTCTTAAAATGGGAATAAAAGTTGCCTACTTAGGCAGGGCCATGTGAAAATTCATTGTACTCACTTCCACCGAAAACTACTGTTATTATTAAATGCCATTGAGTTGGTTCCAACTCACAGCGATCCTGTATAGGGTTTCTGAGGAGCAGCTGATGAGTTTGAACCTCCAACTTTGTAGTTCAAACTGACCCAGCGGTTGAGTGCTTAAACTATAGTGCTTCGCCAGGACTTCAAAAGCTACTGTGGGAAGCAAGAAATGCAACCACGGATGGCCGCACAGGTAAGGTATCCGAATGAGGGAAGCTGTTCCGTGTAAGGCAGGAGAGAGTGGGTAGACATACAGATAAAACCTTGTTGTTGTTGTTGTTAAGTGCTGTCGAGTCAGTTCCGACCCATAATGACCCTGTATAGGGTTTCTGAGGAACAGCTGGTGAGCTTGAAACACTGACCTTGAGGTTGAAACCAACTTTGCAGTTCAGTGCACTAACCCACAGCCCCACACTAGGACTCTAGATAAAGTGTTAGATTGAATATGATTCAGTAGATTGTTGATTGTTGGAGAGTGGATTCCAACCAAATTAAATCAGAAACAATCTTATTTCTATTCTTCAACCCTTTACAGAGATACCTAAGTCCTATTATGGGGCTGGTGAGTTTGAACCTCCAAACTCGTGGTCCAAACTGACCCAGTGGTTGAGTGATGTGCTGTGGCCAGCTGCCTAGAAGGAGACTCAAACCCACCAGCTTCTCCTCAGAAACCCTATATGGGGTCGCTATGAGTTGGAACAGATTTCATGACACTTAACAATTTTAAAGAAATCAAAATTTCTAACTTCACTTAGCATTTTTTACACATATTAAAAAACTCTGGTAGTGTAGTGGTTACGAATCGGGCTGTGAGCCGCAAGGTCAGCAGTTCGAAACTACCAGCCGTTCCACGGGAGAAAGATGAGGCTTTCTACTCCCGTAAAGATTTACACCCTCGGAAACCCTATACAGGGTCGCTGTAGGTCAGAACCGACTCCACGGCACTTAACAACAACAACAACATTAAAAAATGAAACCCTTTACCATCTCTGTTGAAAAAAAAAAATCTTTGAAATGCTAATTTAATCTGCTCTTGGACATTTCACATCGGAAAACAAAAGGAGAGGAAGGCAAACAGATCTGCTTCATGTTGCACAACTTTGAGTGTTGTTTAATGTTTAGCTCTTACTGTGTTGTTGAATGCTATTGAGCCAATTCTAAATTTTAATAATCCTATAGGAAAAGGCTTGGTGTGACACTCCAGTATAAGCACTGAACAGCTAACCTCAGGGTTGGTGGTTCAAGCCCAACAGCCTCCCCTTGGAAGCCCAATACAGGATTGCAATGAGTAGGAATGGACTCATTGGCACTAAACAACAACGGCATCGGAAGAGTAGAGCTGGTCCCACGGAGGTTTCTGAGCTGGAATCTTTATAGGAACAATCACTATGTCTTTGCTGGAGCAGCTGCTGGATTGGAACCACTGACATTTAGGTTAGCATCTGAGCACCTAACCAATGTACCACTAAGACTTCTTCAGAGATAAGTTCAGGCGCCCATGTCACCTGAATCCCAGCCCACTATAGCTTTCACTTCCACATCTCAAGTATGTATCTAGATTCTTAGTTGAACAGAAATTTGCCTTTTGTCCACTGGTGGGTGGTCTAAAAGGTGTAGTGCTGCTTAGGGATTTAGTGTGTGTTGGGAAGGGTCAAGGAATGGGGAGCAGGGGTAGGGGCGATTGTGCTACTGAAAACTAAAATCATTTATGTCTTGATTCCAAAGCTTGGTATAGGAGGTTTTAGAAGATGTCTGAAATCTCCTACTCACAGTAAAGACCCAAATGGATTTTGACAATGAAAAAAATGCCCAACACACTTAAATCAACAACCTAATTAAGACATGTAGCTATATTGCGGGCTGTGGCCTCAGTTATTTTACCCTTTTCCTTTGCAGGAAGTGCCTTGGGCCATTGGCTTCTCCCAGTTGAATGGGTAATAGACCTCTGACATATCTTATTTCTGCCAATTGCCCTGGCCATAATTCTTTGTTTACAACCCTGCTGCAGAAAAGTTGATGAATATTTAGAAGAAAATAGAATTAGGACCTAAGAGCCCAGTTAAAATCAACTTAGTAGAATATAGACATTGCTTTGTGTAGCACTGGAAAAGATAGCCATGAGAGAAAGTGGTTTTAACATAGACCCAGAGAAAGTATATATTATACACATGATATGTTAGAGGCAATTACGGCCTAGTAATCTGCAGTGTATCACTGCCTAGCAATCCGATTGACATATTCTAATGAGACCCATGTTGTTTGTAATCAGACTGGCATTGCTTATTCAGAACTCTATTACATAAGATGCACTTTAAATGGCTCAGATTGCACCAGATGCTATAAGAAATAGCATTCCATTTTATTCCATTACCAGCATTTTTCTCTCTTCCAATTAGCATAATTTAAAATCAGCCAGAGGCAAATGTTAGGGGCTGAAAGTTGCAAAGAAGTTCCAGAAATACTAGATCGAAGAAGACAAGAAGACACACACATGCATGGCAATTTTTTTTTTTTTTTTAATGGGCAAGGGAGCATTGCAATTAATAGAGTTCCTTTTCTTTAAATTATGCCGAATTTATTTCTGTGACTTATTGAAATAGTAGACTCTGTCAGGGTTAATTGCCCTGTACGTTTTTCTTGCTTGTACATTATCTTGTAGATGGCATAATAGGATCACCATCACCTTTACCACACAGCTGAGGTCTAATTGAGTTCATTCCCCTTACCACCAAACACCCCCCACCTCAAAATGATAAGAAACTTATAGAACAATAATTCAAAAAGTGGATGAGCTATAAAATGAACATACCTCAAAAATGCCTGAGCCTTGGCTATTGTCATAATTGTGTTTTAACCTGATGCAATCCATTATGATGCTGGACATAGTGCTTGCTTTTAAAATGAAGATCGCCATCTGACATTGAGAGAGGAACTTTCCAATGATTTGTCTCCCCAGCATCTCACCATCATCCTCACAAGAAGATACAAACTCCCTAACCTTTATCTTAGGCTTTGTTGGTAGCTTTAAAAAGCACTCACTCCCCATTGGTAAATCATGTTTCCCTTTATGCCACTTCTGAATGGTTAGCCACTGAAAACCTTATTAATAGCAGTGCAACACTGTCTGATATCGTGCCAGAAGATGAGGCCCTCGGGTTGGAAGCCACTCAAAGTATGACTGGGAAAGAGCTGCCTCCTTAAAGTAGCGTTTACTTTAATGGTCAGGATAGATCAAAGCTTTTGGGACCTTCATTTGCTGATGGGACATCACTCAAAATGAGAAAAAACAGGTGCAAACATCAATTAATAATTGGAACATGGAATTATGAAGTATGAATCAAGGATAATTAGAACTCATCAGAAACTAAACAGAATGCATGAAAGTTGATATCCTAGGCTGAAATGAGCTGAAATGCACCATTTAGCCATTTTGAATCCGACAGTCATATGTTTTACTATGCTGTGAAGGAGAAATTCAAGAGGCATGGTGTTACATTCATCGTCAAAAAGAACATTTCAAGATCTAGCTTGAAGTACAATGCTGTCTGTGACAGGATAATGTCCAGCCTCCTACAAGGAAAACCTGTTACTGCCATTATTATTCAAATTCACTTCCCCCTAAAGGTAGTCATGATGAAATTGAAGAATTCTACTAACCTCTTCAATCTGAAATTGATCAAACATGTCATCAAAATGTGTTGAGCATTACGGATGATTGGAATGTGAAGGTTGGAAACAAAGATGAGGGTTCAGTAGTTGGAAAATATGATCTTGGTGATAGAAATGATGCTGGAGACTACATCATAGAATTTGGCAAGTCCTATGACTTCTTCATTGCAAATACCTTTTTTTAAAAAATGGCAATTGTGATCATTCAGATTTTGTGTCAACTGGACTCAGCCAGAATTTTCAGTGGTCTGATGGTTCAGATGTAGCTTAAAATGAGATTAAGTGTGAAATGTTGTTAAGTGCCGTCGAGTTTTTTCCAACTCATAGTGACCCTGTATAGGGCTTCCAAGGAGGGGCTGGTGAATATGAACCACTGTCCATGCAATTCAATCTGATCCTGTGGCCCAGTGCTCATGCTCATACATCCAGGACTGGGTGGAATACAGCCCATAATCTCACCATCAACTTGGTCCAATATAAGGGAGATTCACAAGGGTGTGGCATGAAACACCTTTTATCTTACAAGAGATAAAAGGAGAATGACTTCAGCTGAGAAAGAGGGACCTACTACCACCAAGATAGAAATGCTGAGAGTTGAGTGCTTCCTTTCGACCTTGGTGCCTGCACTGTTAAGCTCCTAGATCAGGAAAAGATTGATGCTAAGATGTATGGAGATCTCCAAGGAATGCTGGGACTACAGATGCTGAAAGGAGACAAGGATATTTACCCAGAGCTAAGGAGCTCTGGTAAGGAGCTCTGGTAGCATAGCGGTTATGAATCGGGCTGCGAACCTTAAGGTCAGCGGTTCGAAACTACCAGCGAGCGGGAGAAAGATGAGGCTTTCTACTCCCGTAAAGATTTACACCCTTGGAAACCCTGTGCAGGGTTGCTATGGGTCGGAACCGACTCAACGGCACTTAACAACAACAACAACAAGGAGCTCTGGTAGTGTAGTGGTTTTACAAATTGGGCTTCATGCCTCAAGGTCAGCAGTTCGAAACTACCAGCTGTTCTGTGGGAGAAAGATGAGGCTTTCTGCTCCCGTAAAGATTTACAGCCTCGGAAACCCTGTGCAGGGTCACTATGAGTTGGAACCGACTCCATGGTACTTAACAACAACAACAAGGACTGTGGGTTAATGCACCAGACTGCAAAGCTCTTTGAATTGCAAGGTTGGTGGTTCAAGCTCACCAGCATCTCCTTGGAAATCCTATACAGGGTCCCTATGGGTCGGAATCGACTTGACGGCACTTAACAACAACAACAAGGAGCTCTGATAAGGAGCTCTGGTAGCGTAGTGGTTATGAATCGGGCTGCAAACCTCAGGGAAAGCAGTTCGAAACTACTAGCTACTCCACGGGAGAAAGATGAGGCTTTCTGCTCCCGTAAAGATTTACAGCCTCGGAAACCCTGTACAAGGTCTCTATGAGTCAGAACCGACTCCACAGCACATAACAGCAACAACAACAACAAGAGTCAGTCATTGCCAAGATCCAGCACCCTGGATTTGAACTTCTAGCCTGCTGAACTATGAAAGAATAACCTTTGGGTTGTAAAAGCCATTCACTTGTGGTAGTTTTGTTCTGGCAGCATTAGATAACTCAGACAGGGACTATACACATGGACTTCACTAAATGGAATATACAAAAATCAAATTAACCACAGCTGTGGGATGAGAGGATGGAGAAATTCCATAGCATCAGCTAAAACAAGAACAGGAGCTCATGAATTGCTCATAAGCAAGTTCAGGCTGAAGCTGAAGAAAATTAAAATAAGTCCACAAGTGCCAAAATAGGACCTTGAGTCTAGACCCACCTGAATTTCGAGACTGTCTCAATTTGAGGCATTCGACACTAAGGAATCAAGGAACTGTGGATGGCATTAAGAATATCTTGCATAAAGGAAGCCAAAGGTCACTTAAGACAGGAAAGAAAGAAAAGATCAGAATGGATGTCAGAAGAGACTGTAAAACTTGCTCCTGAATGTAGCGAAACTCAAGCAGCAGGAAAAAATAGTGAAGTAAAAGGGAGCAGAACAGACAATTTCAAAGGACAACTCAAGAAGACAAAAGTAATATATTACAATGAAATGTGCAAAGCCCTGGTGTTAGGAAAGCAAAAGAGAAAAACATACTCAGCATTTCTCAAGTGGAAAGAACTGAATAAAAATTCAAGCTGAGGGTTACAATAGTGAAAAATTCTCTGGGGGAAAAAAAAAAAAGAATGATGCAGAAAGCATCAAGAGAAGATGGAAGGAATACACACTTACTGTACCCAGAAGAATTGGTCTATGCTCAAACATTTCAAGAGGTAGCATATGATCAAGAAGCAATGGTATTGAAGGAAAACATCCAACTATAGTGCAGGCATTGGTGAAAAACAAGGCTCCAGGAATCATCTTAATAACAGGATGCCGCACTGGAGGCACTCATCTATGTACAGAAATTAGGAGGACAAGTGCCTGGTCAATCAATTGGAAAAGACCTATATATGGGCCCATTCCAGAGAAAGATGATCCAATGGAATGCCAAAATCATTGAACAATATCATTAATATCACATGCAAGTAAAATTTTACTGAAGATAATTCAAAAATGGTTGCAACAGCGTAACAGCAGAGAGCTGCCAGAAACTCAAGCTGGATTCAGAGGAGGATATCATTGCTGATGTCAGATAGGTCTTGGCTGAAAGCACAGAATACCAGAAAGATGTGTACTTGTACTTGATTGGCTATGTAAAGGCATCCAACTGTGTGGATCATAACAAACTATGCATAACACCGTGAAGAATGGGCATTCTAGGACACATAATTGTGCATCAACCAAGAGGCAACCTTAAAAACAGAACAAGGGGCTATTGAGTGGAAAGGTGTGTGCCAGAGCTGAATCCTTTCACCATCCTTATTAAATCTGTATGCCAAGCAAATAATTTTAAAAATTGGATTATATGAAGAAGAATATGGTATCATGATAGGAGGAAGACTCATTAACAATCTATTATATGCAGATGACACAACTTTGCTTGCTGGAGGCAAAGAGGACTTAAAATACTTACTGATGAAGATCAAAGAGTTCAGCCTTCAGTATGGATTGCACCTCAGTAAAAAGAAAATGAAAATCCTCACAACTGGACCACTAAATAACATATTGATAAATGGAGAAAGGTTTAAAGTTGTCAAAGATTTCATTTTGCTTGGACCCACAATCAGTGTTCACGGAAGCCATCACTCAAGACATCAAACGACGTGTTGCATTAGGAAAATATATTGTAAAAGACCCCTTTAAACTATTCAGGAGCTAAGATGTCACTTTGAGGCCTAAGGTTTGCCTGACTCAAGCCATGATATTTTCAGTTGTCTCATATGCATGCGAAAGTAGGACAATGAATAAAGAAGACCCTAGAAGAACTGATGCCTTTGAATTATGGTGTTGGTAAAGAATATTAAAAGTATCATCAAGACAAGTGGTCGGGTCCCCTCAGGGCAAACCCCCTTTCAAGACTAATAAGACTCATTGGGAATACAATCTCTGATTGGTGACCACATTCGTCACTGATAAG